>NC_050522.1:25275753-25329431 GCF_002922805.2 Oryzias melastigma | reverse complement strand
ACTAGTGCAAACCACTGACAGTAAATGAGAACTGGACCGAGTGACTCCTCCCCCTTGGCGTTTCAACCATTTAACAGTGAAAATTAAAAATATTCCTAAACGCTCCGTACAGTTTTAGCATACAGGAAGTAAAACAATCAGAGAAGATGTCAGAGGAGATTATTAGTTTTCAGCGGATTTCTTACCTGAACTCAAGTGCAAATCATTGACAGTAAATGAGAACTGGATCGAGTGACTCCTCCCCCCTGACTTTCCAAACATTTACCATTGAAACTGACAAATATTCCCAAAGTTTTTACTGTCAAAGGAGATTCATAAAGTTTTCTATGGATTTCTTACCTGAACTCTAGTGCAAACCATTGACTGTAAATGAGAACTGGACCGAGTGACTCCGGCGATTGACTCGTCGGGTCCAGATGGAGTTGACTGTTAGTTGATATCAGGAAATCTACCATTTAATCTGATCTGTGATTTTTTTTATGTTTTACATTTAAGGTTTATGGTCTTAACCCTTTAACACCGGAGCTCCAGTGTTTATGTTTTTTGATTTACTGTAATTTTTCAACCATTAACACGATCATTCCAGCTGATTCTGAAGGAGAAAAGCGGCTCGTCGAGCCGCTTTTCTCCTTCAGAATCAGCTGGAATAATTGTGTTCAAGATTAAAAAGTGACATTATAGTAAAGATTTTGTGTTTAAGCGTCACGGCGATTCCTCAGGTGTTAGAGGGTTAAAATCCTCAAATCTTTCACTGTAGTTTTAGTTCAGATTCTTCTATTTAGTAAAGTACTCAGCCTGACAGAGCAGGATTTCCTCTATGAAACATGTGGAACATGTCCCGCCTGTCCCGCCCCTGCAGGGCATCCAGACGGTGTGCGCCTCCATAGAGGAGTGCTGGGACCACGACCCGGAGGCCCGGCTCACGGCGCACTGCGTGGCGGAGCGCTTCAACGACATCGAGTACCTGGACAAGCTGTCCGAGTGCTCCGACACCGAGGTGAAGATCCCAGAGGACGAGAAGTGAAGCAGCGCCCCCGTGGGGCGGCCTGAGGCATTACAACCAAGCCGCTGGGAACGGCAGGAATTCCAGTGGGCGGTGGGGCGGACACAGGAGCAAACTGGAAGCTGAGGAGCTCCTCCTACTGGAGCGTGGAGGATCAGGACAGACTCTCAAAGGGAAATCATGTTATAAAGCTTTTTAACCAAATACTATTTGCACTTTAAGAGTATATATGCACACCAGTTTCTGTATATCCATCATCTTCTGTTTCAGCAGCATGTTTCAGGTTTTTGAAAAAAGCTTCTTTATTTGGATGCAAAAAGGGAGCCGAGCATCAAACGCCTTCAGAGAGAATAAGAATATACTAACATCAAGCTCGTGACCTTTGACCTACACCAGGAGTGTCAAACTCAATCGGACTGGAAGCTAAAATCCAAAACAAACCTTAAGTCACGGGCTGAACAGGATTAAAGACTACATTCTGAAAACTTTAAAAGTTATGAACTAAATATACAGCATTACCTGTGATAGTGATAGTGTGAATGCTGTAAGCTGAATTCGTCCGCTAAAGATGCTGAAATTGATATCTAAAAAGGTTGAAGCTGATAGCCAGCTAAAATATTAATTAGCTAAATGCCAAATTAGCATGAAGCTAAAGTATTAGCTAAACTCCAAAACCGAATAAAAAATTAAAGAAAGAAAAGCCTAAATTAGCCAAAAACAGCTGACGTGCAGCTGAAATATAAGCTTAACTCCAAAACAGCGTAAAACTCTAAAGAAAAAAACAAAATTAGCCAAAAACAGCTAGCATGTAGCCGAAATATAAGCTAAACTCCAAATTCGACTAAAAAATAAACAAAAACTAAATTAGTAGAAACAGCTAGCATGTAGCTGAAACAAATAGCTAAACTTTAAAATAACATAAAAAAACCCCAAAAGACTAAATTAGCCAAAATTTTGTTAACATGTTGCAGAAATTTAAGCTTAACTCCAAAATGGACAAAAAAGAAAGCCTGCTAGCATGTAGCTGAAATATTAGCCAAACTAAAAAAAAAAGCCTAAAAATGGCAAAATTAGCCAAAAAGCTAACAGAATGCTAATTTAAAACTATAAAACTGTAACTGTTTATCATAATTATGAATAATGAAAGACAGGAATATTATTCCAGAATAAATCAACTTAAACCTTAAATAACTTTCAATATTTTACCTCCATAAAAATATACGTAATCATTTTATCTGAATTTTAGGGAATAGGATCGTCTTCTCTCTCTGCCGTGTTTGATAAAGATGCATTTTAATATAAAATTTAGATAAAATTGTTACATCATCTTGAAGGGCGGGTCGGGGGCAGGGTACCCGTCAAAACGAGTCGGATGGATGGTGTGGGGTCAAAGGTCACCTGTCAAAATGAGCTTGATGGAAAGTCTATTCCTCATTCTCTCTCTGTCTGTGTCGCCGCGGCGTGGAACCTCGCCGCACGTTTAAACGCGCTTTGATCTGACAGCTTGTTGTCGTTGGTTGAATGTCGAGGAACCGGCTCCAGATAAACGGCCGAGAAAATCCACGACTTCATGGAAACAGAAAACGGAAAACCGGTTCAGGATCCGCCGGGAAACTCAAACTGACAGAAGTCGTCCTGAAAGGAAGCAAAGATATACGTTTGTATACATCAGTGTTTGTCTGTCGTGTGTTTGTGTTGATTTTTAACTTGTTGACACATAAATGTGTCCCTTACTCATCGTAAAAAAGCTGATTTTTGTGTTTTGTTTTTTGGAGCCAAGTGTTCTGATCAAATGATGCTAAGAAATGACTTGTTTTTGTATGAAAATGTAAATTCAATATTAAAATCATTACTTTTAAGAATCTTTTCCTTTTTTTTAAATCTGATGTCTGTTTTATTTGGATGGTGAACATACGGTGAGGAAAAAAAGTAATCAGTCAGCCACCAACTGACCAAGTTCTCCCACTTACAAAGATGAGAGAGGCCTGTAACTATCATTATAGATGTTCCTCAAATGTGAGGAAAAAATCCAGAAAATCAAAACGTCTGATTTTCAAAAGAATTTATTTGTAAATTATGGTGGAAAATTCACATTCACTGTAAAAAGTGAAATATTGGATCAATTGATAAAAGTTTTGTATTTTTTTACAATCAAAAAACAGTTTTTATCACATTAAAATGTTAAGTTGTGTAAACCATCAACTCAAACATTTAAATCAAATTATTTTAAATGTAACAAATTAAAGAACTTTTGTTAAGTGATCTGATTTTTCACATTTTACAGTGAATTTGGTGTTTTTATTAGTAGTTTTAAAGCAAAATCTTTACCACCATTTTGGGCGTGTTCCAGCAACTGTTGATGTGTGCACTGATGGACAGGATCAAGATAAATCCCATGATGCTTCAGTTCAGCACAAATAACTCCCTGGATGAAGCAGGTGTAAAAACAAAAGAAACTGGAGTCAGGTCAGTTCACAAAAGAAGCTCGTTTGCTTAAAAAAACAGATGAAAATGTCTACTTCCTGTTAGCATGTGTTGTGTTTGTTGGTGTCGTCACTCTTTCAGTTCATGGAGAACCAGCGCAGCCTAAAGCTCTGAAGAGTGAACAGAGTTCAGCAGGTCCACCGACTGTGATCTGTAATGAGCGTCTGCAGGATGGAGAGGTCTTTCATCCGGACTGACTCACACTGCCCACACGTCTGCTCCACCTCTGTCTGCTCCTCCGCTGCTTTTGTTCACTTTTATTGCTGGTTATCAACCCAACTCTTCAGCTCTCAATGACCGAGGCGACGGTTCAGGTGGGTTTGGTATATTTACAGGTAAAACTGCACTGACAGAGTCAGTTGTTCTTTGAAGGGGCGGGGTGTAATTTCCCTTCCAAAGGTTAACTATAAAGTTGCATTACCTGTGATAATGCTGGTGTGAGTGCTTTTTACTGAAAGTAGTTACCGAAGATGCTGAAACTTTTTGGTGAAAATGGTGACACAATTTACTTTAACTGCTGAAGGGGTTTACTGAAAATGTAAAAGCTATTTGCAAAATCTGAAAGAGTATTGAAGTTGACCGAAATTTCTGCTTAATAATACATGGCAATTTTGCAAAAAATATTTAGTATGTTGGTTTAAAACTAGCTAAACTCTAAAATAGTCTAAAATTCCTGTCAACAAAATTAGTCTAAAACGTTAGCATGTTGCTAAAAATAGAAGTTAACTCTAAATAAGCTAAAAAAAACCCAGTAAATAAAAAATTAGTCAAAAGTGTTAGCCTGTTGTTAAAATATTAGCTAAACTCCAAAATAGCCCAAAATTCCTCATTAAATTAAATTAGTCAAAACGTTACCCTGTTGCTAAATAGAAGCTAAACTCTAAAGTATCCTAAATAAACCTCAGCAGTTAACAAATCAGCAAAAATATTTAGTGTTGCTTAAATATGAGCTAAATTCAAATTAGCATTAAAAACCCCAGTAGATAACAAATTAGCCAAAAAAGCTAACTTGTTGCTTAAATACTAGCTAAACTCCAAAATAGCCTAAACTAAATTAGCCAAAAATGTTAGCATGTTGTTAAAATATTAGTCAAACTCCAAAACAGCCCAACATTCCTCAGTAAACTAAATTAGTCAAAAGCGTTAGCCTGTTGCTAAAATATTAGCTAAACTCCAGTTTTTTTAAGGCTTGTTGTTAATCTTTCTAAGCTTTCACACAATAGTTTGGTGGAAACAGACCTCATAATACCATCACAGTCAGAGCAGACATGAGGAGAACGAACTGATGTCAAATGATTCCTAATGTAGCATCATATGAATGGATTCGTGCCAAATGAAGCATTTTATCTTCATTTTTCACCATCAAACAAGGAGATGTCCTAGAGAAGTCCTTAGGGGAGATTTGTTAACCAAAGACAATATCAGCTTTTGAAGTGTTTTCAGAGAAACTTTTTTCTCATTGATTCACGTCAGTCACGGGACAAAAGCTGAGCTTCATTCATCAGGATGCAGCATCACAGCTCAGAATATTGTTAGAAAGAAGAAAAAATGATCAATAATCTGACTCTGTACTCAGAGAGAGCTCCACTGTGTCTTTGTAGATCTGGAGAAAGCTTATGACAGAGTGCCCAGAGAGGAACTATGGTATTGTATGAGGAAGTCTGGAGTGACAGAGAAGTATGTCCGAGCAGTGCAGGACATGTATGAGGGCTGTAAGACAGTGGTGAGGTGTGCTGTAGGGGTGACAGAGTGGAGGATGCTGAGTCTAGAGCTGCCAGGAAAGAGGTCTAGAGGAAGACCAAAGAGGAGGTTTATGGATGCAGTGAATGAAGACATGAAGGTGGCTGGTGTTAGAGTGGAGGATGCTGAAGACAGGCTTAGATGGAGGAAACTGATTCGCTGTGGAGACCCCTGAAGGGAAAAGCCGAAAGGAAAAGAAGTACTCAGTAGTGATTATTGTCAGTCATTTTTAGTTTTTTTATTCAATATTTATGTTGCATGTTAGCACCAAGGTGTGAGTGGAGGAAGTTTGGCTGCATTATTATAAGAAATACCATTTTTATTTATTTAAATCTTTAAAAAAATCTATATAATTATAATTTTTTGTGTATTTTTTAGAGCTTTGAACTTGAACAATTAATCAAAAATAATTAACGTGTTAAGATTTATTAATTCAAATTAATCAAAGAAACAGTCTTTAACTCTGCGGTTCAGGTTTCCACGGAGCACATTAAAACTTTTCGTCGGGTATTACCTACTAATACCAAAGTCACTTACAAAAGAAATAAATATTCAACCAGTTTTTAGTACTTTACATCTGCTATTTTTGTTTTAGATCACTTTTTCACAAAAAGTGGACTATTTGATCGATGGCCCGGTGTCATATTGAACAAATACATTTTACCTGGTATAACATTGTGATAAATCACAACACTGAAGTGCGATTAATCAGATTTTTTTAATTTATTGAAAGCACCAATTAAAAATAAATGTAATAAATATAAAGTTTTGTGTGTGATTTCATATTGTGATTATTCACAGATAATAAGTAGTCAGCAAATACTGTAAATATATATATATATTATAATATATCATACAAATATTGAGTTATTTAAGGTTTACGTTGATTTATTCTGAAATAATATTCCTGCTTTTTGGAGTTTAGCTAGAAATTTCAGCAACATGCTAGCTTTTTTGGGTAATTTTGTCATTTTTTGTATTTGTTTATGCTATTTTGAAGTTTAGGCATTTTTTCAGCTACATGCTAACTGTTTTAGCATGTTTTTTTTGTTTGTTTTTTAGGCTAATTCTGCATTTGACTAATATTTTAGCTGGCTATCAGCTTCAGCATTTTTTTATATCAATTTCAGCATCTTCAGCTATCATCACTACCATTATCACCGGTAATATCTAGATCATAATTATGTTAAGTTATATTTCTAAAGTTTTAAAATCTCATTTCATCCTACAGTCCAAAACCTGATGAATGGAGTCTCTAAATTGTCCCTATAGGTGTGTATGTGTTGTTGACCTGTTTAAGACATGCTCCATGTTCGTTGGGATAGGCTCCAGCAACCCCATGGCGTCAAAAAGAGCATTCTGAAAATGATTGGGTGGATTTTAAGCATCTAAACCTTTTTGCCTAAAATCTGCATTTTGTCTTTCGTCCAGCAGAGGGCGCTGCAGTTCCACTGTAAACCACACAGACTTCTTGCTGTTGCAGCCGACTGTACTTCAAATGTTCCACACAGCGAATCATGTCTCTTTCATTCAAGTGCAGGTTCTGCTCTGTAAGAACATAAAGCAGAAGATGTGTCAGAACTCCGTCAAACCAAACAGTCTTCTCTGCTTCCTGCAGGAGACTAATTACCTTCAAACAGCTGCTGTTGGCTAACCTCACTTCACAGTTTTCTGTCTTCAGCTGCTCGGTTGAGAGTCTCTCTGCAGTTTCTGTGATTCTTCCACCAAAATGTGTCAGTAATTATAAGCTGCAGCCTCCGGCGGTGAGCAGCTCCTGCATTGATGTGCTGAACTCCATCCTGTACCTGTGACAGGATCCCGTCAGCTGCTCCATCACCTCGTTAACCTGCAGAGTGGGCGTCGGCAGCAGCCTGGGACGACCAGAACCTCCTCACTACCCCGAGGTGGTCCTAATAATCCAGACAGAGATGCTCCCCTCATCATCATCCGCGCGCGCACTGGTTGCCATGGTGACGCCTCATTCATCAATCAAAGCTGCCGGAGAGTGCGTTGGTTGGTGAAAGCTGTAAAGAATATTTTGAGCTCCAGTAAGGAGGTGACAAGGAAGACAAATGATCGTCTCCTTGCTCTGGTTTGGCATCACAGACCGATTCCTGCTAGTGTGAATGCTGTAAGCTGAAATTGGCCGCTAAAGATGCTGAAATTGATAGCTAAAAAAAGCTGAAGCTGATAGCCAGTTAAATATTAGCTAAGTGCCAGATAAACGTAAAAAACTAGAAATAAAAACTTAGGTCAGTCAAAACAGATAGAATGTAGCTGGAAAAATAGATAAGCTTAAAAAAAACGAAAATTTTGAAAAAAGTCTAAATTAGCTAAACAGCTAGCATGTAGCTAAAATATTAAACACCAAAATAGCATAAAAAAATGAAAAAAAAACAAAAATTTGCCAAAATAGCTAGCATGTAGCTAAAATATTAGCTAACCTCCAAAATAGCCTAAAACACTGAAAAAAAACTAAACTAGCCAAAACAGCTAGCATGTAGCAGAAGGAATAACTTCTTCACCTTTCGGCTTATCCCATCTGGGGTTGCCACAGCGAAACAGCACCCACTGTTTTAATGCCGGAAGCCCTTACACACACAACCCTGAACTTGAAGGGCACAGGGACCCAGTTAGGCAGCAGCGTCAAGGGTCTTGACCCAATCTGGGTGGAGGTCAGTGGACACTCAGGGCTCCTGGGTGCAAACCCAGTACTTAGCCCACTGAGCCATCCAGCCGCTAGCTGAAGGAATAAACTCCTAAATAGCCTAAAAAACAAACAAAAAACCCTAAGTTAGCCAGAACAGCTAGCATGTAGCTGAAATATTAGCTAAACTTCAAAATAGCCTAAAAACAAAAAAGCCTGAGTTAGCCAAAACACCTAGCATTAGCTGAAATATTGGCTAAACTCAAAAATCGCCTAAAAAACACCCAATTAGCCAAAATAGCTAGCATGTAGCTGAAATATTAGCTAAACTCAAAAATAGCCTTAAAAAAATAGTAAATGCAGAAAATCGTAACTTAGCGGGCAAACTTTAAATAACTTTCAGTATTTTACTCTCCATAAAAATATATTTTTGTCAAAATTATACAAGTTATAATTGAGCACAAGATAACATCGGGTCATTAATAACAATAAAATAAAATGATCTGGAGAGCCGGATAGAGTTACCTGGAGGGCCGGATCCGGCCCCCGGGTCTCGACTTTGACACGTGTTTTACAGCGACTTCCTGGGCAGAATTTCCCAGCTGCTGTGGTGGCAGGAGTGAGATTCGGGCTCTTGAGGAAAATTTCAGGCTCAAGGGGCTGATGTGCTGCCAAGATAAAAGCAGCAGCGGCCGCTGGAGCATCAGGAGCCATTACCGCCGCCGTCCTCTCAGAGCTTCATCTCCCGGCAGTTCACTTCATACTTCTGATATTACTTTAATTTTCTCACGCCCGGATGAACTATTGAGTCATTATGTACTCAGCTACGAGGCTCGGGAAGTGCTTTGGAGGAAAGCAGAGGATCTCCAGGACAAATAGAGCCGCGCGGCGCGAGGCGCCAGCTTTGATATGAAGGGGTTTCCTGAGGGACAACACAAGGGCCTCCCGCCCAGAGAAAAGCAGAGCGGTCTGAGGCGCCGGCGCCAATGAAGAACCTTATTTCCCTCGTGAACCCGCTGAAGATCACACTGAGAGTGAAGAAAACTTTGGTAAACTAGATTTGTGTTCTGTATTAAATCGTACCGCCGATTGTTCTCCTGAAGCTTCTTTCAAAAAGGAATTTAAAAAAAGGATAAAAGTACAGAGCCCCTCCCCCTCTCCACACACAGTCATTGAACTTACCTTACTTACCTGTTTATAACAGCCTTATATAAGAACTGGACTGAGTGAGTGTCATCCATAGAAAATGGTTCCAACCAAGTGAAGTCACTTCAATTTTTTCATGATACAGTCGCCGCCATGTTGGAGCCAGACGATGTCAGTAAACAGTGGTTGGTCCGAGTCATTGACACATGTATCAGTCCATAAAATTAGAGATCAATCTAGTGCATGAAGCTAAAGTCTGCAATCTTGATGCTAACGTTTAATGGAATTTTCTTTACGACGGCTAATGCTAACGCTCGGTTGACGAAAGTCAAGGCTTGGGGGAGGTCCTCCAGGTAATTCCATTTGGCCCTCCAGATCTTTTTATTTTATTGGTGTTATCGATACTATCGAGTTAGCGAGCTCCGCTGTAGTGAGCTAGCAAACTCTGGTGTATCAAGCTAGCAAGCTCCGGCGTATCAAGCTAGCGGGTTCCGGTGTATCAAGCTAGTGAGCTCTGATGTATCAAGCTAGCAAGCTCAGGTTTATCAAGCTAGCAAGCCCAGGTGTATCAAGCTAGCAAGCTCAGGTGTATCAAGCTAGCAAGCTCCGGCGTATCAAGCTAGCGGGTTCCGGTGTATCAAGCTAGCGAGCTCCGCTGTATCAAGCTAGCGGGCTATTCTGTAGTGACCTAGCGAGCTTTGTTGTCCACCAGGTGGCTGCTAGCATAGTGAGCTAACCCGTGTGTCTATTTAACCTAATGTGGGCAAACACAGGTGGGGCCACCACAGAAACCGTGGATAAACCCATTCGGGGGCCACATTTTCCGCCCCCTTTTAAACCACATGGGGCCCTCTTGGCCTTGCTGGCTGGACACTCACTCAGTCCAGTTCTCAGATACAGTCAATGGTCAGATGACAGTTTCAGGGCAACCAGGAGGTAAATTGACTGTTCTCCGTCTCACAGAAGCGCCGCCGGCTGTGCGGCTTCTTGTTAATGAACCACCTTTGGAGGAAAGTCTTGAGTTAATAATAAACAGGCCAGAGTCCGTTTGAATAATGATTTGTTTGCAGGTCAGTGTTTCTGCAGCACAGTTTTTGTGTGAACGTTTGACCCAGAAATGAAAAGAGACTCTTGTTTGTGTAATAATATTTCTCCTGTTCTGAGTGGAGAGTCTGACAGACAGAACCATCACTGAAAGTGAGAGTTTCTCCGGCGGGAGCGCGTCCTGCGAAGGTCAAGACGTTTCTGTTCCTCACATCATGGTGGACGGGCATCAGAGAGGAGCTAAAGCGTCGATAGAAGCTTCAGGTCAGAAAAACAATAGAGACGGACGTTCTGCGCTTTGTTCTTCCCTCATCTCGTAGAAACCTGTATGGATCAAAGCATCACTGCAGCGCCGGTCCGAGTCGGTCTGGATGAATCCGGTGGATAACAGCATCTCTGATGTGTGAATTAATGGCATAATCATCGCAATCACTGCTTTAAAAACTTACATCTCCAGCAAAAAAAAAAAACCTGCATTCATGTAGTGTGAGTGGAGAGGATTTCTCTTTGATTGCCTTTCAAGTACTCCTACAAAATAATAGTGTCACTGAAAAGGGTTTTCAGTGGAGCAGCTTCCATCCTCCTCTGGACAAATGACTTTCTTTATGCTCCGAAAAAAGAAGAATCTGATGAATGAAAAGTCAAAAAAGGAGCCAAAGCGTTCAGATTCTGGGATGATGACCTGAAGTCTTCATGCTGTTTTCTTGAAGGGGAAGCGGCTGGATTTGAGGAACAGTGTTAGATAGTTGAGATGATCAGGTCGTGGTTGTGCAGTTTGTAGAGTCACATTCTGAATACTGGAGAAGTGAGGCCTCGTCTGAGTGAAACGTGATGAGGCTGCACAGGTAAACACTTCCACCCCATAACTCATTACGCCCTGATCTTTGGTTGGTCTGCTAACGTTGTCATAGAAACCGTCAACAATTAAAAGCTGATTTTAGCTTGTGATGATGCTGAGAAACAAACTGCAGAAGCTTCTCCTTCATGCAGTTCATATGACAAAGTCAAGGCCCGGGGGCCGGATCCGGCCCTCGATGGCCCATTGTTATCTTGTACTCATTTTTAACGTTTTGAGAATATATATATATATGGAGAGTAAAATATGGAAAGTTATTTTAGGTTTCTATTATTCGTGATTTTGTTAAAAAGTTGCAGTTTTAAAGTTTTAAAAATTGGCATTCTGTTAGTTTTTTGGACTATTTTGGCATTTACTAAGACGTTTAGGCTAATATTTAGACGTTTTTAGCCAATATTTCAGCTACATGCTAGCTGTTTTGGCTAATTCAGCCTTTTTATGTTTTTGTTTTTTAGGCGGTTTTGGGGTTAAGCTAATGTTTGTACGCTCGTTATTTTAGCTAATTTATCCTTTTTTTTTGTTTTTTAGGCTACTTTGAAGTTTAGCTATTTTTTGACTAAACTAAGTTTTTTTTCGTTTTTTAAGCTAATTGGGCATTTAACTAATATTTTAGCTGGCTATTACCTTCAGCATTTTTAGCTTTCAGTTTCAGTGTTTTCAGCTATTAATTTCAGCATTTTAAGCTATCGGCACTAGCATCTTTAGCGGCCAAATTCAGCTTGCAGCATTCAAACTAGCATTATAACAGGTGATGCTATGTATCTAGTTCATAATTATGTTAAAACTTTACGGTTTTAAAGTTTAAAAATGTAGTTTTAGAGTGTTCAATAAATGTTTATCCTGTTCGTCCTCTTCTGTGGACTTTCAGGTGAACTTTGATACAATAGTCGGATAACAGAGTTGAAGGAAATCCAGTAGACTGAGGACAGTGGTTGAGAAAATACAAAAAGAAAACAGAAACAAATATGAAAAGGTTAAGTTTCAGTTATTCCATAATGTTTCCATATAGGTTGGTCCATTCTCGAGAGTGCATTGTGAAAGCAAACTAACCAAAGCCGGTTGGAACTTCTCTTGACTTTAGACCGGTGTCATCCAGACTCATGGAGGGATGTAGAACCACCTACCTGTCCTAAAACATTGTTCCTGGTGCAGCAGAATCCCATAGTGGTGTCGGCAGTCTTCAGGAAAGAACGCCCTGATCCTGAGAACAGATATCGAAACATCCAAATACATCCCGTACACCCGTCTGACACCGTTTCACAGAACCGTCGCTTTATTTCTAACTCTCCAGCTGTTCCTGCTGCACCGACGGTCGACCGTCCGGATCAGACCCGTTCAAGTAATCACAACCTCCAGATCACATGATGCAACCACTTCTGGGATGGAAACAGATGTGATTTAAGATGCAAATGAAAGTAGAACAGAAACTGCTTCTTCTTCTTTCTATCAGCCGATCACTAGAATAAACTGAAACAAACACGAACTTAACTACTTCATTATGAACAATTAGTGAAAAGACTTTGTGGATCTAATTTGAATGCAGCAGACTGCACTTTAGCTGGATGTTAATGATACAGCGATGCTACATAATAATAGTTGATAGTCAACTACGGATGTGACTTGTGGGGGTAACGGTGATTTATTCAGTGAGTGTTACATCAATGCAAAAGTCTGTAAAATGTTGATGATTTGTTAAGCTTTCCATTTGTTTGATGCTTTCATGGCTGACCGGTTGATCCTCAGAGTAATCATCCTTTAATGTTGGGTGATAAAGAATAAAATTTAAAAGGTTGTGATGCTCAAAATCAGCTTTTAAAGTCATATCTTTCTAATCTGTTGTAAAAGTCTTCCTAGTGTTTTCTTAACGATTAAGAAAGTAGATTTTTGTAGTTTAACTTCTATTTTAGCAACAAGCTAACGTTTTTCACAAATTAAGTTTACTGGGGAATTTTAGGCTATTTTGGGGCTTAGCTAGTATTTGAGCGATGAGCTAGCTTTTTTTGGCTAATTTGGCATCAACTGAGGTTTTTTTATACTAATTTGGATTTTAGCTAATATTTTAGCTACATGCTAACATTTTTGGCTAATTTATTATCCACTGTTTTTTATTTAGAATTTAGCATCTATTTCAGCATTAGGCTAACGTTTTTGACTAATTTAGTTTGCTGAGGAATTTTAGGCTATGGAATTTAGCTAGTATTTAAGTAATGTGCTAGCGTTTTTGCTAATTTGGCATCTATTGAGGTTTTTTATGCTAATTTATTTTAGCTAATATTTACGCAACATGCTAACAATTTTGCATAATTTGTTATCTACTGGGGTTTTTTTAGAGTGATTTAGTTTAGCATCTATTATAGCAACATGCTAACGTTTTTGGCAAATTTGTTATCTACTGTTTTTTTTTTTTTTTGTCTAATTTAGAATTTAGCATCTATTTAACAGGAATAGGCTAACGTTTTTGAATAATTTAATTTACTGAAGAGTTTTAGGCTATTTTGGAGTTTAGCTAGTATTTAAGCAACAAGCTAGCTTTTTTTGGGCTAATTTGGCATCAACTGAGGTTTTCTATACTAATTTGGATTTAAGCTAATATTTTAGCTACATGCTAACATTTTTGGCTAATTTGTTATATACTGTTTTTTATTTGGCAAATTTAGAATTTAGCATCTATTTTAGCATTAGGCTAACGTTTTTGACTGATTTAGTTTGCTGAGGAATTTTAGGCTATTTTGGACTTTAGCTAGTATTTAAGCAACAAGCTAGCTTTTTTGGCTAATTAAGCACCAACAGAGCTTTTGTATACTCATTTGTTTTTTAGCTAATATTTTAGCAACATGCTAACGTTTTTG
The DNA here is from genome assembly GCF_002922805.2 of Oryzias melastigma. NCBI lineage: Eukaryota > Metazoa > Chordata > Actinopteri > Beloniformes > Adrianichthyidae > Oryzias > Oryzias melastigma. The sequence continues at coordinate 25,315,662 of NC_050522.1, read as the reverse complement.
GCAAATTTGTTATCTACTTTGTTTTGTTTGTTTGGTTTTTTTTGCTAATTTAGAATTTAGCGTCTATTTTATATGATTAGGCTAATGTTTTTGAATTAATTTACTGAAGAGTTTTAGGCTATTTTGGAGTTTAGATAGTAGTTAGCTTTTTGGCCTAATTTCTCATCTACTGAGGTTTTTAATACTAATTTGGATTTTAGCTTATATTTTAGCTACATGATAACTTTTTTGGCTAATTTATTATCTACTGTTTCTTTTTTTTGGCTAATTTAGAATTAAGCATCTATTCAAGCTAACGTTAAGAACGTTTAGCATTAAGCTAACGTTTTTACTGAGGAATGTTAGGCTATTTTGGAGGTTAGCTTGTATTTCATTGATTTTCTAGATTTTCTAGTAGTTCTTTAACAAAATTTACAGTCTTTTAGCAAATTTAACATTTTGCAAATAGCTTTTGTATTTTCAGCAAATCCTTTCGGCAATTAAAGTAACTTCAGCGACTAAATCATTCGCACTAGCATTGTCACAGGTAATGGAACTTCTCTAGTTTTCTTTATACTTGTCATCAGAAAAGTGCCACAAGAACATGTTCAAAACACCAAAAGGTGATTTCTATCCGAGTGGGTCTTTAAACCGAATGTTCCCTTTGACTGCAGACGTAGGTGAATCCACGGCTAAGAGAACAACCAAACCTGAACTTACCTTGAGGACCCTTCAGAGCTGAGTGTGTTTGGGATGAACTGTAAATCAGTCGAGTTTCTTTCCTGCCCTCCAACAGACTCACGCTGAGAATGCTCCAGCTCGCAGCCACGAGCTTCAGAGGGAAGCACCATCTCCTTTACTGCTTTTTAACTTTACGTTTCTTTTTGTCTTTAAGAACTTCCTGCCAGGATGTCAGCGATCCTTCCGCTTCAAAAAGCCGAGAAGCGCTCCTCATACGTGCTCTTGTAATTTTGTAATGCCTCATTAGACTGGAAGCTTCTTTTTAACATTTCCTGCAACTTTGCATAGAAAAAAAACACCTGATTGAAAGATGCCAGATTTTTCTCAGAAAAAATAGAATTCTTTTAATTCAGCTTTCATGACAAACTGGTTGTAAAATTTCCAAAAAGGTTAAAGTGTGACACGCTCATGATGATCATAATGGTGTTAATCGGCTGTGACAACTCGCATTTCCATCACCACAAAAACAGACTGACAGGAAGACAGGTGCATGCCAGGAATGCCAAAAAAATAGGGCAAAGTCTGTTATGCTTTTTAAAGGAAAAGAGAAATAGGATAAAAGCAAACACAAACATTGAAGCGTGCCTCTGGAGATGCAGGAAAGCAAGGCAGCTGCCCTGCCTGGCAACAGCCTGCTGGCTTTTATCTGAGCCTGGCCTTTTGACAATAGATGTGACTGAGGCAATCTTCACAGCATGGGGCTCTATTTTCTTCAAAGGTCATCCATCAGAATCTGCAGGTGGAGTGGAGAGGGTGGAGAGCGCCGATTGCTGCACGAGAAGGGATGAACTTGAAGGACGGAGACGCTAAATGTTGCTGTTTGCATGAGTGCATCATTAACATTCATGTGTAAATGTGTGTGTTTTTGCACAACTCAACACTGCTGACTGTGCTGAGCTTCAACTCTTCACATACTAACCCGACTTCACTCAGATCTCCCTTCAACGCAGAGCGCTTATCTCCTCCGGTAGCATCAATTCTCCGTGATGACCCCCATCAATTTTCATAATTGCCCTCCGACTCTCCTCTTTTTTTCTATCTGCCTCCCATCTCCCCTTTCCTATGAATCTATACTTCCATCTCACCGCTTCATCTCTAACCTACAGTTCTTTTCAGCTGACTCACGCTATTTTCACCAGATTATTCAAAGATAAATGATGCGTATTTGTTTCAAATATGAACTCAAGGATCATTTAATGACAGTGCAGGACGTTTACAACCAGAGGGATTTCTAGCCACATAACAGCTGTTTTATAAATGTTAGGAAGAAATATATTGGATTATGATATTTTAAATTTAGTTTAATGAAAAGTTTGACAAACTTTAGCTTTATGATTATATTTCAGCATGATATAACTCCTCTCAATGGTGCAGTAAACCAAGAAAAAAAAATGCAAATATTTCTATACCTTTAAAAAGCATCATTAAAACTTACATTTTAAAAGAAGATGGAGATGCAACACTTTGGTAGATGAGTTAGAGCAGAACTCAATCCTAGATATAAAGCATTACCTGCAGTAATGCTAGTGTGAACGCTGTAAGCTGCTGAAATATTAGCTAAACTCCAAAATAGCCTAAAAAAAGAAACCTAAGTTATCCAAAACAGCTAGCATATAGCTAGCTAGTATTATCCAAACTCCAAAATAGCCTAAAAAAACTAGTAAATGCAGAAATAGAATAGATAGAATAGAATAGAATTATCTGGAGGGCCGGATCCGGCCCCCGGGCCTTGACTTTGACACATGTGAGTTAGAGGGATTATGTTGACACTTCGGTATAAGTGCACTGTAAGAAAAAAGGAAATAGATAAAAAAAAGTTACATTTTTAAAGAAATGTAGTCTTTTAAATATTTGCAGAATTCAATATGCAGAAGTCATAACGCAGAAGAGACCTGATATTTCACTTACATTTGTCTTCACTTCACTTGAAGATATCAAGTTTTATGCACTTTAGTTGATACTTTAATTGTGGAATAATGTGTGATTATAAATGCATAATGCCTCTCTTTCTGCAATTCTCCATTTATTACTCACTTTTTTTAATTTTTAGTCTCCTTCTTCAAGCCATTGTTTACCAAAAACAAGACAAAGTTATCATGAGCAAAGGGTAATAAATGCTTATCTTATCATTTTGAATGAATCAAAAAGATTCTGATGCTTTTTTTTAAATACATTTATTTTTATTTTATAGTAAGATTCCATATTCAGAAAAGCTCATTTGAAACTAATTAAATGAAATGAAATTATTGATTTTCTTCAATATTTGAGAAAAAAAATCTCTTAAAAAATATATTTTCTGTTTTTCTTTTTTTGTTGTTTTTTTGTGTTAGTCTTTTAATGTTTCTATTTTTAATTAATGTTATTTTTTGTAACATTTCCAACTAGCAAGAAAAATTAAGAATAATTTTCTAATAAGCTTAGTTTTGATTTTAATGCTGCATTTTTATAATGGTTTTTTTGGGTTTATTTGTATATTTTATTATTTAAAATATATATCATTTTGAGTAGTAAAAACACGTTTTTCTGGTCATTCTTGTCTTAAAATCAGAAGTAGAAGATTTCCCTTTTTTTCAATTTCAGGCGCCCTGAAATACTACATTCCTATTGGCTGAGTTGCCTGCTTGTCTAAAAATGGCGTGCGTTGATTGGTTGGAACTTTTAAAGCCCATCTTCTTCGTACCTGTCGATCTGTGACAGGCCAGAGGAACTCCACGTCGCTCCGCCCACCGCCGCCCTCCCGCCCCTTTCCATCGGCGTTCAATCGTGAGGCTGATTGACCGCTGCAGCTCTCCCGTGTGGCCCGTGAGAAGGCAGATATGGATGGAACGACCGCGGTTCTGAATTAAAATCCTCTTAAACACACACCCGGGAGCCCTCCGAGACCGGAATCCTGCACAGAGACCGCCGGCGGGGATTTTACGACAGTACGGAGCGGAGGGAGACACGGGAGCGTGGCAGGAGGGACGCGCGAGCTCAACCGACCGACAGTGCACGCAGAAATGGCGGAGCACCACGCAGCCAGCGACGGCAAGCACAAAGCGTCCGGCAGTGCGAGCGGCGCCGTGCACGGGGGCAGCCGACCCGGCGCCGCCGCCGGTGGTGGCGGTGCGGGCAAAGGAGGCCTGTCTGGCGGACTCACCCAGCCGGCGGGGTGGCAGTCTCTTCTGTCGTTCAGCATTCTTTTTCTGGCCTGCCTCGCGGGATTCAGCTCCAGACTTTTCGCGGTCATCCGGTTTGAGAGCATCATCCACGAGTTTGATCCATGGTGAGAATGCTAGCTTACAGCCTCTTCTAACTGCTAGCCTTTAGCTGCATTTAGCCTTTAACTTCATTTTGATTTAATTTAACGCTTTAAAACTTAGTGTACTAACAACTACAACAACAAAAGAAGATAGTTTTATAACTTTATTTGAGAGATTAATTCATTTTTTTGTTAGTAGTTTGAACACGTACGAAGGGTTGCTGGGTAATTTTCCCGGTTTGACTGCTTACAAAGCAAATTTAAATAAACAAGCAAATAAACCAAGTAAAAACCCGTAAATATGGTTCTGAAATGTGAATTCATCTGAATCAATTCACAGTTTGTGGAATTAAAATGTCTTATTAGGGGAGTTTATGAGTATGACTCGCCAATAATATTGATTGACGCAGATTTCTTGGAGTTTTTCAGTCGGAGTGCATTATTATGTGAACTAGACTTATTAATGAACAGGAAAAAGTGTTTCCTTCCTATTTTTTTCTTCAAAAAATCTCGCCATGACAGCCTGCAGTTGACAAGGAAGCCGGCCTATCTGGTCTGTTGAGCCCGTCATCAAAAGCAGGATTCTTCCTCTGCCACAGCATGGACATTCAAATGACACCACATCCAGGAAGCTGATTCATGTTCAGGGGCAGGGGGGCATCTCACTTTTCACTGGTGTTTTATAGTCAAACCTTTGACCTGGGGCTGTTATTTTGAAAATTTGCATTAGAAACTAATATATCTTTAGAGTTAGCAAACAGGGGGTGTTATGCTTGCGTTTGACTTCTCTAGAACACTAAAAATGGCTCTCGTTTCTGCATTTGTTGCACAAACATTAGCACAGAAAATCAATTTGTTCATAAATCTACCATAAGGGTGCTTGAAATCTCTACAATGCAGTAGAGATTTCATGTGGTACACATTTGGTTCGCTTAAAATCGATATGTGACTAAAATAAAAAAAATCCACTGAGCTTTATGTCACTAGAAATGGCTTTAAGATACATTTCAAATAGTATAAAGATCAGTCAGAAAATTCAAAGAATAAGAAAGTTATGGCATTTTAAGTAGGGTGTAACTTTATTCCTGACTAAACATCAAAACAGTGAAATGTTTGTGATTCAAAACAAAGTGTTCAAAGTGTAACTTTCTCGTTATCCAATTCTAAAAAGTAAGCTATCATTGCAAAACTAGTCAGAAGAACTACAAGAGTTGCATCACCAATTTCATATCAAATAATATATACATTTGCTCCTGTATGTTTTGTAGACGTTGGTTTCAGCTATATAAAAACTAGTCACATGACCTGCTAAGTGTTATTTTTTTTCCTGAAATTTCCAGGAGATGGAGAATACACCAACAAAATTGTCTAGTAGCAAATAAATTAACTATCTTATCTTAAAAATCTGACGAGTGGTTTTGTGAACCGTAACTTTCGTCCAGAAATTTTCCAAAATTGTACTTCACGGATTGAAAAAAAATCCAGATTAAAGGGTAACCAAACCCTAAATTAACTTTTGTCCTCTATAAATTAGGCTTTTAAGGTGCTGTCTGTTGCCATTTTTGTAATAAATAAAATTGTTTAATTCTTGAAAATATAGTCAAAAACCGTCTGACTTTATTTTGAAGAATTAAAGAGTTTTATTTCAATTTATAAAATTTGGCACAAACCAAGCACTTTTAAAGCCCCATTTATAGAGATCAACAGCCAAAAAAAGTTAATTTAGGGTTTGGTTACTCTCTAAATTAGTGAATTTAGCGCTCTTTTGTCCTGCAGAAATAAATCTGAAAAGCTCATTTCAGATTTTATGATTTAGTCCGAGGTTGTCTGCCTTTAGCGTCATCCATTTCAATCCCCATCAGCAGCTGAATGCCACTTTTTAACAAGAGTTAAGACTCTGGAGGACTCTTGGTTGCATCCATCAACTGAAATGCTCGACTTGTGTATGGATTCCCGATAAACCAGACTCTGTTTTTTATGATTACAGCCTCCATCATTTTCAGACACACATGGAGCTGTTTTTGGGGAGTGCTCAGATGGCTTTCTGTGTGCAGACTCTCAAATTATTTGCAGCTATTGGTTTTGTTCAACAAGCAGGCAATTTGAGTTGTGATTGGATTTGGAGGCAATAAAATATCAGGCGTGCTGCGCTAAAAACAGACACCATGAGCTGTGATAATCTGGTAAAAAAAATAGTGCCACATGTTCCTATTTTTTAGGTTCTTAGCCAGCTAGCTTTTAAGTTTTTCTTGAGATAAAAGGTTTTTCTTTGATCCTGTCCAAAATAACGCACAATCATTACCACAGTTTCTGCTTAGACCAGATTTTCCAGTAGTTTGACATGACTACTGCAACATCTTGACCATGTCAGCAAAAAAATGTCTGGCCTTGCAACGTTTCACCCCCTGCTGGACTCCCCCCTGAACCAACTTAAGTTGAGAAAAACTTCAAGTGTTTTTTTATAAATGAGGTGAAAAATGTTTTGTCAGAAGATGTTTAACTGGAACGCTGAGCTTCCGTTTCTGTCATGGTTGTGCTTGTCCTCTAGCAGTAAGCAAAGCAGACGGTGTTAAATCATTTTATTGTTGGAGCACACAGTTGTCAGCTCTGCTGGTGTTTTTGTGCACTTTTTTTTGAAGTTGTGTGAAAAGAAAATGTATAAAAATATAAAGAGAGGCTATTATTTGCAGAACATTTATCAGTATTAACCCTGAGTTTCTCTTTGTTAGTGCTAATAGCTGAAGATTCTGAAGTTGATAGCTGAAGATGCTGAAATTAATAGCTGAAAATACTAAAATTGATAGCTGAAAAAGAGGAAGTTGAAAGCTGAAGAAGCTGAAGTTGATGGCTGAAAACGCTGAAGTTGATGGCTGAAAACGCTGAAATTGATGGCTGGAGATGCTGAAATTGATAGCTGAAGATGCTGAAATTGATGGCGGAATATGCTGAAGTTGATAGCTGAAGAAGCTGAAGTTGATGGCTGGAGACGCCAAAATTGATAGCTGAATATGCTGAAGTTTATGGCGGAATATGCTGAGGTTGATGGCTGGAGACGCTGAAATTGATAGGTGAAAAAACTTAAAATGATAGCTGAAACACTGAAGTTGATGGCTGCAAACGCTGAAGTTGATGGCTGGAGATGCTGAAATTGATGGCTGGAGATGCTGAAATTGATGGCTGGAGATGCTGAAATTGATAGCTGGAGATGCTGAAGTTGATGGCGGAATATGCTGAAGTTGATGGCTGGAGACGCCGAAATTGATAGCTGAATATGCTGAAGTTTATGGCGGAATATGCTGAGGTTGATGGCTGGAACCGCTGAAATTGATGGCTGGAGAAGCTGAAGTTGATGGCTGAATATGCTGAAATTGATGGCTGGAGACGCTGAAATTGATAGGTGAAAAAACTTAGACTGATAGCTGAAGATGCTGAAATTGATAGCTAAAAAACGCTGAAATTGATAGCTGAAAACACTGAAGTTGATGGCTGAAAACGCTGAAATTTATAGCCAGCTAAATTATTAGTGAAATGCCAAATTAGCTGAAAAAACATGGAAAAAAAAACTTAGGTTAGCCAAAACATCTAGCATGTAGCTGAAAAATAGCTAAACTTTAACATATCCTAAATAGTCTAAATTAGCCAAAACAGCTAGCATGTAGCTGAAATATTAGCTAAACTCAAAAACAGCCTAAAAAATCTTAGTAAATGCCTAAATAGTCCAAAGATCTAGCAGAATGTCAATTTTAAAACTAACTTTTTATCATAAATATGAATAATAAAAAAGCAGGAATATTATTCCAGGATAAATCTACTTAAACATTAAACAACTTTCAATATTTTTTCTAAATAAAATATATTTTGTCAAAATTATATAAGTTTTTCAGGTCAATACTTGCCAAGTAATTTGCTAAGATGAAGTTGTGGATTTTCCATAAAGAAACGAAGTAGAAGTTAGTACCTTAAAACTGAGAAACCTCAATATGTGATCTAATCGCAGCTTTCTGTACTCCAGCATACACTTTATTATTGTTTCAGGAAGTGAGAACGATCTACAACCTGCTTTTGATGAGTAATTAGGAATGATTGATGCTAGATCTGTTGATTGATAAAGACCACAAGTTTTGTGGTTAATAGTTAATACATGTGACCTCTTTCCGGGCCTTGTGGTTTCCCAGAAACCGGGAGGGGTGTGAAATGTACAGTATGAATTTGTCTGTAGTGAAACGATTTCAGATTTGTGAAACTGTACTTGTGAGGAAAAAATTAGCCCACAGCTAGTATTCAGCGGTGCGTTAATATGATGAACCATATGGTTTCCTTTTAAAAAAAACAGCAGGTTTACAACCGTTACACTTCATAAATGTATTTGTTTTATAACTCTGGAGTTCGAGATAAAACTAGAACGATAGTGGAGCCAATTATACTTATCTCAAACAGTACTTTTGTTTGTTTTAAGCACAAATCAAAATGTTTGAGTTTCTCAGGTGCTGCAAAACCCTTGATTATAATGTTGACAAAGATAGTTGATACATGTTTTAAGCTTGTAAGCAGTTTATTAATTTAGCCTTTGTAGACAATTGTTGCACTTAAGATCACATGCGTCAGAGTCGAGGCCCGGGGGCCGGATTTGGCCCTCCAGATCATTTTATTTTATTGTTATTAATGACCCGATGTTATCTTGCGCTTATCTCTCACTAGTATAATTTTGACAAAATATATTTTTATGGAGGGTAAAATTTTGAAAGTTATTTAAGGTTTAAGTTGATTTATTCTGGAATAATATTCCTGCTTTTTTATTATTCAGAATTATGTTAAAAGTTATGGTTTTAAAGTTTTAAAAATTGGCATTCTGCTAACTTTTTGGACTATTTTGGTATTTAATACGATTTTTTTTTTAAGGCTATTTTGGAGTTTAGATAATATTTCATCTACATGCTGTTTTGGCTAACCTAAGTTTTTTTGGGTAACTTGGCATTCAGTGAATATTTTAGCTGGCTATCAGCTTTAGCGTTTTCAGCTATCAATTTCAGCATCTTCAGTGGCCAAATTCAGCTTCCAGCATTCACACTAGCATTATAGGAGGTGATTCTTTATATCTAGTTCATAAGCATGTTAAGTTACAATTTTAAAGTTTTATAAATGTAGTTTTAGAGTGTTCAATAAATGTTTATCCTGTTCGGCCCGTGACCTGAGGTGTGTTTTGGATTTTGGCCTCTTGTGGATTGAGTTTGACACTCCTGGTTTAGATATTGCCTCTGATGGGAGGTTGGCGCCCGTGTTCTGCAACGGAGTCACCACCACTGTGTGAATGAGTGTGTGAATGGGTCTGTTACTGCGGAGCAGTTTGGGCCTCCAAAGGAAGGTAGAAAGAGCTGTACAAGTATACGCCATTTACCATATTAATGAATCTTTCTTGGCTTATTGTGCGTATGAATATCTTACTAAGACCCTATAAACACATTCATAATGTCTGTTAGTTTTAATAAAGCTTGTTGAGGAATCTTAGTATAAATTGTTATCTCTGTTCTTTTACGTTTTTATTGGATTCCTTTCATATTAAGACAATTTTTTTCAAAATGACTGATTTGTTTTGGGGAAAAATAAACTGCATCCACTGCTGCCTGGGACTATTATCCTTTTGGAACAGAGAAGCAATTTACTAGTTATTTTTTGAGGCAGAGAACTTTGTTTCCTTCAAATTAATAATTCATAATTTGAATTTTAGCAACACGACAGACACAAGTGATCGTCGAGTCAACCAATCCTGCTTGTAGGTTTACCCTGCCCACATCAAGAGGGCTATAAGGGAAAGAAAAGTAGCTAAAAACAGTTTATTTTAGGATTTTAGGGGAGGTCACACCAAATTAAGAGGAAAGCATCATATTAGTTTGTAACTACATCTTACGTTAGTACTGTATTTATCAAAAAACCAAGACAGGTTGTCTTCAACTCTTAGTTTCATCCTGTTGTTAGAAAGCTGAGGCCTTAAGCCTCGCCTCGTAATCGCTCCATGAAAAATTTTGATGTAGTTGCAGTAGTTGAGGAGTTCACACCGGGGTCAAGGGTAAATTGGATTGGGCTCCTCGCACCATCTGTTGCTGTATTATTTGCCATCTGTGAACCCCCCCAACCATAAGCTAGTGATCAAAGAAAACTGAAGCCTTGGAGCTACTTAAAAAAATTACAACCCCTTTTTCTGCTTCTTGATCATGAACTTTGGCTTTCTCTAACAACATTAAGATAAAAACTTTTTTTGAAAAGAATTGAACTCTGTAGCAAACCCTTTTGTCAGCCTCTGAGTGCTTTGGACGCATTTGAAGATCTTCATAAATCAAGCCGACGTTTCCTGTCGAGGATGTCAAGATGCTGAAAGTCTTTTCTCCCGTCTTTTGGGTCGACTGTCAGCTGCTTTGGGTTCCATCAAGTGTGTTTGTTTTTTCTTGTCTTGATTTAACATGTTTGATCTGTGATTATCAGTGATTAAAGTCTTTATTTGTCTTCTAAGAAAATAAATAAGCTTTAAGGTTGTGTTATTGCCGTATGATGGTAAGGAGTGTTGAGGGAGCTCATTTAAACAAAGATGTTTTAACTCTTGACCAGATTTTTTTCTTTCTGGTACTGAAAACAAAAGGGTTCAGAATGATGCAGAGAACATTAATCTACTCTGTCTATTAACTGCGTGGTTTCAAATGAATCCACCAGCAAATAAACGTAAATGTTGCAGAAATAATTTGGTATACTTATCTTTATCCCTGGAGTACCTTATGTACAATGTGATTCTGTGAGAAAGACTGACTCATTAGTTTTCGTGTTGTGTGCTCTTGGATCAGACCCACTTATGTTCATTTTCTGCTACACGGTATTACAAAAACAAGAAACTTAATCCCCGTTCTTCTCTACCTCCAAAATTAATTTGCTCTCCTCTCATTAGTCCCCAGACTTTTATGTCAACCCCCTGATTAATTTTCCCCGCTCAAGCATCTCTGGGGACGAGTGTTGGGGACACAGAGGTCTGAGCATCCGAGATGTTCGGCTTGTGGAAAATGGAGAAGATGTGAACAAAGATAAACAAAGCCTGTGTATTGATAGTTTTCCGTTATGTGACCTGGAGGTCAAAACAGAAGTTCAAGAAGGATTTCAGAAAAGCTATGCTATGAAAAACAGAAAGCCAAGCAAGCCTTTCCTCTGGATAGTTTTATTGTATTTATTCTTTTTGTTGTGGCTGGATAAATTTGGCTGCCTAGAAATGTACAAAAATCGTTGGCAGCCTACTAGAAAATGTCTTCATTAAAAGAAAAGTCATTGTCAGAGGCTTTTTGGCCCTCACAAGGAGCGGTATTTTGAGGACATTAGCAGCCTGCGGCAACGTTTAGTTCAGATGTTCTGATTAGAGAAACGAACTCTTTTTTACAGTTCATCCAAAGAGTCTGAAACTTGATGCAGGTGTCGATAATTAAATATGTAAACGATTTACAAAAATACTATGTCAAAATATAACTATTTTCAAAGTGTGGCTGCCACAAACGATTACTTTAGTAGTCAACTAAGTTGATTATTTTTTCCAATTATTCGGAGTAGTGGATGCAAAACACACATCTTGACCATTAACTAAAAACTTGATATGTAGCATTACCTGCAATAATACTAGTGTGAATTCTGTAAGCTGAATTTGGCAGCTGAAAATGCTAGTGCTGACAGCTGAAGATGCTGAAATTGATAACCATCTTAAATATTAGTTAAATCCAAAATTAGCCCTAAAACTGAAAAGAATCCTAAATTAGCCGAAACAGCTAGCATGTAGCTGAAATATTAGCTAAACTCCAGAATAGCCCATAAAGCAGTAATAAATGCCAAAATAGTCCTTAAAGCTAGAAGAATGTCATTATAAATTCTACACTTACTACACTCTGACTCCATATAATATAAAGTAATGACTAATCGGCTATTAAATTAGTCGTCCACTACTTTTATAGTCTATTAGTCGTTGATTAGTCGACTAATCGTGGCAGCCGTAAAATTAACTCAAAATAAAGACAGTTAAGACAATAGTTTTCTAAACTTTTAATGAATCGTGTAGCCTTTGACCTATGGTAGCACAAGGGTTAAAGGCTATGTCTCTTACAGGTTGGTGCCAGGATGACTTCAAGGAAGATAAAGTAGTACCATAGAAGTATACGCTAGGGGTGTGCTGAATATCAAGATTACGCTTTATCGTGACATTTAGTCCTGCAATGGATTCTTCGATGGGTTCTCACCAAGTATCGATCTTTTACAACAATTTTGCACTAAGTAGTGGCACTTCGGTTCTTTTTACAATTGTTAACACTAATACTTGTCAAAGACAGTATTACTGATTTCAGCAATGTTGCACAAAAGGGTCCTTTTGCTTTGTATTATTTGTTGCACAAAATAAGACAAGCTGTGTATTATAATGGAGTTCAAATTAAAAAAGAAATGGAGATATATTTTCCAAAAAATACGTGTTCTATATATTGTGAGTTATTAGGGAGGATTTTTACCAATTATCGGAGTACTGCGATTTCATCGATATCGTGAACCATGTATCGTGAGGTACCCGTGATTCCAGGCCCTAGTATACGCCGTTGCCCATTTGGTGTTTTGTGCTGTAGGAGGAACTTATTCTGCAACAAAGCTGCCCCAGTTTTGGATAAAATCCTCCCAAACGTCTTGTTAGTGAAAACACTTGACAGTAAACATCTGCTCTGGAAGTGGAGACTGAACCGCTTCCATTAGGAAAGAGACCACGATTAAAGATCAAATCTGTTGGAGTTTTCATCAGATTATGTTGTATAACTAGCAAACAATAAAGCGTTGGCAATATTTTTCTTTATTGGCTTATTTATCACTAAAAGTCTTTATAGTTCTTGTGTTGTATTTACATTGACATTATTGTCGACTAAACCTTTATCTTAAGATGTATGAACTGTACTGTTCGTTTTCTAAAGCATTGAGGAAACAATCGTCGTCTAGTGTCAAACTCCAGGCCTCGAGGGCCGGTATCCTACATGTTTTCCAACCAACTTTCTGTTGAAAGTCCTTATTGGCTAAACACACCTGATCCAGGTAATCAGCAGCAAGTAAGACAGGTTTCATGTAGGACCCTCGCTCTTGAGGCCTGGAGGTTGACACCTGTGGTCTAGAAGGATCTAGAAAATAAGTAGCCCGACTTGATTGATGTACTACCTCAAAGTTCATTACACCTGCACCTGCACACGTTTGGTTTCAGTGATGCCAGTACTGAAACTGATTCAGTTTCTCTAAGTATTTTAGTACTTGATATTCTTGAACATCTGGAATGCAGTTTTTAAATGTGTGAAAACGACACTTTTAAGCCTTTTTTGTGATGCAGAGAATAATGGTGGCAGTCCCTAGTAGTGCTGGGCCATATGTACAAAAATGTACATCACAATATAAAATATTTTATATCATGATAACGATGTATATCCCGATATAGAACAATAAAGTATATTTTCATCTATTCTCTAAAAAAATGTCATATCTTACTTTTCTGACTATTTTAATAAACAGACAACTGAATAGTCACAATTAAGAAAACATTTTACTGCAGCAAAATAAATCAAATGACAACTGATGTGGCTGATAGACAGCAACCTTCACATTTGTTTAACAAATCAAAGGTATTTAAACTGAAATTGTGAAAAAAAAACTTTATGAAAAGTATTTTTAAAGTGCACAACAGTTTCATGTTTCTGAGTAGAAAAAAAATGTTTGCACAAAATTCTGCTAGAATTACATCAATTGTTGAAGAGTTATCATAACCAAAACAACATAAACACTGGAGCTAAAGCTCCGATGTTGAAGCTATTTTTATATTTCAGAACTTAAGTCAGTAAGTGGAAGTTCAGTCTCATTTTTTGAACGGATAAAGAACTTCTCGCTAGTTTTATTTTGAAAACGGGAAGCTTCACCGAGATTTTATTTCGAAGCTTTCTTTACTTCTGGTGAAAGTCGTGCAGCACTTTCGGCTTTAAAATCCAGCATAATTCTGTATTTTAGAGCAATAAATATTTAATGACTCTCTACTATATTTATAAAGATCACATATCCGAGATCTTGGACGTCGCAAATTTTCGGACTCAAATTTTCGCGAGAATCCGAGTGTTTGGATACTTGTCACAGTCCTGTTCTACAGCTTTAGTTTCTCTTATTTTTGTAATCTCATATGTTCATTTTCATGGACTTTCTTTGAGCGATAGGTTTGTTGTGTTAGCATCGACGCGGGAATAGCTTCCTAGCTTGTTTACATACCGCTGTCTTCTGCTCATCGTCGGACGTCTTGAATCCAAAATACGACCATATCACTGACATACCGTCTTTCGCTGAAAGTGCTTCTTCTTGGGCTGACTGCATCGGTGTATCCGTCTTTCGTAAAACACGCGTGCGTGTGAATCAAAGAACGTAAAGCAGTTTTACAAGACGGAGATTCTTTATGAAAAATCTATTTTTAATTTCTTTATTTTCATTTTTATACATTTTTTGTGTCCACACTGACGACGCAACGCCTGCACAATTGTCTTGGTGATATATTGGTGTAATAATTGATCAAATTAGCTTAAAGACGATATAGACGATCGAAGAGAAATGCCATGATAGATACTTTTCTATCGCCCACACGATATATATCGTCATATCGCCCAGCACTAGTCCCTAGGGTTATAGATAATGTAAGATGAGTGATCCAAAGGCTTTTTTTAATTTGTTTGTTGGCATCACAGCTAAAATGTCCTAAAATACGTGGAGTGTTGCAGAGAATTGTTGAAGGGGTTCTTGTTGTGTTTTTGTGATGGTATCTGTTGCAGTTTGACTCTTGCCAGAGCCCTGCGTCGAGCGCATGTGACAGTTGGGATTTGATTTCCTTCTCCCCTGAGGTTTCAAAGTGTGAGCTCTGCAGGAAGTGCCGCTCAAACCAACTTCTGCGTTTGGGGCCCATCCTGTTCTGTGACTTTGCCGCAGCAAAAATCTCCTGTGCTGTCGACAGCAATTATATTACCAGTGTTCAGCCAACTTTGTCAACAACACTGGGAATATATATATATATTTTTGATCACTTGCAGCTTGTCTTATATGAACTACAGGAGCAGATCTTTAGGTTGCCCCGGATTCAAACCAATCCATCCGTTGGTGCTCAAATATAGGAAGTGCTGTGGAGAGTATCGGTGCCGTCTTGCAGAGTAGACGATGAATGCTCGCTTGCTGGGCTGTTGCAGCTTTTGTCAGGCTGTTTGTTTGCTGTTGTCATGGGCGTTTTGATGTGCTTGTTGTTCCGTGACCATCCAGCCTGCAGAACACTTCCACTCTAAGAAAGGCAGGAGCACCGCGGAGAAATGCAGAGCTGTAGTAGTAGTAGATGGTAATTTTACTGCCTGTGCCAACACACTGCCTATTGTTTTCCAGTAGCAGGAGTTCAGGATCACTATAATTTGCATGTAACCGATCAGCAAAGCGAGGCTGCAAGCGCCTCACAGACGTGTTGGACAACTTGTTTACTTTTTGGGGAAGGAGTTCTCGGAGCTTGTCGATATGTCGTAAGAGTTCTTGGCAAATTCCAATTAAATTTGAGAGTAATGGGTAAAATGATGCAGCATCACCTTTCTGCAGTCTCTGATTTTTGATGCCTGTTTGGCCTCTTTTTCTGTTGTTTTTTTGGAGCTAGTCCTCTCTGCCCCCCTGGTGGTGTTGGGAATTCGCTGCTAAAACATCCCTGTCGTCTTGCTGACAGAAGTCGGCGTGCACGTCTGTGGCCGAGTGCACCTGCAAACAGAGGAGTTGAGGGATGCTCAGAGGAAGATGGAAGAAAAAATGAAATGAACGCCTGGCAGACATTTAATCTGAGAGAGGTTTTAGTGACAAAGCCTTGGGTAGTTCATTGTTCTAAAATCTGCTCTTCGTTCATGTGTAATATGTACTTTATGGTTTCATTAAAAGGGAAAGGTTAGATGTATTGTTTTGTCTGCCTCAGGTTAGACTCGGTGTTGTCTGTAGTGGTTAGACTGCTTACAGAAGACCCATTTAACAAGATCAACGTCTTAAGGAATCCCTCAAGAAAGAGACTGACTGGATAGTTAGAAATGACTCTGCTTATTTTTAACCCATTTCTGTAACCCGTTCTGCTGGAACTCTTCTGTTATTTCTATTTCTTTAGTATTAGGCATGAATAGTGCTGCCACAAACTAAGATTTTAGTAGTCAACTAATCGGGTCGTGCGTAAAGTGTATTTGAAACACATCTTAACGATCATTAGCTTCAAACTTACTAAAAACTATATATATTCACAGTAAATGCTATAAGCTGAATTTGATAGCTGAAAACATCTGAAGCTGATAGCCTGCTAAAATATTAGTTAAATGGCAAATTAGCCTAAAAACAACCTTGTTAGCATGCAGCTGAAATATTAGCTTAACTTCAAATTAGCCTTAAAAACTGTAAAAAGCTTTAGTTAGCCAGAACAGCTAGCGTGTAACTGACATTTTAGCTAAATTCAAAATAGCTTAAAAAACAAAACAAAAAAAAGCCTAAATTAACCAAAATAGCTAGCATGCGGCTGAAATATTACCTAAATTTCAAAACGGCTTAAAAACTATAAAAAAGATTTAAGTTAGCCAAAACAGCAAACATGCAGTGGAAATATTAGCTAAATTCTAAAATGGCTAAAAAAAACAGAAAAAAGCTTAAGTTAGCCAAAACAGCTAGCATGTAGCTGAAATATTAGCTACACTCTAAATTAGCCTAAAATCCTTAATTAAAGCCAAAATAGTCCCAAAAGCTAACAGAATACCATTATAACTTTCCACTTTACTACACTCTGACTCCATAGAATATAAAGTAACAACTCATCGACTATTAAATTAGTCGTCGACGATTTTAATCGTCCATTAGTCGACTAATCGTGGCAGCCCTAGTCCTGTATTAGTGTCAGAAAAATAGTATATTTATATATATTTTTAAACAGTATCACTAAGCTTTAACTTCTGTTAGCCAGGAATGATTGGCTTACACCTAGTTCTCCTATTGGTCTTTAAAAATGAAATCTGAGCCTATAGTTTGTGTAGATTACCTGAATGAGATATCTTTATCATTTCAAATGTCATTCTTAGAAATATGCGATTTTACAACTTTTATTTTCTTTTATTTATTATTTTAATATTGAAGCTGTGTTTGGCCAATAACACAGATAATGACATACAGGAAAGTATATTTGCACCGATACTAGCGTGAAGTGTTGCATAACGGCCAAAAGAGCAGATTTTCTCCAACTTGCTACAACACTCGGATAAAGTGTTGCACAACGATGCAAAGCTGCTTTTCCCACGAAAGAATCATCTAGTTTGTTGATAGCGTAAACCCTTCACTAGTGTAAAGTGTTTCATAGCAGCACTACTTTTCTCAGCCTTAGAATATGCCGGAGTTACAGTAATTGTGTAAGTGTTTGCGGTACTTTAAAGGGTCAACATGGGAGCTAAAGCTCCGGTGTTGAAGGGTTGAGGAAGTCTGAGTCTCTCGTGTCAGGAAATCTTGAGGCTTTGATTGATTTTTGGTGCTTGTAGTTCAGTGGTCTCAGTTTAAAGGGAAACTTGTATGTTTGACCTTTATGGTTTGATTCCTGGATTAAATGTCACATTTCTACTGGGCTGTTGTTATGTTTGTTAACTTTGTGGCATTTTTTTTTTGACTCTTGTCATATTTCAGACATGATATATCTGGATCTTTCTCTTTCAACCACAATGTAACAAAATCCTCAGCTCTAAACTACCAACAGTTTTTTATTTCATTCAGAGATGTCGATTTATCTGCTGCTGTTTGAAGGAAAATTCTTTCATCAGCGTAGCTCCCTGTAAGTTCATCTGTTTGCTCTGCTGTTGGACAGGACAAGTAAAAAAAAAGTAAAGCTCATCTGGATATAGTACTGTGACAAACGATTATTTTAATAGTTGAATAATCGTAGATTATTTTTGTCCAATTAGTTGACTAATCGGGTCATTCACAAACTGGATTTAAAGCACAAATCTTAACCATCATTAGCTTTAAACTAACTAAAAACTAGATATTTAGCATTACCTGTGATAATGTTTGTGAATGCTGTAAGCTGAAATTGGCCACTGAAGATGCTAGTGACGATAGCTGAAGATGCTGAAATTGATAGCTAAAAACGCTGAAGTTGTTAGCTGAAATCGCTGAAGCTAATAGCTGAAAATACTGAAGCTGACAGCCAGCTAAAATATTAGTTAAATGTTAAATTAGCCAAAATAAAAAATCCTAAGTTAGCATACAGCTAAAATATTAGACAGACTTCAAAATATCTTAAAAAAAAAGGTTAAATTAGTCAAATGGCTAGCATGCTACTGAAATATTAGCTCAACTCCAAAATAGTCTAAAAAACTGAAAAAAGCCTACATTAACCAAAAATAGCTAGCATGCAGCTGAAATATAAGCTAAACTCCAAAATAGCCCAAAAACTTAATAAAACCTAAATTAGCCAAAATAGCTAGCATGTAGCTGAAGTATTAGCAAAACTAATTGCAGAGTTCCATTATAACTTTCAACTTTACTACACTCTGACTCCATATGATATAAAGTAATGAATCATTGATTATTAAATTAGTCATCGACCATTGTAATAGTTAATTAGAGGACTGACCAGCCCCATCTGGATATGGCGTTCCAGATCGTCACGATCCGCGGCCTGGCCTTCGTTTTTGGTCCGATACGATAAACGAGGACACGGCCATCGTTCCGTTTGGTCCGTCGCTGCAGGTGAATGAAGGTGCGGCGTAGAGGATGAGTGTCTAAAGGAGTCCTCAGGGCAGGGAATAAAAAACTGACAGGTGGACTAATGGAGGGCAGACAGGACACGGTGACAGCTTTAATAGATCCTCAATCTTTGACTGGCTGCTGAAAATGAGACAGTGGTGCGGCTGCCACATCAGAGCGCCGCTCTCATACTTCAGCTGAAAATGCCCCGAACTGAAAAAGACTGAAATAAGCCAGATGAGATCAGATGGTAGAGCTGTAGAAAACAATGAGACTTATTGTTCAAATAATGAACCAGTAAAACGTGAAATGTGCTGGTGTTCAGTTTTACTTTCCTTTAAGGTGCAGCATAACTACCTACATATATGCCCCTGATTTCTATTTTAATCGTATACCATACCTGAAAACCCCACTAGGGAGTGACACGGATGTGTTGTACATGAGAAATGAGAGCAGACTCGTGTTGATGTCTTTGTGGGTGGGAACAACGGCATGAAAGGCCGTTCTTCTTTCCTCCTTCACGTCACTTTATGGCTCTTCTCAGTCTGGTCTACCTTTTGATTTATGTTTCCAGAAAGAACCCGACACGTCAGTTATGTACTACTGTTTATGCTGCTGACGTTGGTGGAAAAGTTGTGGTCTTGATTGCAAAGACAAGATGCAGTTTTAATCAACAAAACCAAGACTCTAGAAATGCAAGAATGCAAGAAGCAGGCATGAACTCTACCTGCAGAAGAGAGTGCAGAAACTGACACTCAAGCAATTTCAATCATTTACAAGAAGATAATTAGCCGGATGGTTTAAATGAAAAAAGGTCTTCGTATTATTGCTTGCTCTGTATTTTCAATGGAATTAAAAAAAACAAAGCAACAAAACATCCGGTCCCGGATGAACGGAAGAAGACGGATGGAATTGATTTTCAAACCGTTGGTACTTCCATGTTTTGAAAAGGACACTACCCTCACATTGGTACCACGTCGGAATCTCTGATTGGTCAGAGTTTAACTGGTTTAACCTTTAACCTCGTGTTCAATGACATTTTGCATGTAGAGCCCAAAAAAGGACTTAAAAACACAAGAGTTTTTGGAAGGCCGAATCACATATATACCCACGTTTGTGACGTAGCATTAGGCAGCAAAGACGCCATCGGCGCGTGAACGTGTGTGGGTGAACGGAACTGTCACGATAAAACACTTAAGGCCTTAAAGGAAGGTAGAAAAGATCCATAACCTCAACTTCTATTTGCTCATGTAATATGGCAACAACCGTTCCATTTCAAGGCTTGGAAAAATACATAAACATGAAAACACTTAAATCATCTCACAGCTTTTCAGTCTTTAGCCAAACTATCTGCTCTTCATTTTCACACGTTCTTAAATTTTTCGATGGACGTTCTTCCTCCTCATATTTGACTTTTTAGTTGACCTCTGATGTGATGGTAAAAGATTTCAAAGCTTTTTTACTTGTTATTTTAGCAAACAGTTCTGCTAAACATGTTTATCTATTTGAATTTCTGTCTTTGCAAAGAAACTACACTTTTCCTGTGAAATAGATTCCTTTTATGTCTGCGTTTAATTGGTTCATCTTCAGCGGTTTTGTTTGTTTTTTACCACTTTGCATTATTTTTGTGACAGACATTGCCGTTCTACTTTCCTTTGACATTGAAAATCAAAGACTACAAAGTTAGCATGAGCCTGTGATGGTCTCTTTCACTCCTGAGTTTCATCTCAGCCCAGAGTCTTCAAAGCTTTTGGAGCAGATGAACTTCACAGCCACTAGTTTAAAAAAAAAAAAAAGAAATATATCAAACACTTGTTGCCAGACTTTGACTTAAAAAAAAAACTTGCATTAAAAACGTATGTAAGTGAAACTGATTTTATTTCACGTTGGGTTGGATGAACATGAACATGTATTAGTCAGATCTGGATATATTTTTCAAAAGGTGAGTCAACAAATGCAGACCGTAACATTTCCCCATATTTGGGCCTGCACTAGTTTTTATAAAGATATTGTCTTTTCATAGAAAATAATTTTTTGTGGAAGTATTTATATTTTTAATGTTCATAGCCATCTACGCAGGTGAATATTGTCGGAAAAAGTAAACCACTGGCTTAAGCGTCCAGATGACCCCACTTTTAATGTAAACAAGCTAAGGAGAGCGGAGGGGTTACAGTTTTTTAGGCTATTTAAGAGTTTAGCTAATATTTCAACTGAATAGTGGCTGTTTTTTGCTAATTTAGGATTTTTTTGTTGTTTTTTAAGACTATTTTGGAATTTAGCTAATATTTCAGCTGCATGCTAGCTATTTTGGCTAATTTAGTTTTTTTTAAGTTTTTTTGTTTTAAGGCTATTTAGGAGTTTGGCTAATAATCCAGCCACATGATAGCTAATTTGGCTAATTTAATTTTCTTTTCTTAAGGCTATTTTGGAATTTAGCTAATATTGCAACTGCATGTTAGCTATTTTTGCTAATTTATGATTTTTTTTGTTTGTTTTTTAAAGCTAATTTGGACTTTAGCTAATATATCAGTTGCATGCTAGCTATTTTGGCTAATTTAGGATTTTATTCTATTTTTAAGGCTAATTTGGAGCTAAGCTAGTATTTCAGCCACATGATATCTAATTTGGTTAATTTAGGATTTTTTTCATTTTTTTATACTAATTTGGAGTTAAGCTAACATTTCAGCTTTATGCTAACTATTTCAACTAATTCCAGTTTTTTTTTTTTTGGTTTTTGTTTTGTGTTTTAGGTCATTTTGGAGATCAAGCAGTATTTAAGCTGCGTGTTAGCTGTATTGTCTAATTTAGGCCTTTTTCAGTTTTTTAGGCAAATTTGGCATTCAACCAGTATTTTAGCTGACTATCAGCTTCAGCATTTTCAGCTATAAACTTCAGCATTTTTAACTATCAATTTCAGCATCTTCAACAGCCAAATTCAGTTTACAGCATTCACACTAGCATTATCACAGGTAATGCTAAATATCTAGTTTTTAGTTAGTTTTAAGCTAATGATGGTTAAGGTGTGTATTTTATATCCAGTTTGTGCATGACCCGATTAGTCGACTAATCGGACAAAATAACCTGTGATTAGTCGACTATTAAAATAATCGTTTGTGGCAGCACTATTCAAATGTAGACTGACTTTACTTTAAGTCTATACTGAACCCTGAATTAAAACTCTGTATCCAACCCTTTTTGTGACAAAGACATAGAAGTAATATTTAAGTGTGTTTGCGATATACAATATCCCATCTGCACATCCCACGTGTCAACAGTCGAACGGTATGCCAGCGAGTTGGTGTCAGAAGTGGGTGCACGGCTCTAAAAAGGGATAAGCAGTTTGAGCTAAGCTGGTGGGAA
Organism: Oryzias melastigma; assembly: GCF_002922805.2. Taxonomy (NCBI): domain Eukaryota; kingdom Metazoa; phylum Chordata; class Actinopteri; order Beloniformes; family Adrianichthyidae; genus Oryzias; species Oryzias melastigma. Next base: position 25,293,551 of record NC_050522.1, on the reverse strand, counting down.
CTTCAGCATTGTCTTCAGGCTTCCACCTTTACTCTTTCTCCAGGATCTTTATTCTGGTAGATTAGGGTGCAGATTGACTGAACATCACATGGTTCAGGATTGGCAGATTCTTCCTCTTCCTCGCCTTGTGAATTTCTTGGGTATTACTTAGATATGGTTGGATTGTTGTAATTAACGTTTTGATCTGTCGGACTGCATGTGCGGTTCAATGAGTTTCTAACCTCGCATGACGCGTTGATAAAAGGACAGTACTCCTATAAAAAGATCATCTCTGACAGACTGTGCAGATTGCACCATTATTTGCATCAGCACCTTTTATTTACTGTGGAAATTAGAATCAAAATTTGCTTTTGTGTATTCCTCAGCTGAGGTGTAATAAGTAATCTTACTGTGGGAGTCTTCAGTCGTCCTTTATTCATCGCACACTCCCACACAGACACCCTATAGACACGCCCCCTCTAGCCGCTAGAGGGAGAGGAGAATTCTAACATCATTACAGCTCTCCCTCCAAAGGCTTTGTCCTATTTGATGTGGCCTGTTAAACAAAAGCTGAATTTGGCTGAGAGTTCAGCGTACTCCGTCTCCCAGCAAAGGGGTGCTGGATCTGTATCTGCCTCTGGCGAGGATTTGGAGATTTGCTTCTCAGACGAGCAGAAGCCTTTACTTTCTTCACCTCTCCACATGTATGCGTATGAGGGGAGAGGACAGAGTTTACATGCAGGATGAGCCCATTGTTGCCTTTCATGTATTCTCTTTGCCCGAAGCTCAGTTTTCTACTAAGATGTTATCGCGGCGCCCGTCGTGCCGATGCATTATCTGGGAGTGCTGGCTGTTCTTGATTTCTTGGAGTTGGAAAGTCAGATTAGGGAACTTCAGGGTTTATGTGGAGTGTGTATAGCCTCGTTTCCACTGAGCGGTCCGGTATGGTCTGGTATTTTGAGCATTTCCGTTGTAAAATTGACACGTTAAACGGTAGAGCTGGGGATTGATAATCATTTCCAGAAACGATTCGATTCCGATTTTTTTTTTTCTATTGATTCTTTCGATCAAATCAATTCAATTAAAATTTGAGTTTAAACATTTGTTTAGAAATACATCAATAATCTATAACAACAGTTGTTCTGCCTCTCCTGGAGGGCAATTCAGTTTGGCCACTAGGTGGCGATCGCACTATAGCATTACACCTTATTCCAAGAAGATATTTGAAAAATATTTCCTTAAAGTTTAGAAAATTCACATAAAAATGTTCATTTAGTCAGTAATGTTTGTTTAGGTCGACTGAGCGTTAGCATTAGCATTAGCCGCCCTATGGGAAATTCAATTAAACCTTATAATCAAGCTAGCAGACCTAAGCTTTATGTGATAAATCGATTTATAATTTTATGAATCAATTATTGACCTGTTAACAATAAATTGATTCAAATCGATTCGTTTATTTTTATGAACCCAGCCCTACTAAACAGTATTGAACCGTACCTCTTAGGGCCCCCATTGGTTGTAGGTCCATTGAAAAGTGAAACGGTTGTCAGAAAATGATGACGACATTAGAAAGGACCAAATATAGCGCTCATTTAAGCTACAGTTTTTAAACATTCGGGTTTTTGTGGTTTCCTGTGTACTAGTGCTGGGTTATATGGTAACAATTGTTTATCGGGATATTAATTATTATATCACAATAAGTCAAGTCAGCTTTATTTGTCAAATACATTGTATGCACTTGATACACAGCATGTATATTATAAGATAATAGCTGTATTATGTACAAATATGCAATAGGAGGAATAAAAAACAGTAGGAATGAACATGGTATGATGGTTTGGGTTATAAAGTGGTAATGAGATGCAGTATATTGTGATACATAACAATATATATCACGATATGCCAAAATAATAAAGTATATTTTCAGTTATTCTGATAAAAATTGACAAAATTGTCATGACTTACTTTTTTGACTATATTTTTTTTAAGTAAATGTAGCTGAATTGTCAAAAATTAGTTGTTTTTTTAAGTACACAATAGTTTCAAGTTTTTTAGTAGGAAAACTCATTTTTGCGCAAAAGTTCAGCAATAAAATAAACAAAAACAAAAGAAGTACATGGCACGATGTGTATCGTCATATCGCCCAGCACTGCTATGTACTCCACTCTATTGGTCACTAGTCTATATTGAAAACACCTTCAAACAGCACAGAGGACTGGTCGCTAGAATTAACGGATCCGTCCCGGACCACTCCTTACCGCTCAGTGGAGACGAGGCTTTGGAGTTCTCTCAGGAATCTGTGACATTCCACCCAATGAAGGCGCGTCATTGCTGACCAAGAAGCTTGTGTGTTTTTAAATTACTGCAATAGTAACCTGAGCAGCTGTTGCAGGACCGTAATGATGCACGACTGGGAAAAGTTCCTTTCATTTGCATAGATATAGGATTATTTTGACATCCGAGGCCCTGTAGCTGTTGATGCATCCGCTCCTCCGCTGGTGGTGAGACCAAAGTGGGTCATGCAGCTGTTTTAGTGGGCGCCACATGCTGAGAGGTGGGTTAGTTGCGTTTCCGTGGTAACATTAAGAGCCCTTGTTGTGTAAACCTGGAGGAACAAAACTCATCCTTGTTTAGAGGTGTAGTTTTAAATTGCCTGGCTTGAATTTCAACTGCAGTATAAAAACACAATAGGGGTTCATTATTTTGGCATAAGCTGGCTGGTCTTCTTTGGCACATGGAACCTGGAGTGTGGATCCACTTTCTGTCTTAGCATGAGAATAAGATGGTGTTGCTGCAGCAGTGGGTCATTGTTGTTGATTTAATGGTGGATTACCAGTTTTTTAGATTATTTTCAATGACAATTTTTGGACCAACCAGCTGTCATTTAAATCAGGGGTCCCCAAACTACGGCCCACGGGCCGGATCCGGCCCTCCTCCACATTTGGCCCGGCCCCCCAAACTGTTTTGGCTAAATGAGACATTTTTCCAGGTTGTCAGGATAGTTCCACATTTAGCTTATATTTTGGCTACATGTTAGCTGTTTTGGCTAATTTAGACTTTTTTTTCAGTTTTTTAGGCTAATTTGGAGATGAGCTAAAATTTTAGCTTCGTGCTAGCTGTTATGGCTAAATTAGACATTTTCTCAGGTTTTAACGCTAATTTGACATTTGGCTAATATTTCAGTAACATGTTAGCTGTTTTGGCTAATTTGAGCTTTTTCAGTTTTTTAGGCTACATTGAATTGTAGCTAATATTTTAGCTTTATGCTAGCAGTTTTAGCTGAATTTAGACATTTTTCTAGTTTTTAGGCCAATTTGGCATTTAGCTAATATTTTAGCTAGCTATCAACTTTAGTGTTTTCAGCTATCAGCTTCAGTGCTTTTAGCTATCAATTTAAGCACCTTCAGCTGTTAATCTATTGCAGAATTATTCCAATTTGGCAACAAGTGGCTTTCTGGAAAACCATAAATCTTTATGTTTAGGCTGTAATTGTTGCACTGTTTCTGTTGACCTACAAACTGACCCCAGCCCCCATCAGAGAAGAAAACAGTTATGTGGCCCCCACATGAAAAAGTTTGGGGAGCCCTGATTTAAATAGAGGAATAGTCTGTATCCACACCAGCTGCATCACTGTCTTTCTATGCTTTCTATTCACTAAACAGACCAGGAATTTTGGAATTTAACCCAATCAAAGACTCCCCTGTGGAAAAGTGAAACATTGCTGTGTCACCACTGCAGGAAAAAAAGAACAAAGGGGAGAACAGGGCTGTATCCTCTGTTGTTTCCCATTATCTCATAGCCGTAAAATATAAAAGAGCAGATGCAGCCATGTGGTAGGAAATAATGATGAAGGGACCGCAGTGGTACTGAGAACGCTGTATAATTACTCAACCCTTGCAGCAGATTTTGACCCCAAAGGATTTTGGAATCACGGTTGCATGCCGGTTAATGCAGAAACGGCAGCTTTGGGGCAGCAATAACTTGTTAGGGTGCAGGCATGCTGTCTTTATGATTGTTGAGTTTGCAGACGGGGGCAATGAACACAGCCTCATATTTTCCTGACTGGGATGTTACGGAGCTCCTTGCTCTGAATTTCAAACCAATGAGGCATAAATGTCTCGCCACCTTTCTGCACTAAATTGTTCTGCAGAGCAACTGTAACACTCGTGCATAGATTAATATTGTTTGGACCAAGGGAGTAGTTTGTATGCTTTGCAGTTCTAATTGCCTGAAATTGGTTTTATTATGCTTTTTTGGCCTCTTTTTAAACACAGTTAACCAGTAAATGTATTATCGTGTTCGTTTATTTTTTATTTCTTTAAAAAAATGTTAAATCTACAGCTTAAGGCTTCACAGAGGCAAGCCCTTGTTATCCACAAGCCTCTGTCTCAACTGTCCTTACGGGTGGATACGCCCGTCTGTGGAGTAAAAATGGTCAAATCTGTATGGGGTACACACGAAATATCAAGGCTGAATCCGAATTCTTGCCCTATAGCTTCTCCTTACCCCTACATTTAGCCCTCCAAATGGAAAATCATGGAAATAACTCTACGTTAAATCAAATTTGGACGTTACTCCCACTCAGTGATGTTATCAATAGCCACTGGTCAGTTCTGTTAGCATGTAGCTGTTAGCGCTTGGAAATGCGTAACATCGTTTTTTTAACTTTAAAAAGGTCATGCTCATGCAAAAAGTAATTACATACATTTATATGTAAACCTCTGTGCTTTAGAGCAAACCCACATGATGAAAATAGCTTCTCCTCCATGGCACACTGGAACGTAGAACTCCCTCACGGTGGTTTGCTCTGTATCCTTCCGCCGCGAAGGTTAGCCCTTACCCTGTTTTAGAAATCCAACCCCTCTAAATACCCCTACAATTGTCGGGGTAGGGGAAGAATTTAGCCCCAATTCAGACAGTTCAGTGAACCCATAGAGAGAAAATGCTCACAGGCATTTTTATCTATGGTTGTGCTGCGGGTGAACCCATGGAGAGAATATATAGATGTACATTTTTATCTATGGGTGTGCTGCGGGTGAACCCATAGAGAGAGAATGTTTACGTACATTTTTATCTATGGATGAACCCATAGAGAGAGAATGTTGACGTTCATTTTTATCTATGGGTGTGCTGCGGGTGAACTAATAGAGAAAATATAAACGTACATTTTTATCTATGGGTGTGCTGCGGGTGAACCCATAGAGAGAGAATGTTGACGTTCATTTTTATCTATGGATGAACCCATAGAGAGAGAATGTTGACGTTCATTTTTATCTATGGGTGTGCTGCGGGGGACAGGTCGTAGTGAACGCTTATATTACAGGTATGGGTTAAGAAGGTAAGATGCGGGAGTCTCGTACAAATTCTTCGTTTTTGGAACCCCGCCCAAAATCCTGCAGACTGCGCAAGGAACCCGTTAGTGCTGTTCATGTGATGAGTTCGCACTCCTTGTGAAAGGTGGCTGTGTGGACATCCTACGGGCACTTGTGTATCCCGTGCTTGCACATTTGTATGCGGTCAGTAAAGTGCCACACCGTACTGACTAGCGTGCGGCGTAAGTAGATTGTACGACAGCACATGTGCATACAACTTCTATTACCCTTACCAATGCTTCATGGTAACTCCACACCCATGACAATGGTACGTTCCATTTCATGTTGATCTTATGAGGCTCAAGACACACCTGCATCCCCCGTTAAGATGCAGCCACACCCCTCTACAACCCTACATGGACAACCCAAAAACTCTCGGCACATATGGGTCAAACCCCCTCGATTCAGACTGTTCAGAATAACAAATCTTTGAACACTAGAGCTAGAAATATATTGGTTGTTCTTCTCACATTGTTGCCCCTTTTTAATGTATGAAAGAAACAAATATATCTGGGAAATTTAAAGAAATGTTCATTTGAGAATGCTCCGCATAGAAACATTGGCCAGTCCTGATTAGGCCTTTAATTGCTGCTGGTGTTTGTCCACAGTGTTTGCCGTTATGATATCCGGCTGATTAGCCCCTCGTTATGACAGCAGCGCTCTTTCTGTGCCAGTAATTGGCCCCTGTCTCTGGAATTCCCGCTGTTTCTCTCCTGGCTGCCAGCACCCTCCCCACATTTGGTTGACGAAAATGGTGGGTTTTAATAAAAGAGAAGTTTCTATCCCGGTGGAATCCTTGGTTAAATGTGGAATTGGTGTCTTTCATCTGCTTCCTTTGATTCACAGGCTGCTGTTTGAAATTCAGTGACTTTGTGCTTTGGGGAACTTCATATCTTATCTCCCTCCTACCTATTAAACTGGTTGAAACTACAAATCTTTCATTTTCTTTGAATCATTCATTTTATAGACACTTAGAAAATTCTCAAATCCAGCCGTTTGTAATTGGGTTTATTGTATTTGCAGCATCTTAGGTAGAATTTAGGGTCACGTTTGAACAAAGAAGCAGTTTTAGAAGAGTCGTTATGACAAATTTATGCTTCTTTTTGTATTTATCTCTTTCAAATTTTGGCTTTATTTCAAAATATGCATGTCTGTATACTAAATGTGGCTTTATTCACTTAAATACTGGATATGATTTTTGTATTAGAAAGAAAAACCTTTCATGAGTAAATAGATGAATATAGAAGTAAAACAAACAATAGAAATTAATAATCATTTTATTCAGTTGATTGGAGCGGATTACATTTGACAGATTGGATTATTTGTGCATGTGTGGGAAGGGGTGGTCTTTTTGTATTAAATGCTGAAACTAGTAAATGTGAGTTAGATTGAAGCTCAAAACTAATAATTTAAGGAGACAATGTTTATAAAATTGCTTTGTGCAAGAGAAAATAATCAGTCTCATGTGAGACCACCTACAGGACTGTTTACTCACCTTTGAACTGAAGTGAAGTCGACTTAGACAGAGAAAAATGAGAGCTGGAGTTTACCAAACATTCTAAAAGCTTGGTTAGTCCAACAGAAAATGTACCACTTTCAAATATGTTTAAGTAGATTTAGATAAAAAGGAGAAAATCTGACAGAGGTTACCCCACAAATACCCAGTATCTAGTTGTAAGGACAGTTGTGACTGATCTTTTGCTAACGCCTGAGTTTGCATGGGGAAAATACGAATACTTCCTGATAGGGCTGCCACAAATAGTCGACAACTAATTTAATAGTTGATTATTCATTGCTTTATTTTATATGGAGTCAGAGTGTAGTAAATTTGAAAGTTATAATGGCATTTTGCTCGCTTTTTAGACTATTTTGGCATTTATTAAGGTTTTTAGGCTGTTAAGCTAATATTTTAGCTGCATGCTAGCTGTTTTGGCTATCTTAGGCTTTTTTCAGTTGTTCAGGCTAATTTGGAGTTTAGCTAATGTTTCAATTGCATGCTAGCAAATTTGGAGTTAAGTTAATATTTCAGTTGCATGCTAGCTATTTTGGCTAATTTAGGATTTTTCTTTCTTTTTTTAGGCTAATTTGGAGTTTAGGTAAAATTTCAGCTGCTTGCAAGCTATTTTAGGGTTTAGCTAATTTGTCAGCCGCATGCTAGCTGTTTTGGCTAACTTTGGCTTTTTTCAGTTTTTTAGGCTAATTTGGCATTTAATTAATATTTTAGCTGGCTAATAGCTTCAGCATCTTCAGCTATCACCACTAGCATCTTCAACGGCCAAATTCAGCTTACAGCATTCACACTAGCATTATCACAGGTAATGCTATATATCTAGTTTTTAGTTAGTTTAAGATGTGTGCTTTACATCCAGTTTTCCCATGACTTGATTAGTCGATTAGTCTGAAAAAATATTTGGTGATTATTCGACTATTGTGGCAGCCCTACTTCCCGATACACTCCCCACACACATGATAATCATACATTCTATATTTAACGAGCCTGAAAGGGAAATTCAAGAGAGACCTGTGCTGTCCTGACGAAGCGCCTCGAACCGGATGCTCTTCTATGACGCTCCATGAATCGGATAACCAAAAAACTTTACCCTCGTATGGTTGCATGCGACTATACTTTAACCGAAGATGGAGGGAGCTGTTCCTCGTCTGGGTCTAGATGGTGGATGGAGAGAGCTGTCATACATCCAGAATGAGACCAACTGGCTTATACTCTGCTGTGAGGACGGGGGGGGCGCACACAAGGAAAACCTGCAGCTCTGCAGTCATTTGATGCCTGTCTGACAGGGATTGAGTGCAGCTGCAGGAAGCTGTGCTGTCACTCAACTTTAGAGTTGGCTCCTGTCTCCATTAAGCTGTTTAGCCTTTTTTCCTCTCAAGTTTTAACTTTTTTTTTTATCAGTCACTCAAAAAGACTGTTTTAAAGGTTGCAGAAGAATGTCTTTAATTTGAGAGATTTAGTCATATTTTTTACTGTACATTTGCAGATTACAATGCTGGTTTGAGTGGTTAGAATGAAGTGATGGACTGGAGGTTTTTCAACTTGACTCTGACATTTCAATAATATGCAATTGTTTGAGACGGAATAGAGTTTTGACACCACACATAGGTCTATTGCATCATGCATGGCCCTGCTCTTAATGGTAACGTCTTCAGCAATCAGGGTTGGCAGGACTCTGGCAATACGATATGTATCGTGATACGTGTCTCACAGTACATATCGTATATCCCAAGATTTTAAAGTACTTTTTTTTTTCCTTTTTTTGCTCAATTTTGGTGAGGTTAAAGCTGCTCAAAGAGGCTCTGTGTGCTGCCAACGAGCGGTTGGAGGTTTAGGTGGAGAACAAAAGTAATACACCGAAAGACTTGTAAATAATTCATTAAAAAACCATCAGGTAACAGCTCGCAACCAGCAAGGCCAAGCAGGCCCCATATGGTTTCAAAGTGGGCAGAAAATGTGGACCCCCACCTGTGTTTGCCCACATGAGCTTAAGTTGGGATTCAGTGGGTTGGCTTGCTACGTTAGCCAGCTGCCCAATGGACAACAGAGCTTGCTACCTCGATACACTGGAGCTCGCTAGCTCGCTACTGCAAAGCTCGCTAGAATCGATACAGCCGAGCTTGCTAGCTCGATACAGTGGAACTTGCTAGCTCGGTACAGGAAAGCTAGCTAGCTCGATACAACGGAACTCGCTAGCTCGATACAGCAGAGCTAACTAGCTTGCTGCAGTGGAGATTCCTAGCAACCTATGCGATCCACCGGGAGGCTGGCTAGTGTAGTAAGTCTTATGCTCATGTGGACAAACACAGGTGGGGTCACCACGGAATCTGTGGACAAACCAAACGGGACCACATGTTCTGCCCACTTTTAAACCACTTGGGACCCACTTGGTCAACATTTAGGCTGATTCATTTCTCAGCCAATTTTTGCCTTTTGACACATTTTTTAAGAAAATGCAGGTTTTTTAATTGAATCGGTTTAGTTTTGTGACCGTTTAGGCCAATAGTTGTTAGAGCTGTTTAAGGATCAAGTTAATGTGAGTTACTGAACTGTTTGAGTAAAATATATGACAACCCTTTTATTGTCACTATGCATGTTCAAGAGAATAAAAGCAGCTGGCAATATAACGAAATATAAAAATGTATGCAAAAATACTGTCAGCTCTACTGTAATTATGACATGGTTTGATGGAAACTGTTAAAGCTCCACGTCTGTCATTTCTATTCAGTCAGCAAGCAGCAGTCACTGCTTTTCTTGAATGAACCTGTGATTTATGAGCTTTGGACTAGAAATTATAATGATTAGCTCAGCTACATTTCATATCTACACACCTGTAGTATCAGTGCTGCCTATTTTTTTAGTATGGTGACATCAAGTGTGGATGTTTTGCTACAGTTTTTGCTCATAATCTCTAAAGCTTCCAGTTTTATAGCTGGTATTGGTGCATCAGATGTCATAGAAACATCTGCTCCTATCAAGTTTTACTTCATCACTTGTCAAGCCAATATATTTGTTTTTAAACCGTTTTGTGACGTGACATGACGCAAATGTCTGTCAGTTTCAACTAGTGTTTATAGCCTCTGAATTTAACACTTATTCATATTTTTTAATGTTTATTTAAGATCTGTAGGATAAAAACTATTAGATCTACAATGTTTCTTATTCTCAGTGATGGTTTCAGGACATAAAATGTTTAAGGTGTGAGGACTAAAGTTGTGCAGAAGAGAGGCCTAACTATTTTCACGCATGAATGGGACTTCTAACAATAGTTTAGGCGCCGACCTTTTGTTTTTTTGTGCACACTGAGTCTCACATTTACATAAAAAGCTCCCAGCTCAGTAAAAGCTGAGGTTTAAAACCCAAACCTGTATGGAAGCAGATTTCTTATCTTTCTTCCCCACAGGAGTGAATCAATACTCACCTACCTGGATATGGTTAATTGTACTCCAGCTGGCCTCTTACTTGTAGTGTTATTGAACAGGGAGAGCAGGGCTGCTTAATGGTTTTGTCATTGATGGATTCCTTGCAGTTTTGCAAGTGCAGATAATCTGGATTTCTCCCTTTGGGAGTGAACCTTTGGCCCTGTTCTGTGTTGGCATGAGCGGTTTCAAGGTGCACCTAATGCTAAACTATTCCTACAAGTCTGTTAAAGATCTACGACCTTCTAATTAATAACCACAAAAAGAATAAACTTCTACACAGTTAAGTGTGTTGGCATTTCTAAGAAACAACAAGAATATTTTCGGGTTAAGTTTAGAGAGTTTCGTCATTGTCTAATTCTGTTTATTTGAAAATGCGCTAGGGATCTATAGTCAAATAAGTATTAAATGATGCTTGATTTGTCTTAAATATATAAAAGAGATTTGGAGTGATGGGTCCCTCCCCAAGGCCTTCATAACAGGAAGTACCCCCACAACCCCTTAAACTTTAATAGAGAAATAACCAGCTATCACTCATTCTGTTGGTCAGAATAACAGTTCTTGAGTTGATACCTTTTTTAAACGTCCTAATTGTTTTACTGATATTTTTCTGTTCTTCAAGTACGGCTGGGCGATAAAACGATAACGATAGATATCGCGATAGAACTTTTTCTCGATAGATGAATTTTATTTTGAAGGGTCCGAAATTGACGCTCGCCATTAGTCGGGTTGCCACGATTAGTCAGCTAATCTACTATTAAAATAGTCGACGATTAATTTAATAGTAGATTAGTTGTTACTTTATATTATATGGAGTCGGAGTGTAGTAAAGATAAAAGTTATAATGAAATTCTGCTAGCTTTTTGGGCTATTTTGGCATTTAAAAATTTCTTGGCTAATTTTGAGTTTAGCTAATATTCCAGCTACATGCTAGCTGTTTTAGCTAACTTAGGTTGTGTCCAAATCCCCCCCCAACCCCTAACTACTTAAAAACTATATAGTGCCCTGGATTTTAAAGGTAATTTGGACACGATGTTCACTACTTTTTCATTTTTCTAAAACCGGATATGACGTCATCGATTTCACGAAGTGAAAATCAAATAAAAACGAACATTTCACAACGTTTATTTATGACTCCACTATGTTCTGATGGTGAAAATGTGGATGGTTTATTCAAATATTACATTTGAAACACGTTTTTCTGTTCGAAATTGTGGTCCATATCCGCTAATCTAGTGACCATTGATGTACGCTAGTTTTTCGCAAAGACTTCTGGGAAATTTCGAGTGCACTCAATTTGGAATTAGTAGATTCGGACAGCTCTAGAAAATGGCGAACGTTCTATATAGTGATGATTGGGGAATTCTGACACAACCAGAGAAAAGTACCAATAAAATAATAATAAACATGGTGGGAGTGATGACTCAGACCAACTGGGACCAATCGCTGCTTAAGGACGTCTGACTCCAATATGGCGCCGTCCGTACGGCCAAAGAATAGATTGACTTTGTTTCTTTGGATTTGAAAGTTGGACTTTGTCTTTATGTTGTCACACTTTCTTAACCCACTTTTGCTGTATTTTTTTCCTTAAATTGCTCATAAAGAGTGGTTCCTCAAGAAGAGACCTTGATTGATCAGGTTTGTCATTGGTCACTTCGGCAGGCGGCTGTATCTCCCAGCAGCACAGCTTTGTTTGGATCCTGTTGTCTTTGTAGGCGTCTTTATCTGAATGCAGAAGGCTCTGAAGTGTGAAATGGTTCAGTGTTCAAAGGCGTCCTGTAGAAATGCGTTTAAGGCTTTCACGGCCCTCTAAGGTCCAGAAGGATCTGCAGATGAAACCTTTTCTGTTCAGGTTCTTCTTATTTGTTTAGATGTTTAGCAGCAGCTGTAATAGAATAGTGCTGTGGAAGCGGCCTTGACTGTTACAGATGCACTAGATAGGCTTTTCAATGGTCTTTGTCTGAAATAAGACATGACATGCAGTCAAGAGCGTGACAAACGGATTTGTAAAAAGGTATGGTGGCATTTTCTGTTAAAGGACTATTTCTAGAAGATGTAATCGGCTTATGTCAGAACATGCAGCTGAATCAGTAAATATCATTAGTTTCATTTTGAAGTTAAAAACAAGTTTAAAAATATGATAGCTGGTTTTAGACCTGATGTGTCAAACTTGGGTTTAACCTCATTCTGCTTCCGCTACTTTTGTATTTTTACTAGAACTGCCACGGTTAGTCGAGTAATCGACGACTAATCTTCTATTAAAATAGTCAACGACTAATTTAATAGTGGATTAGTCGTGACTTTATATAATATGGAGTCAGAGTGTAGTAAAGTTATGACATTCTGCTAGCTTTTTGGATTATTTATTAAGGTTTCTTTTAGTCTATTTTGGAGTTTGCATGCTAGTTATTTTGGCTAAATAAGTTTTTTTTCCCTTTTTTTACGATGTTTTGGGATTAATATTTCAGCTGCATGTTAGGAATTTTGGCTAATTTAAGCTTTTTTGTTTTTAGGCTATTTTGGAGTTAAACTAATACTTCAGTTACAAGCTATGTGTTTTGGTTAACTTACTTTTTTTTGGTAAGTTTTCTATGCTGTTTTGAACTTTTAGCTAATATTTTTTACTTTTTTTATTTTTTATGCTAATTTGGCATTTAACTTATATTTTAGCCACATATCAACTTCAGCATCTTCAGCTATCGTCACTAGCATCTTCAGTGGCCAAATTCAGCCTACAGCCTTTAGTGTGAATATATATATAGAACATATGTAGATTTTTAGTAAATTTAAAGCTAATAATGGTTAATGTGTGTGTTTTACATCCACTCTATGATTGACCCGATTAGTCGACTAATCGGATAAAATAATCAATGATTAGTCGACTGTTAAAATAATCGTTTGTGACAGCCCTCATTTTTAGAAACAATGTGATTCTGTTTTTCTATGAAGAGGAGACCTTGAAGCTGGAATGGGACTTGGCTCCTCTAGTCCTAATAAAAGTCTTTTTTGGGGTCAAAATAGTGTAAAGGAGAATTGGGACATCGCCCACGGCCACACTGATACTTTAATGGCATATTTGAAGAAGAGGGTGGAGTTGAAAGGTGATGCTCTCCATTTCTAACAGACTGTCCATGTGTGTCCTCAAAAGTGTCTGGACTCTTGGTTTTGACTTTATATCTTAGCAGGTAACGGTCTAGTTTCCATATATGAAATGAACTCATATCTTCGAGGGGGGAGAACATCTGATGAGTGTTAACAATAGTAAACATGAACAGCTGCTACTTAGTGCAAAATTGTTTTCAAACAGAAGAAAAATTCAATCATTCAAGTAGCTGCCAGACACATTGGTGCAACGAAGGAACGTCTCACCAAAGGAATCTAACATTATACAGCCTCTTCAAATGAAAATATAAGATCAATACTTGGTGGAAACTCCTTGAGAATCGATGGCAGGACTAAATATCTCGATAGGTCGCACTATCAATATTTTGGCACACCCAAGTCACAACTGCTATTCTTTATTATGGTTTCCTTCATTTATTGTTCTAAAACGAACCTGCGATAGACCAAATCTGCAAAGCAAAAATTTTATATTTCTATAATTTTAATATTTTTAGGTGTTTTAAGGCTGTAAAACCATTCATTACACATTTATTCACTTTTCTCAGATATTAAGATTTTCACACTTTTCTCTTCTTTAAACTCCCAAAGTTCAAACCTTCGTTAAAAAATAAGTCCATTATTATGGGATCAATCTGATCATAAACCAGAATTTGTCCATTTTTCAAGCTGAACTCATTACGTACAGGAGATGCATCATGGAGGAGGTTGATTGACATCAGTCTACAGACAACCAAGACTCTGTCGGAACATTGTGCTCTTATAAAAACAGGCAAAATTCACAATATAGTGAAGAACTTCAAAGTTACACGTGTGTCATATTTAATCATTGCATTATTAGTCTAACTACAGCAAAAACTTTTAGTGACTTCTGTTTATTCTTCTTAAAAAGTGTCAAGTGAAGCTGCTTTATCAGCCCAATGCTGTGTTTTATTCATCTCTTCTCTTTTAACTAAAATGTCAGTTTAGGATTGATCATTATTATAGGCAAACAAAGCATCAAATCCCGATGGGTGTGTCTGGATTTATCGAGGTGCAGATGAAATCCTCCACATGGAAAGATGCCTTAAATGCCCTTTCATGTGTCAGTTCCCTGTCAGCCAACTGTCTTCACCTAACTCATTCCAAGTGATTTACACACATAAAATGCACAACTCCTCCAAAAAAAAACACAAAAATACGTACAAGCTGCAAGCTTTGCTTCATTTTTTACATTTTTTTAATGGAAGACGGCGATGATGCAAATGTGAAACAGCACCAAGACAAAGAAAAGGCTTTAGGGAACAAAAACATCCTGTCAGAGTCTGGATGTAGCATAGAAAATAAACAATGCTGCGTTACTGCAGCTCTTTGTTTGAGGTTCTGCATTATTTTTCAATACACTCCAATGTGAATGTTCTTTAAGAATATTTATGTTCATCTGTCAGCTTCTGAAATGTTTTATAATTGTGTCCAATTAATCAGTTCAGGATACAATCCTGTTGTTAAATATGAGGGATAATGCTGAGATCAAATCTACGAAGAGATTTTCTGTTTAAAGCAATTTCTTGTCTAATATTTCAGCCACAAACTTCAGATTTTTTTATTGCAAGAATTTACAACATTTTATAAATTTACACCTAGTGTTGTCACATCATCCTGATAATCACGTTTAATTAATTACAGACACTTTAAAAAAACGATTCGGACAGTTGCTTCGGTGATGCCTGATAATGCACACATTAAAAAGCATTATCCCGCTTTGTCAGTTATATAAAAAAATAAATAAAAAAATTCAATAGTTAGAGCTTTGGTCTTGCCATATTTTTATGTTCAAGACTTTTCTTCTTTTTTTTGCAAAATATGGACTATTAAAATGCGTCATGTTGTCATGGTAACGGCTACAGTGCACTCACCGACCGACTCTGCTCTCGCTCGATCAACAAAGCATCGTTTCAAAGAGTTCCCCTCTTAATCGTTTTTTTTTTTAGTTCCAGGTGACGAAACTGTGTTTTGTTTTTAAGTCTAGTTGAAGTCCTCCTCGTTTTTCATTTCCCTCTTCTAACGTTCTCCTCTCTTTTCATGCATCCCAGTCTTCAAAAATGATCAAATTCGCCAAACAAGTTAATGAAACTAAAAAAAAAGAAACAAAAAAACTTGGGTTAGCCAAAACAGCTAGCATGTAGCTGAATAAATAGCCAAACTTCAAAATAGCCTAAAAAAACAGAAAAAAAGCTTAATTTAGCTAAAAACAGCTAGCTTGTTAATGTTAGCCTAACTCCAAAACAGCCCAAAAAACTTCAAAAGAAAGGCCTAAATTAGCCAAAGCAGCTAGCATGTAGCTAAAAAAATGTTAGCTAATCTCCAAAATTGCCTAAAAAATCTTACCTAAATAGTCCAAAAAGCTTTCAGAATGCCCATTTTTAAAACTGTAACCTTTTAACATAATTATGAATAATAAAAAAACAGGAATATTATTCCAGAATAAATGAACTTAAACCTTAAATAACTTTCAATGTTTTACTCTCTATAAAAATATATTATGTCAAAATTATAAAAGTTAGAAATAAGCTAAAGATCATTAATAACAATAGAATAAAATTACCCGGAGGGCCGGATCCGGCCCCTGGGCCTCGACTTTGACACGTGTGCTGTAAATGGTTGAAGAGTTGCAGTATGTCAAAGAATGTTTGTTATTTTAGTAGTGGCTGTGACATTTTTGGTGTTAAAGGTGCAGATACTACTATTAAAAATATATTTTAAAAAATATGCTTTCCTGCTGGTGCTATTATTTGTGATTTTGAACAAACAAAACATGTTTGTGTTCATTTTAGAGGAATCTCCTTATTTTTTCTGCAAAATTATTATTTTTGTGAATTTATGTAAACAGACAATTCAAAAAAGAAATGTATTTGCTTAAGGGTCCCTTCATTTTTTTGTGTTCTTCCACTAAAACTTGAAATTAGCCTTTTTTCCAGATCAAGTCCCTCTCTTTTTTCCCCACAACAATAATTAGGACTTTTTCAGATCTAAAGTACTTATAAATAATCTAACAATTCCAAATTAAAAGCACCAACCTTTAGAACCTATTCATGTGCTCTCCAAATATTTGAATAAAGATTTTGTAACGATAACGATTCACATACGAGTCGACATAAATGAGTTTCTAATCTCGCTGAGGCTCAGCTATGAAAATCTACCAAACAATTATAACTTGTTTGGGCTTTAAACGCTGTCACCTCCCGATGAAATAAGTCCTGGTCTGTTGGACGTGCTGTGGAGCTTTTATTTTTAGGAGCCAGTCACATGTTGTTCATTTAGTTTGCTCTGAAGTGGCTTATCAGTTAATGACTTCGTTAAGAAAATTCTGTTTAGACTTTAATAGAAACTATAGAACAAAACAAACGAGGCAGTATGTGACAGGACAAGAGGAATGCATACATTAACCCTTTTTTATAGCTGTCGCCGTGACGACAAAACAACCCACGCTCTTTGACCTTTTACCCAATTAATGTAATTCCAACAGAGCGGCAAAATGCAGCACTATATCTTTACGCAACATGCTAGCTCGTAACACTTTTTTTCTCTTTTACACACAATTAATCATAAAACTGTTGATTCAGCACCAGAATTAGCTGAGTAACGTTGTATTAACACTTCTACTGTAAAGTGTTACATGCATTGACTGAATGTGAGAACTGGACTGAGTGTCACATCCCCCTGTAGAAAATCACCTTCTAAACAAATTAAGGCCAGTTGGCTTTATTTCTTTTGCTATATTGACGAGGGTCGCAACGAACGATAATCTCAGTAATAGGGCTGCCACGATTAATCGACTAATCAACTATTAAAATAGTCTGCGACTGATTTAATTGCCAATTAGTTGTTACCCTATATTATATGAAATGTGGTCGGAGTTTTGTAAAGTTGAAAGTTATACTCTCATTAAGCTAGCTTTTTATACAATTTTGGAATTTATTACGTTTTTTTAAGCAATTTGGGAGTTTAGCTAATATGTCAGCTACATGCTAGCTATTTTGGCTAATTTAGGAATTTATTTTCTCTTTTTCTTTGTTGCCTATTGGAGTTTAGTTAATATTTCAGTTACACGATAGCTGTTTTACCTAATTCAGGCTTTTGATTTATTTTATTTTTTTTTTTTTACTTTTTAAGCTGTTTTGGAGTTAGGCTTTGATTTTTGAGTTTCACTCGTGTCCATGGAAGACATAAAATCCTGTCCATCTTTGTCCACATTTGTCATGGAAGGAATCACACATCAATATGTGGGCGGAGTCATCTGGACCCCAAAGAGAGCCGAAGGGTTAAAAAAATGTTTTACTTTTTAGGTTATTTTGGAGTTAGGTTAATATTTACACACGAGATGTTTTGCCTTATTTAAGTTTTTTCAGGTTTTTTAGA
>NC_050522.1:25254821-25275337 GCF_002922805.2 Oryzias melastigma | reverse complement strand
TTTTTTAAGCTACATGCTAGGTGTTTTGGCTAACTTACATTTTTATTTAGTTTTTTAGGCTAATTTGGCATTTAACTAATATTTTAGCTGGCTATCAGCTTTTTCAGCTATTAGCTTCAGCGATTTCAGCTATCAATTTCAGCATCTTCAGAAGTCAAATTGAGCTTTACAGCATTCACACTAGCATGATCACAATCTAGCTAAAAACTAGATATCTAGTTTTTAGCTAGATTCTCAGTGGTGCCTTTCTCTGCTTCAGAATCAATTGGAATTGCATTATTGCGTAAATGGTTGAAGAGTTACTAATTCAGAGGGCTAACACTGTTGAGGAAACGAGTCTCCAGTAAATGAGTAAAGTTAGAACAGAGCTGGAAGTTCTACAAGGTATGAAACCACTGCCGGTTTGTGTCACTGGAGCGCTGACTGAAGTCTTTATTACCTCAAACTCCGTAGGTGTGTGTGTTTGTGTGCGTGTTTGTGTGCGTGTTTGTGTGCACGTTTGTGTGCGTGTTTGTGTGCGTCTCGTCTCCCAGCTAAAACGCTGGCGCTCAGAGGATTCAGCTGCATCTCTAAGCATCATAGGCTTTGTGGCCCGAGACCATACAGCCAGCTATGCGTTAAATTGCGAAAGCACGTGGGAGAGCCTCAATATCCATCCCATCAAAGCGACGGAGGCAGGAATAAAATGTGAAGTTGAGCTGCCCTGAAGCTGGCGGGGAAAAGGTTTTGTTGGATTTGGCCTGGTGTCTCCGGGCTTTGAATTTGCTTTGTTTTTGTCTCTCTGATTTGACGGCTGCAGAATGTTGAGGCTGAATGCTGGGCGAGCTCCATCTGTATTCAGAGCCCGTCTGGGGGAGAAAGCTCACACCTGGCTAGCTTTACCTGCATTATGTCCAATTGTGATTCAATGTAACTAAGAAAGTGCTGTCAGGCTGACACGGCAGGCGGTTTCCCTGAATATCAATCTCATCTTTCTTGGGTCTGTTGGTTTATAGTAGAGCTGCCACGATTAGTCAGCTAATCGACTATTAAAATAGTCAACAACTAATTTAATAGTCGATTAGTCGTTACTTTATATTAAATGAAGTCAGAATGTAGTAAAGTTGAAATTTATAAATGGCATTATGCTAACTTTTTGGACTATTTTAGCATTTATTAAGGTTTTTTTAGTCTAATTTGGACTTATCTAATATTTCAGCTGCATGCTAGCTATTTTGGCTAATTTAAGATCTTTTGTTTTTTTAGGCTAATTTAAAGTTTAGCTAATATTTCAGCTGTATGCTAGCTATTTTGGCTAACTTTTTAAAGGTTTTTTTTGGATAATTTGACATTTAACTAATATTTTAGCTGGCTTTCACCTTTAGCGTTTTCAACTCTTGGCTTCAGCTTCTTCAGCAATCAGCACTAGCATCTTCAGCAGTCAAATTCAGCTTACAGCATTCACACTAGCATTGCGGGTGATGCTATGTATCTAATTTTTAGTTAGTTTAAAGCTAATTATTTAAGACTAATGGTGGTGCTTTATATCCAGTTTCCGCATGACCTGATTAGTCGACTAATCTGAAAAAATAATCTGTGATTATTCGACTATTAAAATAACCGTCTGTGGCAGCACTAGTTTATAGGAATAAAGATTGGGGGGAAGAAGTGAGATACATCATCCAAGTTTTAGCTTTACTTTTATAAATACATGTGAGCGGGGCTTTAATAAAATATGTGTCTTACCACTAAAGAGGAAAAAATAGTCCAGACTTTCAATTTTTCTTCCTGAGTGTAGAGAGAGAAAGATCCACCATCCGAATGTGCAACATTTATATAGGTACGGCTCAATTATTTATAGCTTGAAAGCTTGAAAGTGAATTTTACCAAAACTGGAATGAAAGCTCCGGCTTTGTCTGCTGGCTTGTGAGCAGCTCGTGCTGCAGCTGAATGGGATATTTGTTCCTGTCTGTGCGCCCAGGTTCAAATCTCCAGTTGAGTAATGTGATTGCCTCAGGAAATCCAAGGAGAGGCACTTTTGTCAGCTTCCTAATAGCTTTTCGAGATCACTTGAAGAAGCACTGATCTTTTTCTTTGTCCTTAGGCATTGAAAATTTCATTTAGAACGACGTTATGATCCATTTAATGAGTGATGCCAACGTGGAAACTCCAATCTGACGTTTGGTTTCAAACACTAACCACAGGAGGGTTTTAATTTTAATACAGAAAGTCAAAAAGTCTTTATTTTGACTAAAACATATCATTTTACAAATAGAAATGACAAGAGAGTTAACCCTTTAAAATCAGAGCTTTTGTTTCAGTGTTGAGACTTAACTAAGGTTTTGTTCTGTTACAAAATCTTTCGTTTTGATGCCAAAATAGTGTTTCAAATGAGCCCAAAGCGGCTTTTCTCCACTTCAGAATCAGTTTTAATTGCATATATGGTTCAAAAGTTACGTTTCAAAGGGTGTGTGCATTTTGTCATCATTGGCGATATTGCAATAAATTTCCATATTTACTCCTGTGATTGACTCTCGATGGGTTCTCACGAAGTATCGATCTTGTATTTTCACTTGAAGAGGCTGTAAATCATATTCGTCGTCCTTTGGTCAGATCTTTCTTTGGAGGTAGATAGGGGGCGCACTGCACGACTGGCTGCCGTGAACACCAATGTGTCTGACAGCTACTTGAATTATTTAATTTTAGGGGTGTAACGAGTATCTGAGAACTCGGATACTTACGATCTGCCCCTGAAAATTTGAGTATGAATATTCAGTACGTCCAAGATCGCTGATTTGGGATCTTTATAAATACAGTAGAGTGTATTAAAATATTATTTTGGGACGGTGTACTTTTGCTCTGAAATGCAGATTAATGTTGGATTTTAAGTTTATGAACTGAAATAAAACCGAAAAAGTAGTGTTACTGTCACAGTTTAAACAAATCTTCGTGTCGGTGAAGCTTCCGGTTTTCAAAGTTAGACTAGCGAGAGCTTTTTTCTCAAAAGTGCTGACATAACTTCTAAAAAACACCGGAGTGACTGCAGTCAGCCTTAGCAGGGTATTTTGGAAAACATGCAGGATTAAGGCCCTCAAGGCCTGGACCTGCCTATCCCTGTTCTAGATCAAGGATGGGCAACTCCAGACTTTTAGGACTGGTGTGTGTGCATGATTTCCAGATATCCAATCCCTAATCATGACTAATTACCTGGTTCAGGTGTGTCCAGCCAATTGGAGCATGCCAAAGCAAGGACAACAGGCAGGAAAACTGGCCTGGAGTCGTCTATCCCTGTTCCAGATCAACCTTTTATAGTTCATTTGTCCTAAACAACAGAATCTTTCAGTAACTTGATCTGCTTGATTGAGAATTTTCACAGACATATCTTGATTTGTACCGCTTAAGCACTGGTTAGATTTCTATCTGCATTGATATTATGACCATTTAGAAGACTGAGCACACACTCGAATGACTAGGGAGCTCATTGACTTTCTATTATTCGCACACATACCTATTAATCGTCACTTCAACCTGGTAAAACAACACGAGTAAAGACTATCGGACGGTATTTTTGTCCTTGCCGGCGTTAGTTAGCTGCTGATTTTGCTTTACTTGACGGGAAATGAGTCGAGTCATTTCTCTGGAGTGTTCCAGCTTATTAGTCATATGCTCTTGTACGTGTCTCCCAGGTGGTTGTCCTTTAGCAAACTGCTCTACATAGCTTCAAGTCGTGGACATATTGACACGGATTACGTTTACATGAAGCTCGTGAGCGCCGTACCACGCGATACCGCAGCCCACTTCATTTGGCTGAGAGGGGAAGTTTCCTCCTCTGAGATTCTGCTGGACACTCGCTCTGTTCCCTTTGGCAGCAGCCTTCTTAACGGTGTCAGTTCTTTGATTCTGCTGTTTGAAAATGATCCAACCCAATCGGCTTACCACTGCCAGCTTGAATAGGAGCCGGTTTGCAGTTATATTCCATGTATTTATTCTTAGGTTTGTCTCAGTTCCAAAGCTGTTTTTTGCTGCTACCAAACCAAAGTTATTTATGCGATGAGCAAAAAGTGTTTGTAACGAGTAGCAAAGAATGCCAGAAGCCTTTCATTATTATTATTTTTTAAAATCTAAAGCTGACCTTAGAGAAGTCAACATATTCACAATTCTAACATTGTTAAAATGCTCTTTATCTTGGCTCCTCCGAGGCCAAAGGTGCCGCAGTTTATGCATTCACGGCTCCCTCAGGAAATTTGCAAATAAAGTATTCTATTATTTCCTTGAGATTAGTTTTTGGTTTATGCGTTTCCTGGCTGTGAGGATGCACTTTCTGTGTTTGTGGTTGTTTTATTGCTTTGTACCCAGCTGCTGCTGATCATCCGTTATTGTTACTGCAGGTTCAACTACAGATCAACACACCATCTCGCCAGTAATGGCTTCTACGAGTTCCTCAACTGGTTTGATGAGAGAGCCTGGTACCCCTTAGGCAGGATTGTTGGTGGCACGGTAAGTAAACATTTCTTCATGTCTTCTATTGTTTATCATTTCCAAAGCAGCCATAGAACTGGAGGGAGGACGCAAGCAAATATGTTTTCATTTGTTCTTTGTTTTCCAGTGGAATGAAGCCAATCTGTGACACTGATACCAGACATGATGTTTCATGTCATTCCACACTTTTCACAGCTGGAAATATTTGAATCTAAAGTCCATTCGTTACTAAGGTGGTGATCATTGATTATAGAAAATGACGTACTGTATATCTTCCAATAGTAGCCCCGGCACATATTTCAAAATTTGGCAGCCGACTCAGCGTTTACCTTTCCGTTTTTGCTCAATAATCCGTGTTAAAACCAGATCTTCTAATTCTTCGCTCGCTTCCTTTGTATCTCCACCAAGAAATAATTTGCTTGTTGCTCCTTTTTCTACAGTGTCTTCTTGATATCACCTATAGCAGGGTCTGCAACCTGCAGCTCTTTTATCTCTTCTTGGGCAAACATAAAATAAGTCATGGAGACTGCTGACCGAAACATGTCGACCGTCTGAGTCAGCAGCTCCCCCGAACCAAAACTACGTAGAAAAAAACAAATAAATATAGCCAGCAAACTAAGACTACCAAACTTAAACTAAAATAACAAAACTCAGCAGTGTATTACTGCTGAGGACAAAGAGGAGAAAAAGAACAAAAAGTCAATAAAAGAAAAATAAAATAGCAATCATTTACTGAGACGATCCTGTTTGGCACAAAACATCTCTTATTTTTAAAATTAGTAAAAAAAAAAACACACATTTTGAGAGATGCTATGTTCTATTATACATTTGCTTTTGTTCATGCAAAAAAAAAATAGACAAAATTCATATTATTAAAAAGACGGTCATGAATGCAAATCCAACTTTCTTAAAGGCTGAAGTAAGACTATGCGTTTCCTTCCAGGTTTTGATCCCAAATGGATCTTTCACCATTGAAGGTTTCCGACCCCTGACCTCTAGCATTCACAGATCCATTTAGGATCCACCCCAAAAATATCGTGCAGATTCCTCACCAGAACGTTCTTTGGCGTATGCCACCGCACAGTTTAAATACTCAGTCGAATGAACGTACATTTGATTGGCTCATTACACAAACACCACAGACAGCCGGCGTCTGCACAACCCACGGATGATCTTAAGGTAGCCCAGCCACTATTGGAGAACGGCGCCTTAATGGTAACGAGCACCGGTTTGACCCGGCGGCTTTTGGGCACCGGCGTTCATTGGAGACGGGACACTGTTAGAAGATAAACAGTATTTTCAGCTCTGAAATCAATAAAGGCACCTTTTTTTTCTTTTTTTTTTGCAGTACAAACGCTAAGTTGAAGCCGGATGTGATCAGTAACAGTGATCGGTCTGAGTCTTTATCTACGACAACCACTCTATCCAATCTGTGTCGAGTTTGTCAGAAGTCCACACTACTACGTCTTTAAGTGAACTACACAAAATCTGTTAAACGGGTTGAACATTTGGCTTGGAGGCCAGCAGGCTCCGCCTACTTTTGGGGATCAGCTTCATATTTGGGGGGAGGGGTCACTCAGTCCAGGTGTTGATCCGATTCAATTCACAGATCAAACCATAGTTCTTATTATTTAATACGCATTTATATTGTAATGATTTAAGAGAAAATCTGTTTTTCAACCAAAAACACTTAATACTTTTATTTTGAAAATGAGAGCCTCCACCAACACTTTACTTTGAAAATGTATATACATGTTCTGACAGTAGCGCATTCGGTTCGTTTAGTTTATAAGCTTAAAGTCCAGCATTATTCTGCGTTTTTAGAGCTATAATCATATTACCTGAAGATTTTTTCCTACTATATTTCTGAAGATGAATCACGATCTCGGATGTTACAAATATTTGTACTTGATTTTTCAGATTTCAGATTGCAGTTATCAGTATTTGGACATTCGTCACAGCTCTGTTCATCATCCTGAAGAAAAAGCTCATTCAGTCCAATTATATGAAAGACTCCATTGATTTAAACCGTAAACCTCAAACTCACACTGATACTGATCATTAAAATAAAATATACTTTTGTTCTACCAAAAACTTTGGTTAAAACTAAAATTTTCTGGACTTTTCAGCTCAACCTCAAACAGACGAACAGACTCAGCAGAGGAATTATTATTCTCAAAATCAGAATTCTGTTCTGTTGTGACCTTTTAACTTCAGAAATAATTTTATTTGACACTTTAAAGTGACTTTAAAACTCTGTAGGAGCTCAACCTTGTGCAACCAGAGAGCAGAAAACTGACTAAATGGTTTAAATTATGAACAATGTCAAAATCTTCTTACTAAAAAAGAAAATACTCAATGATCATGATTTTTGTTTAATTAAAATGAAAATATCCCAGACTGAGTTCACTATGGCATCATTTATTACTCCATAAAGGTCTGGAGTCTGAATCTAAAGCACAGGTATAGAGAGGCTGCATCTCCAGATGGCCAATGGTCTTTTACCTTTTGCAGCTTTCAGACGTTGTGATCGCAGGTTAAAGGGTCATTTTATTGGCTGTGCTATACATGCTAATTTCTTTTAAAAGATGCAAATCTATGCAAAAAATTGCAGTATATGTCGGCTTTGCAGCAAAAGGGGAGAGTTGACATACAGAGTGTTGAATGTAACCCGCCTGCAGTAAAATAACCTCGAGATCACTAAATACCAGGTGAAGATTTGGTGCAAGTTCTGACTCTACTAAACACTAAAACATGAGGAAACCTGTTTAAATGTTTCGAATGCAAACATTTGGTGTGCTGTCACTTTAGGTGCAGCTCCAAAAAGGGAAAGAAAAATAGATAAAAGATAAAAATCTGACCCTACTGTCCACATTTTCTACTAGTGCTACCACAAACGATTATTTTAATAGTCGACTAATCACAGTTTATTTTCCTGATTAGTCGACTTATTGGATCATTTGTAAACTGGATGTAAAGAAACACGTCTTAACCATCATTAGCTTTAAACTTGAAGTGTTTCAACCATATGCTAACTTATTTTTTGTATGTTTCCCACCCTCAAGCTCTGTTGGCGTGTTGTTATGGTAACAGAGTCTTCCTAGAACTTCCTGTGACATCACTACTGACACGGATTAGCTCTACAGTGCATGTGTGTCAAAGATAATGACAGACACCGCGTTAGAAAGTATGCACTGTAGTTTAGAGATTAAAAAAACGAAACAAAAACGATTAATCAACTGTTGAATTAGTCACTGACTATTTCAAGAGTCGACATAGTCATTAGGGCTGGGTTGATAAAATCGATTAATCGATTTGATTCATAAAAAGAGATTGATCTAGCACAAAAAGCTAAAATCTGCTAGCTTGACGCTAACGTTTAATGGGATTTCCCATAGGACGGCTAATGCTAACGCCCGGTTAACCTTAAACATATATTGCTGACTAAATGAACATCTTAAATGTATTTTCTAATCTTTTAAGGAAATATTTTCAAAAGTAACCATTTGTGATCTAAACTGTTTTTTGCTCATACCTTCTTCTTCTTCTGTATTGCAATAGCATGATCTCCACCTAGTGGCCAAACTGAAAGTCCCTCCAGGAGAGACAGAACAATTCATGCAGAACATATAGTAGATTATTAATGTATTTCTAAACAATTGTGTCTGAATGTATACACTTTGTAAACGCAAAAATGAATTGAGTGGATCAAAAGAATAAAAAAAGAGTATTATTATCGATACCCATTCCTAATAGTCATGACTAATGGTGGCAGCTCTACTTTTTTACAAACACGTTCCCCCAACCGAAACAATATTTTCTCAGTTATATAAACTGGTTGTTTCTCAGGTTTTCAACTTTTACAATTATGTTCCTTCCTGCACAAATGTGAAAATGCTCACGCATCCTTAAAAGTTTCTACCTTTATTTACTACCATTTCTAAATAAAAGGATTTTACTTCCGCTCAGCTTTTCACACCATAAAATGTTGGAGTGAATTTGCGTCAAGACATGAGTGTTGGGTTAGTGCGTGTTTATGTTGGACTGTCATTGATAGTTTATTTTGAAAACCTGAATTTTTTGGTCTGGAGAGTGAGTTTTTTTGCTCTAAAAGACCACCAGTTGTTGACTCGTGACATTTCTTTCAGCACCTTTTCCAGTTTATTTCTCAGCTTCTCCATCTCGTTTTTTTTAAAAGTCCACTTATTCTGTTCTTCTGCAGAACTCTGGTTCCGTTTCAAGTCCAGAATTGAGTCATTTCAGTCTTCAGTTTGTTTGAAAGTTGTGAAGGCTTGAAAAGGCCTCGCAATTGGAAAGATTAGTGATTTGGTATCCGTTGAAATGACAGTTAAATGCCTCGTCTGGTCTAGTCGTCCTTTGAGTTGAGGAAAAATAAAAGAAAATCTCTTGTCTTTGACCCCGGTTCTGCAGCCCTCCAGAGTCATAACAACAACAGACCGTCAAGCAGATGAATCAAGAGTTCCTCTGTTAAACAACAACTGTGCATATTTGATAAAGACGTATCCGTTTGTATTACTGTCGTGATGAAAAATCAATGTTAGAACTTCGTTCTAGCTCGGACATAAATTATCTACAGGATTGATGTAGATATAACTCTTCACCACCAATGGTTTGGGCCTTTTGCACATTTATAAATGACTAAAACAAGATTATGTCGCTCTATTCTACAGAATTTGATGCAAAAAAACAGCAAAGAGGCCAAACGTGAATTAGATTTACTGGTGAAGCTTCGCTCTCTTTAATTAAAACATGAAGACCTGTTTGTAAGGAGCAGTGTATGGACTGCAGCTGCTGTGAATATACACTTGTTAGACCTTTTTCTTTTCACTTAAACAACCCGATATACTTCATCCACCCTAATTTAATCGCACCTCTTGAATAAATGAGACGTGACCATGAGGCCTCAGCCCATGTTCAGTTCACTACTCTCTTCAGAATTACACATTCTGATGAGGAGCTCCATATTTTGGAGGATTTCAGTCATTTCACAGAATTTTTCTTTTTGAATAAAATGAGATATTTGAGATTTGGCCTCTTATGTTAACACGACTCATAGTCTCTGAAACCTTTTACTGTTTAACGGTTGTTAAATAAGCAATGGTGTCGGTGCAGTCTGTTGGTTGAGGCAAAAGCTTAAACATTTTTAGAAAACAAGATTAAAAGAAAAATGTTTGATTTTATACTTTTTTGTAAGGGATACATGTGATAATGCTCTTCAAGATGCCCATTATCAGTACGAATCGAATCACAAATCGATATTTTTTTAGGGTGTTCTGGAGTTTAGCCTAAATATTAATATTAAGGCTACATGTTAGCTGTTTTGACTAATTTAGTTTTTTTTTAGTTTTTAGGCTATTTTGAAGTTTAGCTATTTTTTCAGCTACATGCTAGGTGTTTAGGCTAACCAATGTTTTTTTCTTTTTTTTTGTGGCTAATTTGGCACTTGGCTAATATTTTAGCTGGCTATTAGTTTCAGCTTTTTCAGCAATCAGCTTAAGCGTTTTTAGCTTTCACTGTCAGCATCTTCAGCGGCCAAATTCAGTTTACAGCATTCACAATAGCATTATCACAGGTAATGCTATATATCTAGTTCATAATTATGTTCAAAAGTTAGAGTTTTAAGGTTTTATAAATGTAGTTTTAGAGTGTTCAATAAATATTTATCCTGTTCCGCCCGCGACCTAAAATGTGTTTTGGGTATTGGTCCTTTCACCCTTCGTTTGACGTTATCCCTCACTGAATATTTGATTAATTTATAATCGGCAACAAAATTCCTTCCAATGAACTTCAGGAAAATAAAACTTTCTGACTTTTTTTTTTTAATCACAAATTTTTGTGTTTCTGCCTAATTAGACGGTGTGGAGAATGAACATATTAGATCTGCTGATCTGCCACACTGAGTATCTCATCAGAGACTCTCACAGATGCAATGATCTAAATAATGGAAGGAAAGAAACTCATTTGATCCGTTGTTTATTCCCGCTCCGCTCAGCAGAAGGGATGGGATGTGTCCGCCTCCTTTGACCCAAATGGACTTTTAGGAGATTTGTTGGAGTATTTTTGGGGGAGTAGGAAAACCAAATCCCTCCTTTTCTATGTTACAGTTTAAGTCCTGAACGTGGTATCACCTGGTTACCGTAATCGGGATCTTCCGTTTGGGTTAACGGGATCCCGAACACTTCCTGCAGACACGCTGCAGTTGTGGAAGGAAAAGCTCTCCCGAAGAGTGCGGCAGAATCTATTATTGATATAATGTGAGGGTATAAATAAGTTCTGTAGTTGCTGAATCCTAAGGTACTTCACACCTGTGAGGTTTAAGTTTTACAGATAAAACCCAAAGACTGCAGCAGGCGAGCTGGAACTCCCTCCGGCGCCGTCCACTGTGACTGAACGCGAAGGCTGCCAAGGTTTCAAATCGGACAGAAGTTCAACTTCAAAGACATCCGGTTTAGTCTTAAAAGATGATTTCCCTTTTTAACATTTCTAACAAACAAAGTCCTGGAGTTGGAGGACTTATTGATCTTATAGTTAGAAGAGGATGAGACGACTGTTTGGGAAGAGTCAGAGACCATAAATCTATCAGGAAGTTTTGTAAAATACATTAAAAAGTGGCTTTGGTTCAGCGGTCAACATCTGATTGGAAAGTTTGGGGTGGGGTCTATTGAAAAGTGAAATGGTTGGGGCGGAGCCACTATAGCCACCCAATGTTTGACATAAAGTGATGACAACATTAAAAAGCGCCAATAAAGAGCTCATTTAAGCTAACGTTTCCAACGTGTTCATTGGTGGCATGATTTGGATGTAGAGTTTGAGTCCGGACAAAAAAACTTGAACACAGAACCCCAAAATGGGCCTATATTTGTCTTTACATGGACTTTTCTTTGAATGTGTTTGCTTAAAACGACATTTTTAGAACGTAGCGTTATACAACACATAAGTGGGAAGTAGGTGAGACGCAGGTGTGTCGTAGGAATTCTTTTTTTTCAATTTCCTCAAATCACATCTCATTAACTACTAGAGTATGGCATTAGAACATGTGAGGTCATGCGCAAAGTGTATGTAAAGGACACATCTTGAAGGACGCAGCTGAATTTGCCCGTTGAAGATGTTAATGCTGATAGCTGAAAACGCTGACACTGATAGGCAGTTAGCTAAATGCTAAATTAGCTTAACAAAGCAGGAAAAAAAGCCTAAATTAGCCCCCAAAAAACTAGAATGTAGCTGAAATATTAGATTAAATTCAAAATAGCCTAAAAAACAAAAAGCATAAACTAGCCAAAACAGCTAGCATGTACCTGAAATATTAGCTAAACTACGAAATAGCGTAAAAAACTTTAATAAATTCCAAAATAGTCAAAACATTTATCAGAATACCATTATAACTTTCAACTTTACTACACTCTGACTCCATATAATATAAAGTAACGACTAATCAACTATTAAATTAGTCGTCGACTATTTTAAGTCGATTAGTCGACTAATCGTGGCAGCTCTACACACATGGCAATGGAACGTTCTATTTTCATGACGTCCCTTGAGCTGAAGACACTCCTGTGCTCCACTTAGGATACAGCCGCTCCTTTCTATGAACCTTCATGGACCTGGACGACCCAAAAACCAGCAGCAAACGTCCAGATCAACCCCTAGTGTGGCTATAGCTTCAGGATTCTCTCTATTGACTGCTGTGAATATTGGTAATTTCTCAAAGCTTCATTCTGGTCCCGTCTCTGCTTCCAGGTATACCCCGGCCTCATGGTGACCGCCGGCCTTATCCACTATATGCTGAACTTCCTCCACATCACCGTCCACATTCGGGACGTCTGTGTGTTCCTCGCTCCGGTCTTCAGTGGACTGACAGCCATCTCCACCTTCCTGCTGACACGGGAGCTGTGGAACCAGGGAGCAGGGCTGCTGGCAGCCTGCTTTATCGCCATCGTGCCGGGATACATCTCGCGCTCCGTGGCGGGTTCCTTTGACAACGAGGGAATCGCCATCTTTGCTCTGCAATTTACTTACTACCTTTGGGTAAGTACCTCAGACCCTTCATCTGAAGATATGGTGTGTGGCGCTGGGTCAGAGAGATTCATTTGTAATGAATTTATTGAAATTAATCAATTATTCTTCCATTAAATTCTTTCTTGAATTTTGTTCCTATTTAAAAATAAACATAAATTCATAGAATTTATGTTTAGTGTATCTAAAAATGATAAAGTCGTTGTCAGAAAGGTGAAGTTAGAATGATACCAGGTAAGTAAGCAAGTCGTTCTTTAAACTGAAATAATGAGGGGAATTGCAAAATAGACAAAAATGCAAATTTCAAACATTTTTTTATTTTTATTTTTATTTTTTATCATCAAGTAACTAGATATTAAGGATGTAACGATTCTTTCTGAATCTGTTGGGAAAAAAAAGTTTAAAACTCGTCAACATCTTCATTGATGCCAAAAATGAGAAAATCCGTTTGTCTCGACCTGTAGATAGAAAAATGCAGACCTGATGACGTTTCTTCATTCGGGCCCACTCGTGTGTGAGCGCCTGAGATTGTGCAGGTGTGCCTAAGAGTGTGCGGGCGTGCTTGTGGCTTTGTGTGCACACTTGTGAGAGTGCAGGTGTGCCTGTGAGTGTCTGGGCATTCAGCCCTTTCAGATTTAAAAGTTTCACATAAGTCGGTCCTTCCGATGTTTTTCCGATTGCTACTATTAGCAAAAATTCAAGCAAACTCCAGATTGTCGCCCACTCTGCAACTTCACATTTTCATCGCAACTTTGACCCATTTACCTCGATAAACAGTCGTGAGTGACGACGCAGCTTCACGACTGTTTCCCTTCTGACTTTCCTGGGAGCCGTGCTCTTTTTTATTAACTCTGAGTCTTTTTTCTGTGCACGCCGTGCGTGAACGTGTGAGCGCGGGTGATTGCATACGAGTTTGTGTGCAGTGGCTGGTGGGAAGTTGCTCTGAGCTGGTGTGGGTGTGGAGCGGTCACACCATGAACAAAGTAT
Organism: Oryzias melastigma; assembly: GCF_002922805.2. Classification (NCBI taxonomy): domain Eukaryota; kingdom Metazoa; phylum Chordata; class Actinopteri; order Beloniformes; family Adrianichthyidae; genus Oryzias; species Oryzias melastigma. Next base: position 25,261,858 of record NC_050522.1, on the reverse strand, counting down.
CAAAGGATTTATGATCATTTCGGTATTATGTATAATTGTTTGTATTGAATCCTTTCTGTTAGTAGGAAAACAGACAGTTTGATGTAAAGGACAAAAAGAAAATATTCTTGACCTTAAAATACCTTAAAATCATTCCGGTGAGAAAAAAAAATCGAAATTGTGACTTTAAAACTGAATCGAGTCGTGTCTGGACTGAATCGTTACATCTGTAGTATTTAGTGATCATTTAAAGCATGATTGTTGTGTGAAGTATCAGAGTTTTGATGGTTTTATGGAGATCTCTTCGTCTCGTTTCTGTGATGGAACTAATATTCATTTTCTGTAAACAGTAACAGATTTTCGGGTTCTTCTGTGTTTTCAGATGATCTGTTCCCAGGTGAGCTCTGCAGATCCGACATGGTGTAGCTTGTAAGCTAGCCCTGGGTTCATGACTGACTTACTTTTCTTGTTGAATTATTCATTTGCAGACTTGAAATGCACACTGGGGCTCTAGACTTGCTGTGTGCTGCACAGAAAATGCAAAGTGTACTAAAAACTTTTGATGGGGTGGCCTTTAAGAGCTCGGCTGGAAGTGTTTAAAATTTAACTCACATTTTAAAAAGTATTAAGCTGTAACTTTTTATACAGAGTCCTTATTGGGGGTTTTTGTTCTGGACAGACGGGGAATTGAACCTTTCGGGCAGACGCTCCTTTGGCGACAGCTGCCAAAATCTATTAGTTTGTTTTGTCATATTTCTGCTGCAATTTCCATGTAATCAGAAGGTTTTAATAGCGATTAAGTGAACATACATCATTGAATTGCAGTCTTTGCCTCTCACAGCAGCTGTCTTAACACTGCAGACGTTTTATTGAGAATGTGTCTTACGCGTCTGTCTGTAAACTCCAGAGCGGAGCTTTCCGGTTTTATCACTAAGCCTCGTTCCCTTGATGCTGAAGTTGACCTTCAGCAGCAAGAACTGAGAATATTTTCCATCCTGGCAGAGCGGAGCGTGTTTGGTTACAAGTGCTTTTGATGTTCAGTTGAAAATGATAGTTTGAGACGTTTGCCCGTCGTTTTGTAGACGTGTAACCACGTCAACCGTCGGTTTTCTCAGAACAAAAGAGCTTCTTGGAATGTGGTTTTTAGCCACAGAGTTCAGCAGACGCTAACCTTTCTGTTTTAAAAGAACGAGAGAACTGCAGGTGATGATGGTGTGGAGCTGAGATCAATGTTCAATAACAGATATGCAAGAAAGCAATCAAGTCCTAGATGCAAAGCATGGTGGTGGAAGGTTCATCATATGGGCTCAGTTTGCAGCGAATGATGTAATCAGATGGAGGGGGTCATCATCAACCGCATCTTTAAAGTCCCCCTCTGATGACCATCCCGTTTTTTAGTTTTTAACATATATGTGTGACATTTTTCTTATAAACACAACAAAGAGCTATTATAATCAGACGGGGGGAGAGAGATCCAAAAGCCACGCCCCCTTAGAGGACATTTTGGAAGCAGAGACTTCAGATTAACATGAAAAATGTCTTTTTAGGTTGTGGGATTTTGGTTTAAAACTTCAATTAAACCACTACTGGGACGTTTTTTTAGATACAATAAAAATGTTCTACTTTTTAAAGACTATGACATTGAAAAAACTGTGTTAGAGTTTTGTAGCCATCCCAAGTTGAAACCAAGTTGTAATCGTCTCATTGAACTCTAACAGTAATAATACCAGCCAAGGTAATAATGAGTAAAAATGGTGAGATCTTGTTGTTGTTTTGATGCGGTGTACAGCTGCAGAAAGATCTTTGGTGAGCTTTGCTTCCAACTAGCGCTCGGAGCTTTAGTGAAAAACAAAATAAGACGCTCGGCAACACGTTTGTAAGTATCGCGTTTATTTGGTAAAATAACATTTTTGTCCTTTTTTATCTTGCAGATGAGCTTTTAGTTGTTCCCTGTCAGTCTGGACCCATTTGGTTGTTTAGGCAATTACTGGCTTATGCTAATTAAACCTAAATATAAAATTGACTTTTCAGTAAATGATGGTTTTACTCTATCGGATGGAACTGCTTTCAGTTTATCAGAAATGTGACTCAGAGCTGAGAAGAGCCTGCAGGTGCTGCTCTGTGTGTGCAGACAATACAGCATTGCTCATCGGGATTCATGTGCAGACGGTTGATGAATGGAGGAGTCGGTTGATGCAAACATGAAAACAAATATTATGAAGTTTTGAACGTCACAGATGTGCGTCTTAAACATGATGAGTCATTCCTGAAACCTTCGTACAGCGTCTGACGATGGGAATTCTGTATATAAATTATGAAAACGGTGTTTTTAACGTGTTCTTACGGCAATTTTCTGAAGATGCCGAACGCATGCAAAGAAAATTGAGCTTAAAGTAGAATTTCTTCATTCAAATCCTGAATTAGGAAGAAACGAAAAAATCCAGTTTGAAAAAGATCGTATTTGTAACGTAGAAAATACACTGGGCGGGGCCACAAGCTCTTTTCTGAGCTCTCAGCAACGGGGAAGGGGGCGGCGTTGCTCCACTCCAATAGTCTCACCCAGAACTCAGATTAATTTCTAATGAAGTCCTGCCCCTCTGCAGAAACTATGTCCTAGAAAATGAAACGACAGGTTTGTTGGCTTTGGCTAAAAATGACATCAAAGCTTTGAAATAGATCAAAAGATTTAACTTTAAGTTATTGGTCAGTACATCTGTCAGAAATATCCATGAGCCAGATCAAGGATCAGAAACCTCCAGATCCAGATCCACATGTGGATCTTTTACCTCTCCATGGTGGCCAAACATAAAATAAGTCATGGAGACTGCTGACCCTTAACCAAAACTGCCTAAAGAAAACAAACAAAGCCAGCAAACTAAGACTACCAAACCCCAAACTAAAATAACAAAACCCAGCAGTGTAAGACTGCCGAGGACAAAAAAGTCACACTTTGAGAGATGCTGGGTTCTATTTATGTAAACAAAATTTATATTTATTATTAAAAAAGAAGGTAGTGAATGCAAATCCAAATTTTTTAAAGACTAAAGTATTCGGCTCCTTTTATGTTTTGATCAGTAGAAACCGAGCTCAAATGGCTCTTGAACTGTTAAAGGTTGCCGACCCCTGAGCTAGACAAAGTCTTGTAAAGATTGATCTATTCCTAAGTGCTGCTGGAAGGTTGGATCTCATTATTTCAGTATTTTCTTCACCTTTGAGACGCTCCTGTGGAGGTTCAGAGATCCGCTTCGGCTCACTCCTGTTTACTGCACAGTGGGGTTGTGCGGGACACCGGCGAGCGAAGGGGTTGCTCGCCGCCGTGGTGGGTTGTAGGCCGTGTTATGGCCCGTCTTTGAACCCTCTTGGCCTCACTAATTTGGCCGTGATCAACCGCTCAGTGTGGAGGAGTCTGTGTGTCTAAAACCTGAAGCCTCCAATCAAACACTGCTTACTTTGTGTGTGCAGTGACTCAGCAGCCTGAAATGCTAATGGATCCGCTCGCTTTGGACCTTCAGCCCTGCATGCGTCTATTACCTCAGAACTCTGTGTACACTCTAACGCACAGCCGAAGTTTTTAATGAGTTTGTGCGGGAAAACTTTGACAACATCCCAGGTGATGCGTTCTTTTTAAAGTCCCACTCTGATCATCGTTTGATCTGATTCCAAAGCGTTCCCAGTCATTTTTTAAATTATGATTATGATAATTTTAGCAAATATCTACAAATGTCTGTGTCATATTGTTGGACATAGTTTCTGCAGAGCGACAGAAATTCATCTGAGTCGTGGGTGAGACCAACAGTGGGGTGAATTTTATCAAACTAAAATGTGAATGGATATTTGCCATTCAGTCTTGTTAACTTTTTTGTTTGAACACGTGTTTAATTTACACTTGATTATCTTGCTAAAGAAATACAAGGAAACTTCAGCTGCACTGATCAGTTTAATTCTCTGGATCTCTGAGTCAGACTGCTGGAAGATTTGGCTAGTAATGTCTTGGATTGAGTTTAGGTCAGTGAATCGGATCCATCCATCTATTCATCCATCTATAGATCCATCCATCTATTCATCCATCCAACAATCTATCCATCATTCGACCCATTTTTAGTCATTCCCTCCATCCATCCATCCATCCATCTATCCATCCATCCAAAAATCCGTCCGTCCATCCATCATCTATCCATCATTTAACCCATTTTTAGTCCCTCCCCCATCCATCCGACTGTCCGTCCATTAATCCAGCCGTAAATGGCGTATACTTGTATAGCGCTTTCTACCCTCCTTCAAGGGCCCAAAGCGCTTCACAGTCACAGACCCATTCACCCATTCACACACACATTCACACACTGGTGGTGGCTCCGCTGCCGAACACTGGCGCCAACCTCCCACCAGAGGCAATTCGGGGTTCAGTGTCTTGCCCAAGGACACTTCGACACATGGGCGGGCAAGGCGGAGTCGAACCCGCTCACTTCTGATCAGGAGTCGACCGCCCTACCGCTGCACCACGGCCGCCATTTATAATTTGAGTCATTTTTCATCCGTCCGTCCATCTGAACATCCCTCTGTCCGTCCATCCATCCATCCGTCCGTCCATCCATCTATCCATTCTTCATCCATCTATCCATCATTTGACCCATTTTTAGTCCGTCCCTCCGTCTGTCCGTCCCTCCATCCGTCCCTCCGACCGTCCGTCCATCTATCCATCCGAAAATCCCTCCCTCCATTTCTCCATCCTTCCGTCCATCCTTCCATCCATCTATCTATCCATAATTTGAGCCATTTTTCGTCCATCTGAACATCCCTCCGTCCATCCCTCCCTCCATTTATCCATCCTTCCATCCATCCATCCTTCCATCCATCCGACCATCCATCCATCCATCCATCCATCCATCCATCCATCCTTCCATCCATCCATCAATTTATCATTAGACCCAGTTTTCATCCATCCGTTTCTCTCTTCTTCCCCGTCTCTTTCGCTCTCTCTCTCTCACTTTCTATTCTTCTCTCTCCCTCTCTCTGGAGGGACTCCGAGGCGTTCCCAGGCCAGCCGAGAGACCTAGTCTCTCTGGTGTGTTCTGGGTCTTCCCTGGAGTCTCCGCCCACTGGGACATACCCGGAACACCTCAACTGGCGGGATCAGATCCAATCATTTAAAGTGAAAATTCCAATTTATTATGATTCCAATTCAGTCGTATCGTTCAAAAATGATTAAGCAAAATGAACACAGTTTGAACTTCTGTGAATCCTACCGGAAACACAAATTATGATACAAATTGAATTTTGTAAAAATGCATTAGATCTGTAAAGTCAATACCAGACTTTATACTTCAATATCTTCAAAATAAAGTTCTACTATCTGCAAGCATCAATAAAAATGTTAGATTAATTTCTCTGTTTCAAACATAAGATCAAACTGACAATCCTTCCGTTTTATGGTCTGTTTTGAAACGTCTTTAAACCCTTTAAAGCCCCTCCAACACATTTAAAATAGTGTTGATGTCTAGGACTCCAGCACGTGTTTTTCTTTGTTCAGGACTTGTTTTTAAGCCGATTACAAAGGCGTCACGTCTGCTTTCTACATCAATACGTCTCTGAATGAAGAAGGTGTTTCTCATTGCTGCCATTAAGTCCTGAAGTGACATCCATCCAAAGTAAATAAATCTAAAGTAATCCCCGTCACTAGCCGGCCGCCGTCCTCCGTTCTGCTTAGCCCGACTCCAGGAACGTGTCATTGGAGTCACGCGCCGCTGCTCCCCATTATCAGTCTCATTTACCTACATTTGTCTCCGTGACGTTTTTTGTCCTTCTTTGTGCTCGACCTCCTGATGTTTGCTTTTCCTCCTTTATTTTCTCCTGCCATCTCCCCATCGATCCCCGCTCTTCCTCCTCGTCTCTTTATCCCTCGTCTTCTCCTCCACATGGCAGCAGTTCTATGAAGACTCAATCCAATCTTCATTATCTGACTCCTCCATTGTAGCTGCTAATAAACCCATTCAGCTCCACTCACTTTATTTGTGTTCCCGCCTAACATACTTCCACATGCAAACACTGACAACCGCTCACGATTCCTCCCATAATCTATAATTAAATCCTCTCTCACATGGGGGGTCTGTTCTGTCTGCTCAGCTTCTCTTCCTTCTCTAGGATGCATTGTTGCTGCAAGAATTCCACCGTTTTTCACGACTTGTTTTCAATTAGCTGGAATAGCACCACACTGTGCGATTTCTGTGAAGAAAGCAGCTTGTGGTGATGTGGGGGGTGTGTGGGGGCAGAGGCACTGATTGAACAGCTCTGAACTGATAGATGTCACTATTATGTGGATCAGGGTCCTACCACTTAATAAAAGTTGAAAGATTCAATGTGATTTTCATCAGATTCATCGTTTTTGACCTCATTTCAGATGTTTAATGAAACAAAGTCTTTTTAACGTGTTCTTGTAACATTTTCTCATGAGGGAAGACGTATATATAGAAAATGTTGTTTTTTTTTTTTTTTTAGTACTGTGTTTTCCGGAGTATAAGTCGCAGTTTTTTCATAGTTTAACTCAGGAGCGACTTATTTGCGTTTTTTTTAATTAATCAATTTTTTTACAACAGTAGACTCATATTTATTTTCCCAATAAACACCAGTTTTCTTTTAGCAGTTGTTTCCTCTAACAACCACTAGAGGGTGCTGCATCCAAGGTATTTACTGCTGACAGTGGCAGAAGAAGTGTCGTTCAAAAACAAACATTAAAGAGAATCTTATTGTTTTCCTCTTAAACTTTGATATTTTTCTTATACAGATCAAATGATTAGTATTTTATTTTTTTATTTATTTCAGTTGTGCTTGACGGATTTGTTCTGAAACGCCCTTTTTTCTCTCCCAAAAGTGTAGCTTGTATTCCGGTGCGACTTGTTTTCCGGTACAACTTATACTCCGGTGTGACTTATACTCCGGTGTGACTTATACTCGGGTGCGACTTATACTCCGGTGCGACTTATACTCCGGTGTGACTTATACTCCGGTGTGACTTATACTCCGGTGTGACTTATACTCCGGTGTGACTTATACTCCGGTGTGAC
>NC_050522.1:25239794-25253509 GCF_002922805.2 Oryzias melastigma | reverse complement strand
GAGAACGGTCAAAATGAAACGTATACATGTGGAAAAGTCATGCACAAATTAATTCTTTGTGGGGGTGTAACACCTTTATTTTAACGTGTGTCCAAGTCGCTGCCTGATGGATGTCCAATCGTGCAGCCACAAGCGATTATTTTAATACTCTACTAATCAGAGTTTTTCTTTTTCGATTAGTCGACTAATCGAGTCATTCGCAAACAAGATTTAAAGTTCACATCTTAACCATTGTTAGTTTTAAACTAACTAAAACCTAGATATATAGAATTAACTGCGATAATGCTAGTGTGAATTGTACAAGCTGAATTTGGCCGCTGAAAATACTAGTGATGATAGCTGAAAACCCTGAAGCTGATAGCCAGCTAAAGTTTTTTAAATGCTAAATCCTGTTAAATCCTAAAATACTGAAAAAGCCTAAATTAGCCAAAAACAACTAGCATGCAGTTGAAATATTAGCTAAACTCCAAAATAGCCTAAAAAACAAAACCCTAAGTTAGCCAAAAATAGCTAGCGTGGTGCTGAAATGTTAGCTAAACTACAAATAGCCTAAAAAATTTTAAACATCAAAATAGTCCAAAAAAACTAGCAGAATGTCATTAAAACTTTACTAAAACTTTACTACACTCTGGCTCCATATAATATAAAGTATTATACTATTTTAAGTCGATTAGTCGTCGATTAGTTGACTAATTGTGGCAGCCCTGTTGTTCAAAATTATTTTTAAAGGGTAACTCAACAGGACGGTTGCAGGCTGACTCCACTCTCAGTCCAGATTTGAAAAATGCACAAAAAAAGGGGCGGGCGGAGCGGAGGAGGTGTGTTTTGATCTGTGATTGACAGTGAGGTTAGCTTGAGGGAGCGGAACGTCTTCAGTATAGAGAGCAGTGCTGAGCAAAATGATGTTAGTATCTCCACAGAACTTTTGATGATTTCTCCTCCACCTTCTCCCGAGGCAGAAGCTCAGAGTCCAGACCAAAGAGTCCCAGTTGTAAAGCATCATAAGCTAATAAATGCTAACGTATTAAGCTAACATTCCCAAATGAAACGTTTATTACAAATCTATCACCACATCCTGGATTCAATGCCAATTACACTAAACCTCTGTTGTCTAACTTCCAAGTCTACTGGAAAGTTGTGCTAGCCAGTAGACGAGCCATGCTAAAGCTAACACGCTAACGACTGACCGTTACAGAATCAAAGATGGGCGGGGCTTTTATACCGGAGCTGCAGACCATGACAATGGGAAACTTCTGAAATGACGTGGGACTGACACCAGCTGATCAATCACACAATTCAACTGTAATACCTCGATTCAGCCTGTAGGGGGCAGCACAGGTAGTTTTAGAATATAATTTCAGAAATTAAACACGGTTTTTTTTTACATTTTAAAAGACGCAGAACTCTAAAGATGCGGAAAATGAGAGATCAGGTTTTTTGATTTTGACGAGTTCTATAAAAAACATCGGTTAGTGTCTCCACGTCTGGGTTGTTGCTGTTATTCGGACCTTATTTCTGGTATCTGGATGTCTCTGTCCTGCAGAGAAAGATGCTTCTTCGCTAAAGTTTCACATTTTTTCATCCATCCATCCTATTTATTAAAGATGCAGTGCCCAATGATGCCCTTTTCTTTAAATAAACGTTAATAGTATTTTTTATATATATATTAGTATACACATGAGATCAAAGATGTTATTAGTGTGTTGTTTTTATAAATAGGCCTGAATGAGCTGATTTCTGATGTAATATATGTCCATGTTTGTGTTTCAAAGCACTTTATTTATTTGAACACAGATTCAATTAGTAAAACTTTCCAAAAATATACATTTATATCTTTAATCTAGTTATTTTTTACTTTTTTATTGAGTTTTGTGGTCCGATACACCCTAATGCTTTATGTACAGAAATATAATTGCAATATTTATCTTTATGTCTACCGCGTCTGTTGTGATGAAAATGTTTGTTTTTGGATACAGCTTCGTCTTTGTCTTGAACATAAAATGAAATTACTGTCAAAAATATGACATGAGGTTACAGACATGTACTTAGTTATAAAACATTAATTTAACCAAGCGTAGTGAGGCTCATTTATTCAACTAAAATAGAAAAGAACTTCTTTATTTCTTAGCATTTTGACTGTAGCCTTACATCATGATTTGAACTGATTTTGTGTTTTTGAAGAGAAAATTGAATCCTGACTCGTGTCTGAGGTCTCTAAGTTTTGTTTAATCCTAAACTTTCCGTGAAATTCCCTGGTGGTAAAGCCTTTTGTCTCTCTTCCAGGTGAAATCGGTGAAGACGGGCTCCGTGTTCTGGACCATCGGCTGCTGTCTTTCCTACTTCTACATGGTAAGAAGCGTTCATCCACAAACAAACGAGCCTAAGAAGTTTTAAGGTGTAAGAAGCTTTAAGAAGCTTTCCAGTCAGATTGGGCTGAAAACCCATCAAGACGATCGGACCCGACAGAACACCCGAGGACGCCGTTTGGGATGTGGCGGTGAGATGGAAATGTAAAGACGCCGTTTGGAACGTTTAGCGTCTCTATTCTGCATATTAGTTCACAGGGAAGCGTTGTGCCAGAAGCTCTGTGTAGGAGATGAGCAGAAAGATGAAAAGAGCGTCTGGGCACGCTGCCTGAACCGCAGATTGTTTGCATTCGTGTTGGGGAGCAAAAAAAAAAAAAATCTTCATTCCGGCTAAATCTCTGTGGCCGGCAACAAGACAGATGCCAAGCGGAACAGATTACTGGGATCCGGCAGCATCGATCACCCTGCAGAGGGGACGGCAGATTATAGCAGGAAGATTGGATGAAAGATGCTGGAAATCCAGACAGAATGGAGATGTGCTCAAAGATGAGAATCGGACGGTTTATCGTCATAAAATCTTCCAAAATAAAAAAACAGTTTTCAGTTTGGCGTCCCCACGACCCTCTTTGATTTATTTTAACTCAGTGTTGCTCGTTCTGGTTAATCTGCTCCAGAGCTCCATTCACTGTTTAATCAGGATCCAGTCAAGGCAGCATTTTCTTTGATGCTATAATTAAATGTGACAGTTTTGTTCAGCTAATATGAAAACATGAGAAGAATATTAGCATAATCACTAAAGGAGAGGGCAGAGAAATGAAGCGGAGGATCAGAGCAGCTTCATGTTCTCTTACGGGCGCCACAGGAACCACAGGAAGCTCTCTGTGGCGGCGTTCCTCTGAACTCACCAGGACGACGTTGAAGCTTAAGACGTGTCAGAAGTCGAGCTTTGACTGATCGATGGAGATCTGCTCGTTCACTGTTTTCATGTTAAGGACCTACAAGAATTTGGTGCAACAAGCTGTTAGTTATGAAAGGGACAAACGAGGTCATGTGACCTACGAAGTTAGGGTTTTATATCTCACCAAACCTGAAAATAATCAAGCCAATTAATACACACAAAAACACAAACCTGTTTGTTTTCCTGTAACAATAAAAGTAGTACTTAATCAATAAAGCCATCGATAAAAACATAAACCAACATATGTGGATTTCTTAATTTAACATAGCTATAAAACGTAGACAAAAAGAAAATTTTTCTTGTCGTTATTCATATTTTTCTAATTTTAAAGTTTGAACTTTTATGATGTTTGTGGTTGAACCTCATTCTATAAGCAGATACCCTGAACTGAAACACATTTCTTTCGTTTGGGTCTAAATTAAAAATAGCGTGTCCTTTTAAACCTTTGTTGTGCACGTTCTGAATTTTTGTAAAAAACAATATCACTGAAGTAGATTGATCATCCATAGTTGACCTCCTGTGTTCATTCTTATAGTTTTTTTCTTAAAATAAAAATCTTATTTTTATGTGCTTTGTGTTCAATACAATAATCAATTAGGTGATAATCAAGGAGTTGTGTAATAAATCCAATGCAGTCACATCTGTAATTTACATTTATCCAGCATAGCCTTTATATTTTTGCTTTGATGAGATTCCCAGGAAAGATTATCAATAATAATGCCCCAACCGATCAATAGAAGTACCATTGATTTAAAATATTAATATTCGTATCTCTATTTCTATATATTAAGAACTGTTTTTTGCAGTTTAATAATTTATTCACATCAAACCACAGTTTTATTTCTTCCATCTCCATATTTTTTTAAATGTTCACCCTAACAGAAACAGTGTTGTCATCTACAAATAAAGTATATTTCACTAGAGGTGTAAGTAGAAATTGATTCAGTAATATATATTACTTGTATCGATTTAAGATTCTGACAAAGCCATATTTAATTATTTGTGTATTTTTGTTTTTTCACCTAAACTCCAGACCACTAGTTGGCAGCAGAGCACACTTTGAGCAGCTCTACACCGCACCAGAACAAGAAATATTTTATGTTAAATGTTCTCTCTCAATCAACCTTGTGGTTTTTGTTGTCATGAGACGCGTACTATTTAGTATGACTTAGTTTTTTCTTAAGTCATACTAAAAAAAAAAGTGAAATTGTTCTCGGAATACAAGGTGATATGTATCGTTTTGCAATACACGAATCAGGACATGATGCATATCAAAATACGACACATTGTGATACGATACATAGAGATACCATAGATAGAGATGCAATACACATCGAGATATAGTGCAAATAGAGATACGATGCATGTCGATGTACTGTTCACATCGAGATACGTGCAGCTGGCAATATGATATGTACCGTGATACATCTCACGATACTCATCGCATTGCCAGATTCTTGCCAATACACACCCCTAGTTTAGATACACTGAGGATAATAATCTATGTAGAATTTTAAATCCAAACAAGATAAATGAGGTGAAAAATTAACCCAGAATAAAGAGGTTTTTATCACTTCCTGTGTCAGACCTTCAGTATGTTGGATCATTTTCCATCTGAGTGAATGGAGACTTCTTCACACCCAGGATCTACTTCATGAACTCATCTGGCTCTGGTTACTTCATAAAAGCTTCAGCTGAGAAGTCAGCCTCTTGGCTGTTGCACGTCTAAGTGTGTCATATTTGTTTTAATGCTCCCTTTAAAAAAACCAATGAGCCGCGGTTGCAGCCGTGCATGAAAAACTGGTGATTCGGTGCATCACTCCACTTCCTGTTACCAGCAAAGTGGTTTGAAATCTGCTGATTGATCCATGAGAAACTTTTCTTGAGGATTACTCTAATATAAATGTCAGTGTTTTAAATGCTTGAACAGCATGGATTTGATCCTCCTGAACTGAACGGGAGTCTGGGAACCTCATCCATCAGTATTCTGAACAGACGCAGATTTGGTTCATTGCTTTAAAAAAATTCCACTTAGCTGAGCTAAAATTCAGACTGACGGCGCGACTCTGGGGAACAGGATGTCAGTCACGACGCCGTCTGCTAAATGAATCGTCAGAACTACATCACCGCAGGTCACATGTAAACGGCAGTTTTACGGTAATGAGGAGCAACTTTAGTCTGGATTATGCTCGCATTACTGCTCCTTATTATGCAGGAGAACGAGCCGATCTAAACACATAATTAAAATTCTGAAAGCAGAGGTGAAGATTTTTATACCCATTTAACTTCTGATTGAAGCACAAAGTCATCGCTGCTGTTGAAAGGTCACGGCAAAGAAATAGTTTCACACCAGAAAAGTGGAGCAGTTTCGCTTTGGAACGCCTGAAACTCGTGTTTTTGCACACTCACCCTCAAACCACCCCGTAGTGCACGTTGTCGTCACGGCTCCTCCGTGGTTATCAGATAAGCTCGGCGGAGGTCGATACGAGCAAACGGTCATTGTTCAGATCAGTTTCTGCTTCCTGTGGTAACCGAAACACAGCCGTTTGTTTGAAGCATAAATACAAAACAGACGTTTTTTCGTGTTCAGCAGAAGTTTTCAGGAGCCACATCACTGTTGTAGAAATAACATACCTGATAAAATGTTCTTTTGTGTCCAAATAGTGTTAAAGGCCAAACTGCAAAGGTGGAATTGAAGCAAATTGACTCTGAGACACATGGCAGTGTTTGAACTATTAGACTAGAGGGTGTCAAAATATCGATATTGCGATATATCACAATATTTAGTCCTGTAATTGATTCTCGATGGTTCTCACCAAGTATCGATCTTCTATCTTCATTCGAAGAGGCTGTAAAACGTTATATTCCTTTGGTGAGACGTTCCTTCGGAGGTAGATAGGGGGCGCTCGCTGCACCAATGTCCTGGCAGCTACTTGAATTATTTAATTTTTTTGTGTTGTTTACCACAATTTTGCACAGAGTCGGGGGTCTGCGACTCCGGAGCCACGACTGGCTCTTCTACCCCCCCACGGGTGAAGAAAAACTTTTAGTTTGAAAAGGTAACTGTAAAGTTTTTTAAAGAAGCCTCTGCGAGCCTCTAAAGCACGGTAGTCTTAGTGGTTCGTTAATTCTAGAGCTAAATATTACGACAAATTCTAGTGTTTTAAATGTGCCTGTTTAAAAAAATAGTTAATTAGCTCTATTTTAATTTAAGAAGGTTATATTTATGAATATGTGGCTAAGAAGTAGAGCTGGCACGATTAGTCAACTAATAGACGACTAATCAACTATTAAAATATTAGACAACTAATTTAATAGTTGATTAGTCATTACTTTATATATCATATGGAGTCAGAGTGTAGTAAAGTATAAAGTTATAATGGCATTATGCTAGCTTTTTGGACTATTTTGGCATTTATTAAGATTTTTTACGCTATTTTGGAGTTTACCTAATATATCTGCTACATGCTAGCTGTTTTGGCTAACTTCTGTTTTTTTTTGTTTTTTAGCCTAATTTGGCATTTAACTAATATTTTAGCTGGCTATTAGCTTCAGCGTTCTCAGCTATTAACTTTAGCATTCTTAGCATCTTCAGCAGGCAAATTCAGCTTACAATATTCACACGAGCATTATAGCAGGTAATACTATATATCTAGTTTTTAGTTAGTTTAAAGACAGATAGATGTGTGCATTTCATCCACCTAGCTAATATTTTAATATTTCAGCTACATGCTAGCTATCTTGGCTGATTTATGAAGAAATAATAAGTGATTAGTCAACTATTAAAGTAATCGTTTCTGGCAGCACTACTAAGAAGCACCACAAACAATTAAAAACAAAATGTTTTTCATTTGAATTGCCAACATTTCACGACCTACTACTAGAGATGATCCTGTCTGACACAGGAAGTCTTTTATTTTGAAAAGGAAATCTTGTAAACCTGTTAAAGTTATAAACTGTTTCATATTTGGGGGAAAAAAATCTATTTTCTCCTAAAGTTTGTTTTATTTATGCCAAAAAATAATAGTTTGTGTTTATTTCTTATATAAATAACATAAATACAGTCTTATTTTTGTAAAGGATGTGTGGCTCCTACTGGGTCAGTGAGGAATCGTTTCAAACGGCTCTTTAAGGGTTAAAGGTTTCAGACTCCTGCACTAAGTAGCGGCACTTCTGCTCATGTTTACTATTGTTAGAACTGAATTTAACAGATGATTCCAACTCGATGCTTGTCAAAGACATGTTTGATTTGCACAAAAGTGTCTATTTGTTGCACAAAATAAGACACAAGTTGTTTAACATGATTGTGTTCAATCAATCAATTCAAATAGGGATATGTTTTCAAAAAAAAAATCGTCTATATAATGAGTTATTAAAGATGATTTTTACCAATTATCACAGTATCGCGATATCATCGTATCGTATCGTGAGGCACACAGTGATTCCCAGCCCTAATCTGAAGTCTTCAAATAAAAAAACACTATCAGCTTAAACCTGTTGGTTTTTTAGTTAGTGTAACATCAACCGACATGTTGTTTCATTTCCTTTTGCATTTTTTCAGAAGGTTTTTGAATGCAGCAGACAGAGCGGCGTTTTTATGTTCCCAAAGATCAAAGCGTTTAATCCGTCTGCTGCGTTTTTGTTTGTTACGTATTGATCGGTTAAACTGACTCGATTGGACAAATAGCGGACGAGAAGAGCAACAGTTGGACTGGTGGATGTTTCTGATGCGTTTCAGGGTTGGTGGTTCCTCAGTGTTTCTCTTAGCATGTTTCCTGTTTCCTCTGCTGTGAATTAAGGAGAAAACCGTCTTAATGAGCCTGTTTTCAGGTCAGATTGAATCATGTCTGCGGGTTGCTGCTGGTTTTGGTCTGATTTGGCGGAAACGTGGGTTACATGCTTTGCTTTGCTGACTCTTATTGACAGAACAACAGATGACGTTGCCAGTTCTTTTCATTGGGTGTTTGCACAGTCACGGTTCCAATTCCATTCCTGTTTGTCTACCACAGATTCTGTGTGTCAACAATGAGTCTGATATTTAAAAAAATCTCTGTTATTCATTCAACTCATGATTTAGACGCTAATAAGAGGATCTTAGCTTCTCACACTACGAAAACAAAAAGATTTCTATAAAATATCTGCACAGTAATGATTTTATTTTGAATTTTTTTCTTACTCTGCAGCCAAATATAGAATATTATTCTCTTCACAAACCTTAAATAGTGTTTTTAAATCAATAAAAGTGACAAAATTGTAAAAAAAAAAAAGTGTCGAAAGGAAAATTTGTGGCAGAAGCTAATTGTAAATTAAAATCCTTGGTTTAATACCAAGTCATTTGGATTTTATCTTATCAAATGTGGATCTTGAGTTTTTCATTATTTAATATGTTTCATAAATATCCTAAATTAATTTCCACACGTTTTTGCTTGAAACTGCAGTTGTGTTGTTGCTCTCCATCACTTTGAAGACCCACTCTGGTGAAAATGTAGCATCTATCTCATCATGGAGGACATGTAGAAAAACTTAGTTTCTGAGTATTTAAATCGTGTTGGATCAGATGAAAACCTGCTGTTTGAAAGGCTTTGGGCGGGGCCAAAGTCTCCCTGCTCCGCTACAATTCTAAAGTATCCGCTTGTAGACCAATAGATCATCTTTTTCCGGTCCTCGACTTTGACACAGACACGTGTCAAACTTCATGTAGTATAAAAACCCTTCAAAATGTAGAGTGTAAACAAAGGAATGCTGCGCCAACAGTCCCCGCCCACAAACCAGAATCCAATTTCTAATGAGTTCCTGCTATTATGTCCTAAAAAGAACACAAGCTTTTTGATTTTGTCTAAAATTTGCATTATCATCATTAAAAGACCACAAGAGAAAAAACTTATCGTTGGAATCTCCACACTATCTCCACCTACTTTTATTGAGGCATCTGATTGGTCAGTTTATAAGTTGAATAACCTGAACTATAGAAAGAAATATCATGAAGAAAATGATGATTATCAAAATTATTTCTCTATCGAAAACTATGGGATTCTGGCTTCTTGGAGCCACTTCCTGTTTGTATCGCTAGAGGGGGCGGGGCCACTGAATTCAATTCTTGTCGGTAGTTTCAGCAGAAGTTTGGTTGTTTCTCGCCTGCATTGGTTTCCTCCTCTCTCCCGTCTCCATGATCTCCTCCTCATTTGCTCTTATAGACGACAGAAAGAATTGAAACGTCTTCCGTGATCGTTTATCGCCGTTTTTAGGAGCGCTCGCATTCTCAGCCGTGACACTGATCAGACTTTAATGGTTAAGGTCTTCTTTTAGTGCATCTTTCAGAGTTATTGTCGCAGCTCACATTTAACGTTGAGCATGTAAAGGATGATTGTCTTCTTTTATTGATTCTGCAGACGTCGGCTTTTACTGTTCAGTCCAACAGAGGCGGTAAACGGATGACTGACGCGTCGGCTGTGGGGGATATTCTGGGATGTCATGTTTGACTTTTTTAAATATTTTTTTTCTATGTTGAGGAAATTTGCTGACTAATTAATATGAAAGCTATTATTGTTTTCCACAGTTTGATGCCAGAGAGGACATCTGCAGTTTAAGGTTCAATTGCAGATGCATCATTCCCAAACTCAATTATGCACATTTGGTTCTGCCAAAGGTTGAAAATGGATCTTGATTGTCCTAAAAGAACAGCAGTCACAGTCCGACTCAACTCAATACTGCATTTATATGTGAGCTTTATAACTCTAAACGAGAAGACCATCTATGTATCATTAAGGACATTTTTCTCTTGCTTTTAGGGGCTAAATTAATTGTTTTTACCTAATTTTGACCTAATTATTTTGGTATATTTTTAATAAAATGTTATCGAAAAATAGTATCATTGGTCCGTAGCTGGAAATACACAACATGGGTTTTATAACTATAAAAGTCATACTAAAACAAGAAACATTACTTAATGTAAACTTCTTACCCAAACAATGTCATTATTAAATAAATATAGTTGGTGAAAGTGGTGTTGACTAATCTGTAATTCATCACTTTTCTGTATCAGCACTAGGACTGTCACTAGTATCCAAATACTCTGATATTCACAATCTGCTCCCAAATATTAAGTGAATATTTGTGACTTATTTGGGATATTTATAAAGATATTAGAGTAAAAATAGACTAATTATCACTCTAGAATTATGATGTTACATTTAAGTATAAACTTAAAAAAAATAATGCGCCACCATCTCTGGAAGTAAAAACTCTTCAAAGTAAAAGTGTTGGTAAAGGTTAGAATTTTCAAAGTAAAACTATCAAGTGTTTGTAGGACAATAACTTTCAGAATTGATTCAATTCACCAGAGTCTCGATCGATTCGGTTCAGTTCAATTTTGAGTTTGCACATTTGTTTAGAATATTATTAATAATCGATATATGTTTTGAAGATTTTATTAATCTGATTCAGTTCACATACTGTAAAATGTATCAGTGAAATAATGATGAGATTGTTTATCATTCATGGATTCTCAAACGGAGAAGCTCCAACAATTGTTCTGCCTCTCCTGGAGGACGTTTCAGTTTGGCCACTAGGTGGCGATTACGCCATAGCATTACACTTCATTCCAGCAGAAGAAGAAAGTATGAAGAAAATGTTTTAGACCATAAATGGTTTCTTTAAAAAATATTTCCTTAAAATAGTTTGTAAAATTCATATAAAGACGTTCATTTAATCAGCAATGAATGTTTATGTCAACCGAGTGTTAGCATTAACCGTCCTATGGGAAATCCCATTATGCATTAGCATCAAGCTAGCAAACTTTAGCATTATGCGTTAGATCGATCTATATTCATATATAATTATTGATTTACTAAGCTTAGATCGATTCATATCGATTACTCTCTAATTATATTGACGTTCAGATACTAAAACAAGTTCTAAAGAAATGATTTAAGTTGAAAGTTTGAACAAAAGTTAGATTAAATTAAGAATATAGTAAAAATATTTGGATCAACTATGCGACGTCACATGACGATGGGAACCTGGTGGATCCCTGACGGTTCTGTAGAGCTGCAGCTTCAGTCCGTCTTTTGTGGTTTCTGATGAACTCTTCTCTATTAGTCTCTTAATGACTAAACACCTTTTCCAGGTAATTAGCAGAACCAGGTCAGGACCTCCAATAAGCCAGTAGGTCTGCTGTCCAGTGAGGCTTCCTGCTCTATAGAACTTCTGACCCGGACCGTTTCCTTTCTGTAAAGGAGCTTGAATACTGTAATAATCCAGTATTTGTCACTAACTGGCCTCTGGGTGGATATTTGGTTGATTGTCTTTACTGTTTTATGTCTACATTTCCTGAAATATTTCAGGTTCTAGAGTGACTGACTCCTGAAGTGTGAGGAGGTACCGGTTCCTGTCCAGATGGATCGTGATCTTCTGAGTTCAACAAAGAATCTTATTGTGAAACTGTGACAGAAGGAATGAAGCATGTTTGGTTGAAGACTTTGATATTCATCTCAGCTGTTTCAGCTCCGTGGTCGTATGTTGGACCAACTTTGTCCTCGTGATCCGTCACCATCCTACTGTTTCAGTTACTGTTATCCGGATCAGGTGATTCCAGGATCTGATCCAGGAATGTAGTCCATGATGAAACTCTATTTTCTGATGCAGTTTGTGGAATCAAAGAAATGATTTGACTCTGAATTTTCAACTAAATCATAAAAATTGTATAAATAACGTGTCAAAGTCGAGGCCTGGGGGCCGGTTCCGGCCCTCCAGGTAATTCTATCCAGCCCTCCAGATCATTTTATTTTATTATTAATTAATGTGCTCAATTTTGACAAAATATATTTTTACACAGAGTAAAATATTGAAAGTTATTTAAGGTTTAAGTTGATTTATTCTGGAATAATATTCCTGCCTTTTTATTATTCTGAATTATTTTAAAAATTTACAGTTTTAAAGTTTTAAAAATTGACATTCTGCTAACTTTTTGGATTATTTTGGTATTTACTAAGATTGTTTTTAAGTTATTATGAAGATTAGCTAATCAGCTACATGCTAGCTGTTTTGGCTAATTTAGGCTTTTTCATTTTTTTAGGCTATATTGAAGTTTAGCTATTTTTTTCAGCGACACTAACTGTTTTAGCCAAATTGGGCTTTTTTCTGTTTTTTAGGCTGTTTTAAAAATTAGTTAATATCTCAACTACATCCTAGCTATTTTGGCTAATTTAGGCTTTTTTCTGTTTTTAGGCTATTTTGAAGTTTTATTTTTATCTATTTTCTCAGCTGCATGCTAGCTGTATTGGCTAACCTTATGTTTTTTTTAGGAGTTTAAGCTAAAGTTTTATTAACTAATTTTTTTAGCTGGCTATCAGCTTCAGCATTTTCAGCTATCATCTTCAGTGTTTTCAGCTATCAGTGTCAGCATCTTCAGCGGTCAAATTCAGCTTACAGCATTCACAGTAGAATTATTGCAGATAATGCTATATATCATAATATCAAAAGTTACGGTTTTAAAGTTTTAAATTTTTATTTATAGTGTTCAATAAATGTTGATTCTGTTCCCGTGACCTCAGGTGTGTTTTGGATTTTGTCCCCCTGTGTGATTGAGTTTGACACCCCTGATTTAAAGACCGTATTCTTGACCTGCTGATGTTTGAATGTCTCCAGGTGTCGGCGTGGGGAGGATACGTGTTCATCATCAACCTCATTCCTCTGCATGTGTTCGTGCTGCTGCTAATGCAACGCTACAGCAGGAGGGTCTACATCGGTAAGCCGCACACACGAGCCGTCATCCCTTTGACCTGCTGTTGCAAACACCTTGGAAACGGGATCTGAAGAGGAGGCCGGCCTTGTTTGTGCGCTGCTGCTCTTTGTGCATGTTCAGACGTGAGCGTTTGACCTTGAAGCGAGCTGCAGCGCTCAGTCGTGTTCATTCCTGACAACAAACATTTCATCATCAGCCCGGCAGACATCACTAAACCTCAAACAGTCACCTGAAACCTGATCCTCCTAGAGCCTCAGTCCCGTGCACCAGTACAGCTGGTTGACGTGTACGGTGCTGCGGGTTTTGGGTTGTCCGGGTCTAGCACAGGTTTGTCTTAAAGCCCCCAGAGGCTCTTATGGCGCCTTAAAGGACATCATGACAATGGAGCGTACCATTGTTGTGAGTAGTAAGTTTAGAGTTAAGTGTTTGTAGGGCGAATAGAAGTAGTGTATATAGTTCCACACAGTCATGGTGTACTAATGACGTTGTCATACAGTGGGGCTCCACCGATTAGTCAATACTTTATATTATCAGGGGTCAGAGTGTAGTAAAGTTATAATGGCATTATGCTAACTTTTTGGATAATTTTGGCGTTTAAGGTTTTTTTGGGTGTTTTGGAGTTTAGCTAATATTTCAGCTGGATGCTAGCTATTTTAGCTAATTTAGGATTTTTTCGTTTTTCAGGCTATTTTGGAGTTAACTAATATTG
>NC_050522.1:25228994-25239049 GCF_002922805.2 Oryzias melastigma | reverse complement strand
TTGGAGTTTAGCTAATATTTCAGCTGGATGCTAACTATTTTAGCTAATTTAGGATGTTTTCGTTTTTCAGGCTATTTTGGAGTTAAATAATACTTCCGATCAGATCTCAGGTCCTCCAATTGCGTCACTGGACTTCCGATCGGCTCGTAGGACTTCCGTTCGCGCTGCAGGACCTCAAATTGCGTCCCAGATCTCCCAATCATGTTGCTTGACTTCCAATCGCGTCCCGGAACTTCCGATCACATCGCAGGTCCTCTGATTGTGTCGCAGGACTTCCGATCGCATCTCGGGACCTCCAATCGAGTTGCAAGACCTCAAATCGCGTCCCAGATCTCCCGATAGTGTTGCAGGAACTCCAATTGTATCGCAGGACTTCCGATCAAGTCTCGGAATTTCTTATCATGTCGCGGGATCTCCGATCACGTCTCTGGACTTCCGATTGCATGCCAGGACTTCCTATCGTGTCGCGGGATCTCCGATCAAGTCTCGGGACTTCTGATCGCGTCCCTGGACTTCTTATTGTGTCGTGGGATCTCCGATCGCATCCCGGGACTTCCGATCGCATCCGTACATTGACTTATCTTTAAAACTGGACCCCTCTAGCGAGCATATCTCCCGGACTAACGGGCTCCTTGTGCAGGATTTGAAAATAATGCAGAATCAGTTCGACACGCCTACATCGCTCCTCCTTCCTCACCCACAAGAGTTGTTTAAGTGTTCTCCATGATCCGTCTTATGAACATTGTTTCTCCACGGATTCATCGAGCGGTCTACGACCCTGATATTTTGTGTGTTCCATCCGCACCGGTTTGCCCTTGTACCCCCCTAAAGGGGCATTTGGGACTAAATCTTTCCTTTCCCCCAAAAGAAGAAGTCAGAACCAGTCGGCTTCATGGCGTTTCCTCACCACTCATCCGTCGTTGGATTCGCAGCACAGACTCTCCCGTCGGGGTGGAGATCACATGTCGAGTATTACTACAAGTGATACTTAAACCTGGAGCTCTGAAATACACGGTGGGCTCTTCAGAGGAAGTGGGGGTGACAGTTGGCTTATCTCAAACGCAGCTCTTGAAAATGGAAATTCTATTAAATGACGCATAAACGAGGCGGGAAGTTTCGCTCCGCTCTTTCCTGAAGTGAATGCTCCTTTTGAAAGCGAATGAAAGGTGGAAGAACGACCTTATTCTGACAGAAACGGCGTCACCTGCTCTGCCTGGTCCCTTCTGGCCTCGTATCCCGGCTGCTCCGTTCACATGGAGGGAAACAGGATCGCACAGATCTCTGCTTCAGGAGAGAGAATTCCCTCCCCGTCTTCCGTCGGCGTGTGGAGGAGATGGCTGCGGGCGCTC
The DNA here is from genome assembly GCF_002922805.2 of Oryzias melastigma. Lineage (NCBI taxonomy): Eukaryota > Metazoa > Chordata > Actinopteri > Beloniformes > Adrianichthyidae > Oryzias > Oryzias melastigma. The sequence goes on along the minus strand of NC_050522.1, from coordinate 25,237,700 downwards.
CTTCAAAAACGGGGCGCCGTCTTCGGGAATGACTATGAAATCTTAATTAGGCTGCTCGGGTCCCCCAGCCACTGAGGTGGGAGGCGCCCCGCTCCCGGCGTCTTCGGGCCGCCGTGAGCCACGTTTTCTGTGGAAATGACGTCAGATGAAGGATTTTTAAATCAATAGACTGGAAACTATCAGGATGATTTCTTTCATTCTAACTGAATTTCTCCTCCACAGCTTACAGCACTTTCTACATCGTGGGCCTCGTACTGTCGATGCAGGTCCCCTTTGTTGGCTTCCAGCCAATCAGGACCAGCGAGCACATGGCTGCTGCCGGTAAGCCCCGCCCTCTCTCCGTGCTAAGTGGTTTTTATCAGTGCAGCCTCTGCTTGTAAAATGATTTATAAATGTCACGCAGAGCGGCCTCTTCTCAGACGGGGACGCTTTTACCGTCTGCTGGTTTCAGGAGTCATCTGTCCATTTTTATTCTTCTTTCTTACGAAAAATCGCTGCAGAATAGATCTACTGGTACCGGTTGCTTGAGGTTCTGTTGGGTCATTTTCAGGAGACGGTTTCTGCTGGGAAGGGAGGAATGAAGTCCATCATGCCAGGAAGTTATTTTAGTCGATAAACCACCAAATTTTAACTTCTAAACTATTCTTGATCAATATTTCCTGATGTTAGTGAATTGCCCCGCCCCCATGTTTAATGGGATAATAATCTTATTAGTGAATAATCTTTACATAGTTGATGTCCCTGTCAGCATCTCTTTAGTGGCTCTTTTTCAGTGCTAGCTCCATCGTTACCATTTCCTGTTCATGAGAACTGACTCCTCCCCCTGGGGTTCCAAACAGGAAGTGGCTCCAAGAAGCCAAAATCCCATTTAGAGAGATGAACAGCTTTTGGTCACAATAACTATTCTTGCTCTGAAACATTTTTTAACATTGTCTTGTTGATCCTCAGTAGCTGCATTTCCATCCCGCAAAACTTTATCGAAATTCTAAAAACGTCAAATAATTTCGCATTTACGCTGTTTGCATTAAACCCTAATTATGCAGATAAACACAAACCAAATTATATGATGAGTCATGAAAAACTCAGATGTGAAAAATATTTGATTTACAGCAAAAACCTTCACATTTCTGCTACGGCGCTAGCGCTCATCATCTATCAAAGGAGACGTCGGCGTCTGATTCAGGCCATGGAGCAGAAAGCTACGTGGGAGGGGCTACGGATGAAGGGATTCTGGGAGATCGGGGTTTTACAGAGGAGCTGTAGATCCAACAATTCCAGTTCAACTTTTGATGAGCTGTGTTGCTCTTCTGGCATCTGTTTGTTGGTCATGTGACTCGTTTATTTGGAAAACGGTGTTTTGCTAAATATGTCAGTTTTGATACGCCTCAAAAACTGCTTTCTCCAAACAAATATTTTCGAGAAATTGCAAGTTTTTTCCCCCAAAAAATGGACGCGTTTCCATTAGATAAATGTATTTACGTAAATCCACTTAACACAGTTTCATGTTTAATGGAAATGCAGCTAATTTTTTCATATCTTTTTCTCTATTTTAAGATATTCTAGTTCTAAACTGGCCAATCAGATGCCTAGATAAAAGTAGGTGGAGCCTGACGGACCCCATTTCCAGAAATCAAAACGTTTGACAGATTTTAAGTGGTATGGGTGTGGCCTCATACTAAATTCCCTCCTGATTGGCCAGAGTGGTTGCCATAGAAACCTTTACTTATTCTGGCTTATACCAATGAAAATTGTGGTTTCAAGCAGTTGCCATTTTTCCACAATATGGACGCCACCATGTTGGAGCCAGAATTAGATAATTTTCTATGGTTGATGGTACTCATACAGTCCAGTTGTCATATACAGTCAATGGACTTCACCCATAAACAATACTTTAATTCCATCCACATTAAGGCAACATTTGGTAACCATTTTCACATATGGACGCCGCCATGTTGGAGCCAGATGTCGTCAGTAAGCAGTGATTGGTCCGAGTTTGTCTGAGTCAACGTTTCTATGGCAACCACTCGCACCAATCAGGAGGGAGCTTGTTGGAATTCCACACCTCTACCATTTAAAATCTGTCCAATGTTTTGAACGTTGGACTTGGGGGCTAGCAGGCTCCGCCTACTTCTTTGAGGCATTAGATTGGTCAATTTATAACTTCAGCTACAAAAAAAAAAATCATGAAAATAAATATTATCAGGAATGTTTATTCTGACCAATAGAATAACCGAGTAATTGTCTATTTTTCCCTAGAATTTTATATGATTTTGTCTTCCTGGAGCCACTTCCTGTTACACAGTCCAGTTCTCATGTACTGACAGTGGTTTCTTAACTTTTTTAGATGTTTAACTAAACCTCACTACTTCTGCCTAAAAGAGAGCACGAGTTCTCAAGTAAAGAAATAACTTCCGAGTCTTGCTGGAAACAGATCTTTTTTCGGAGTGATTCATCAGAGCAGCAGGTGTCTCCTCAGCTCCCCGTTCCCATTTCCAAGTCTGTCTGAACACGCAGATTCCTCGAAGGCTTTAAGGAATCTTCCAGAATTCCTCGCAGACTCAACTGTTGCTCCCCGTCCCGCAGAAGGCAGGAGTTTGAAGCATCAGCGGGGTAACAGCTGCTCTGAACATCTGCTGGTATCTCTGTGGGACGCGTGGAGATGGAACCACAAACCTGTCAGGTCCGCCGAGACTCCGCCCCCTCCGGCCCCTCCGCAGGAAGACGGAGGCGCGGACTGACGGGCGTGTCAGTACCACGGCAGCTGTCCAGCAGACAGACGGAGACTTAACCTCGGAGATGCTGGAGAGCCTCTGCAGGCGCTGCTCGCCTCCCGGAGGAGAGGATGGAGACAGCAGGGGTGGTGATGGAGGAGAGCGGCGGCGTCTCTTTTCTTCCTTTGAAATCGGATTTGACAGACAAGTGAGAAAATGGACCTGAAAAACAAAGACGTGTGAAGAGAGACTCGATTACACCAATGTGTCCCCAGCGTTTGACGTTTGTGCTTTATATCACAGGGACGTCCTGGGGGGGCTCCCTCCACCCCGTGGGAGGCTGCTGCTGCCTTCAAACATTGAAGTTCCTCTGATCTGTCTCCTCAGGTGTGTTTGCTCTCCTCCAAGCCTACGCCTTCTTGCAGTACCTGAAAGACAGGCTGACCCGACAGGAGTTCCAGACGCTCTTCTTCCTCGGCGTCTCTCTTGCAGCCTGCGTCGTCTTCCTCACAGTGATTTATCTCACCTACACAGGTTTGGAGCTTCAGAAACCTTCAGTTCATCTCTAAAATGTCATCAAAGTCGTCTAGTGAACATAGTTAATTAAAACCTGATTTGACTTTTTTTTAAACCATATTTTGTCCTAAAAGTTTTTTTATTTCAAATACATGTTTATTTTCTAGCCTTTAATCCAAAAAATTATTTTTTTTTTAGATTTTTGCACCTTTTTCTTAAAAAATTTTTTGTAAATTTAAACTCCTTAATAACCCACCTTAAAGTTCTGTTTGTTTGCCAATATTTGTAGTAAGCCCCGCCCCCTGACCTGACAGTTTGACCCATTGACTGTATACCTGAGAAGCAGAGTGAGTCTGACATCATTGCAGCTCCAACCAAGTGAAGTCAATTAAGTTGCCATTTTTTTAACAGTACGGACGCCGCCATGTTGGAGCCAGTAAGGAGTGATTAGTCAGTCTTTCTAAGTTGACGTTTCTATGGCAACCACTCCCACCAATCGGGAGGGAGCTTGTTGGAAGGCCACGCCCCTACCAATTGAAACAGACTACGAGAAACGTTTAGATCGTTGGACGTGAAGGCCAGCAGGCTCCACCTACTTTTACTGAGGGATTTGATTGGTCAGTTTATAACTAGAATAAATTGATTATTAATTAATGTATTAATTATGTTAAAAAAGAGCAATAACTGTTATACTGACCATTATAATTAGAATTCTCTATAGAAGGATTTTGGCTTCTTGGAGCCACTTCCTGTTTAGAACACCTAGGGGGAGGACTCACTCAGTCCAGTTCTCATGAACAGTCAATGGTTTTAGTTTTTCTCAGGGAGCTTCTCCTCTTCACTCTGTAAACGAGGTAAATGAGAAGCAAATTAGGAGGAAATGTTTCCAAAGAAATCTTCCTCCCTAATTTGTTTGTTCATTTTGTTGCAGATTCTGTTTAAATAACATTTAGTGTTGTCACACAAACGGATGAAATAATCATAAATGACTCAAAGCTTTTCACACAATCTTTGCAATGCATCAATCAATTATTTTTTTTACCCTTTTTTACCCAAACACATGAACTAGTCAAATTTAAAAAGTCTAAAGTACATTTTGATCCCATTTCAGTCTGTTAATCCATCCAATTACAGCGGGAAACGTATAGATCTGATATCCTAGTTAGGGAAACAACCTGAGGGTGACACGGATACAAATAAAAGAAGCTCTGGTCTCGACTGTTTTTGTGCCGCTCGCGTTTCCTGTTTCTTTGCTCCCCCATCTTTGAACCGGAACCCACAAGTCTCAGTGTTGAAGTCCGGTCAGACGAGGAGGCAGAATCCTCCGTGATCCGCTGAAAACACGTCTTCCACTTCCTCTTCTCCCGGTGAACCGGCATCGACCCCAATTAATAATCATGGCCGCCAAACTGTTCAAACACTAGAAAACTGACCCAGAGAAACAGTTCCAAGCGACTGTCTGATGGGATTTTGTGGCCACAGTGAAAGACTGACGGTGTTAAAGCAGTTTAAAATGTTACTTTCTCTGTTTATTGCTTTTATTTTCTTACAAACCTTCAAATGTATGTTGGCAGCATGTAGAGATGTTCAGGGAGACGATCTTCTACTGAGAACTCTGTTTACTAAGCTCAGATTCTCACACGCTCCCGTTTATTTATTTTTTATCCTCAAAAGTGTAACAATAAAACAGAAGCTTTCTTCCCAGAAGGCCTCGGATTCCCTCCCGTTTAACCGGACCTGGCAGAGCTATATGTTGACGTGCGCGCTCTGCTCGTGCACAAGCCCCCCGGAAACAGCAGAAAGTGTATTCCAGATCAGAAGACGGCGCCTCGCGCTGCATACATTTCAGCTTAAGCGGTTCCTGTTACATCTATAAACAAGTTAATTAAAGATCATCAATAATCATTCCTCTGACATGAACGTTTATCCTCATTTCACCTTTAAAAGTGCGTTCCTGAAGAGAGGCTGAACCTGATGTTTTTAGCCGTATCCCCAGCGGCTGTATTTTTACCCGCCGTTTAAACTGACAGTGTGCTGTAGAGACGCGACGTTGTTTTTCACATTCCTGCTGCCGTGCAGCTCAGATATTATTCATGCGAAGCTGCACTGTTTGCTAGTTTCCATGATAGCGTCTGCATTTGATCCACACTGAGGGATTTCTGAGTGAACCTACAGAACACGAGCTTTAGATGAACCGCCGTGATGATGCTGTCCTCCGTCCGCAGGGTACATCGCTCCGTGGAGTGGCCGTTTCTACTCGCTCTGGGACACCGGGTAAGCTCTGCTGACCTTCACGCTCTTGTTCTGCAGCGTCCCGGAGGACCTGGACCTTCAAAATAATGCGCCCTGCGTTCTCCTTTGTATGGTGGAGGATGTTACCGCACGGCCAATGCAGCTTTGATGACATAAACAAAACATGAACTAGCGTCCAACAAAGTGTTATTATGTAGTCTCTCATGTGTCAAGGCCCGGGGGCCGGATCCGGCCCTCTGGGTGATTTTATTCTATTGTTATTAATGACCCGATGTTATCTTGTTCTCGTTTCTAACTTGTATCATTTTGACAAAATATATTTTTATGGAGAGTAAAATATGAAAAGTTATTTAAGGTTTAAGTTGATTTATTCTTTAATAATATTCCTGACTTTTTATTATTCATAATTATATTAAAAAGTTATGGTTTTAAGTTTTGATAATTGTCATTCTGTTAGCTTTATGGACTATTTTATCAATTACTAAGATTTTTTTAGGCAGTTTTGGAGTTTAGCTAATATTTCAGCTACATGCTAGCTGTTTAGACTAATTTGGGCTTTTTAAACATTTTTTAAGCACATTTTTTTGCTAATTTTGGCTTTTAGTTTTTTTAGACTAATTCGGAGTTAGGCTAATATATACATGCAAACTTTTCTTGCTATTTTAGGCTTTTTTCGGTTTTTATTGTATTTTGGAGTTTGGCTATTTTTTTCAGCTACATGCTAGCTGTTTTGACTATTTTTTGTATTTTTTTTAAGCCGATTTGTAATTAGGCTAATATTGGCACTCTAGCTGTTTTGCTAGTTTAGGCTTTTTTCCGTTTTTTAGGATATTTTTAAGTTTAGCTATTTTTTTCAGCTACATGCTAGCTGTTTTGGCTAACCAGTTTTTTGGGGTTTTTTTTTTGGGCGTTTAGCTATCAGCTTCAGTGTTTTCAGCTATCAATTTCAGAATATTCAGCTATTAGTACTAACATCTTCAGCGGCCAAATTTAGCTTAAATCATTCACACTAGCATTATCACAGGTAATCCTATATATCTAGTTCATAATTATGTTAAAATGTACGGTTTTAAAGTTTTGTAGTTTTATCCTGTTCAGCCGCGACCTAAGGTGTGTTTTGGATTTTGACCAGGGTTGTGGGTTTGACACTCCTGCTGTAGACAGTCGATTATAGCACAGAACAAGTTTTTATTTTTATTCTTTTACTGTAAAATGTTCCAATTAGACTGTAGGGAAAAATCGATTTGGTGATTCATCGCGATATTTCATTAGGTGACACTTTTATCGGTTCAAAATATTGAGGAGATTCATCCTTTTGTGCTGTTTCATCACACCAAAATGTTTCTGGAAATAATTTGCATTTTTTTTTTTGTTATTTTTGAAGCACCGTTCAGGATCCTGAACCATTTAAAGTCTAAATGTACCAATATTGGAAATATTTTATACTTTATTTTCTCAATCACTATTGGTTAAGGCAGCTTCATTCAGTTTTTTTTTTCTTATTCTGAAAATATTTTTTGTAGAAACCAGACAACGTTGACTGTTCCCTTTAAGAACAAATATGTCTTAGTTTACCAAAAGAAAAGCACCATAAATGTGCTTGGACAAAAGCAACTTGTAGTTTATATAAAATACAGTGCAGTACTTAACCATGTGATCATTAAGTAATATTCATTCTACCATTTTACCCATTAAATCCGGATATAATTTTTATTATATATCTTTGATAAAATTGTTTCGTTACATTATGAGACGCGTATCGCGATATGTATCGTATTGCCAGACTCTTCAAATAAATAGTTTAGGATAATCTTGGAATATATTGTGATGCATATTGTATTGTGAATCACATATTATGATACGTCTCGGACTCTTAAATAAATGAATAAATTGTTCTGGTACAGTCTCATATTGTGATTTGCATCGATAGTTCAATCTTTGGATATATTTTGATAATTATTATATTGTGAGACGCGTATCGCGATACGTATCGTATCGTCAGACTCTTGCCGCTCTAGTTTAGACGCTGTGTTGTTGCAGCAGATGTAATGTTCCCCTCCTTTCTGCAGTTATGCAAAGATCCACATCCCCATCATCGCCTCCGTCTCCGAGCACCAGCCGACCACCTGGGTCTCCTTCTTCTTTGACCTCCACATCCTGGTCTGCACTTTCCCAGCAGGCCTCTGGTTCTGCATCAAGAACATCAACGACGAGCGCGTGTTCGGTAGGAACCTTTCAAACGTTTCAATGAAAGAAAAGACGAATAACCAGAGGAGGTTTACATAGGAAATGTGGTCAAATATGTCACTTAGTGAAGTTCAAGCTCATTTATTTCCATCGATTCTTATTTTTGTGGAATTTTCCCAACACAGATCCAGAACTTCATCGTAATGAAACCGAGTTTCAGTCCAGAGTCGTGAGACATTTCTGCTCTGAGAACGGTTTAATTTCAGCTCAAATGATCAGATTTAGTGTTAAAATCTTTATTATAAACCAAACATTTTAAATCTTAGTTTGAGCCCAAATCACAGCTGTGACATCATTTTGTGCTGCAATAATTATAATTTCATAAAGTCAGGATGTTTCAGGGACTTCTTTAACCAAAAAATGTTTTATTCATATATGAAAAGGATTCTCTGCTGTTTTTAAAGTTTTAAAAGGTTTCATTTTGTGAAACATCTTCACATCTGCTGGTTATAAATGCATTGAGGGACAGCTGCTGCAGTTATTTATTGAATGTGTGATAAAAGTCTTTGTGGAAAGATTCGTGTTTTATGTCAGGCGGATGGAGAGAAACACGATTCCTGTTAAAAAAGACTTTACATAGTTATTTACCAAAGATTTGACTTTTTTTCACTTTTTAATCAAGAAAAAGCTTTTATTTTTGGGATTAAATGAAATCTAGATGTTTTCTAAAGTCATGTAATGAAAGTCTGCAACACCAGAATGTTTTGTGGGTGGTTGTTTATTTTATTTTATTTATTAGTTATTTGAATAAAAAACATTTCTCCAAAACCACCAGAGATCCCAAAAAAGATCTTAATTTTAATTTAACAGTATCTCTGGACAGCTGAAAAATGTATTATCATAAAAAAATAAAATAAAATTTTGCAATAAATGCAATGTAAACATGAGTGAAAATAAAAACTATATCTTGACATTGTAAAGATACCATGTGCCACACCAGGGAAGTATAAGTCGCGCCGGAGGAGTATAGTATAGGTCG
>NC_050522.1:25220116-25226990 GCF_002922805.2 Oryzias melastigma | reverse complement strand
GCAACTTTTCAAGTTCCTTTTATGTAAACAGCAGATATCTTTCCCTTTTCCCGCTTTTCCTGCTCCGTCTGCTGCTGATTACCTGATCCGATGTAGATAATCAATCGCAGAAACTCCTGACTCAGCAGTTCGGCAGTGAGCCGGACAGGTAGATCTGGAGGATCTCGGGTAGATCTGGGGGATCGGGGTCGGGTAGATCTGGAGGATCATGGTCGGGCAGATCTGGAGGATCATGGTCGGGCAGATCTGGAGGATCATGGTCGGGCAGATCTGGAGGATCATGGTCGGGCAGATCTGGAGGATCGGGGTCGGGCAGATCTGGAGGATCGGGGTCGGGCAGATGTGGAGGATCGGGGTCGGGCAGATCGCTTCCTGTTACTGTTGCTGCCCATTTCTGTACCAAAAAACTTCAAACCTTCAATTTTTTTGACGAGAAAACCATTTTTTGTGTCAATCCGAGCTTGAACCGCATGATCTGTGTGTCGCAGCTCCGGCGGCGTGTTGTCTCGGCGTGTTTGTCGCCTTCCCTCCTCACTCTAAACAGCTTTTCTGAACTGAGATTCAACAGTGACTCAGCTGCAACAGGCAGAACCGGGATCTTATCGGACGCTCGGCACGGCGCCATCCCATCTGTCCCTGAAATTCCTGGAGGGGATCCGTTCAGAAGACGCTCGCCTCTATAAACCGAACAAACGCCTTTAAACTGGAGCATTTTCATGAAGCAGGATCCTAAAACTTTCATTTATATTTGATAAGATCTTAGAAGTTTTTAGAGGCTGTAAACTTATCCGATCAAGAATCAAATGAAAACTCTTTAAGTCTCTAAATATCTGGAGGTGTATTCTCCCGACCTACTTCCTGTGTTTGATCGTGATAAAGTGTTATCAGATCATCAGCAGGAGGAGCAGCTGCTGCTGATCATCCTGATGGAGTTCATTCCATCTTTCTGCAAAGCGTCTCCCGTAACGGCGTCTGTCTCCCCCTGCAGGCCGGGAAGGTGCGGAAGCACGTGTCGGAGCAGGAGAAGGCCGAGGAGGGCCTGGGCCCCAACATCAAGTCCATCGTCACCATGCTGATGCTCATGCTGCTGATGATGTTCGCCGTCCACTGCACCTGGGTCACCAGCAACGCCTACTCCAGCCCCAGCGTGGTGCTGGCGTCCTACAACCACGACGGGTGAGACGCTCGCGGAGCATCAATCCTCATCTTCCTTCCGTCTGAGCGGCGAGATGATGTTTATTTCATGAGGAGGAAGGAAAAGACGGAGATAAACATCATTTCATTCAATCAGAGTGTTGGCATCACAGCAGAATCCTCCAGAACATTCTTGTATCAGTGGAACCGTCTGTCCTGTAGGACCAGGAACATCCTGGACGACTTCAGGGAGGCCTACTATTGGCTGAGGCAGAACACGGACGAGCACGCCCGCGTCATGTCCTGGTGGGACTACGGCTACCAAATCGCCGGCATGGCCAACAGAACCACGCTGGTGGACAACAACACCTGGAACAACAGCCACATCGCGCTGGTACCGGCCCGGTTCCCTTTCTGTCACTGCAGAGAAATGCTTTTAAAATCTACACTAACACTCTGGAATCTGAAATAAATACGATCGGATGGTTCTCCCTCAGGTGGGAAAGGCCATGTCGTCCAATGAGAGCGCGGCGTACCGGATCATGCAGTCGCTGGACGTGGACTATGTTCTGATCATCTTCGGGGGCGTCATCGGTTACTCCGGAGACGACATCAACAAATTCCTGTGGATGGTGAGGATCGCGGAGGGCGAGCATCCCAAAGAGATCCGGGTGAGTGCGGCGGCGGCGGGAGCTTTCTGGTACAGCGTAACCACGAGAGGAAACGCTCGTCTAACTGAGAAAATTCAGACTGAATTTATTCAGAGATTTTTCAGTTCAGTATGACGGAGAATTAAGAAACATGAGAACAGAGCTGGAAAATTATGAGGAAAAAAAATCTGAATTTCACAAGAATGACGTCTTAATATTACGAGAAAAAAGTCAAAAATCTACAAAAATAAGGTTGTAGAAATTATGGGAGTAAATTTGAAGAATGAAGTTGTGAATTTATGTTAAAAAAAGTTATTTTTAAGAAAATAAAATCATAAATGTATGGGAAATAAATGGTAATTTTACAGAAACAAAGTTGTAGAAATGATAAGAAAAAATCTTAATTTTGAGAATTAACTAATTAACTTTTTTCTTCGTAAATTTACAACTATTATTGTAAAATGATGACTTTTTAAAATGAATTAATAATTAATAATATTTTTTTTTATATAATTACCGTTTTAGTCTCATAAATTTACAACTTTATTCTTGTAAAATTACAGCTTTTTTCCACCTAAAGTTATGACTTCTCTCGTAAAATCACAATTTCCACTCTTAAACATTTAGGCTTTTATTCCTGTAATAATTGTCTTCTTTTTGATATAAATTCACAACTTTGTTCTCATAAAATTACAACTCTTCTATAATAAATTTACGACTATTCTTGTAAACTTACAACTTTTTAAATTAATAAATTTATGACTTTAATCTCATGAAATTATAACTTTTTTCTAATGAATTTAGGATTTTATTCTCTTAAAATTGACAACTTTTTTTCTTGTAAAATTACACCTTTTTTCTCCTAAATGTAATTAAGACTTTATTCTTATAAATTACAATTTTTCTATACATAAAGTTACGACTATTCTTGTAAAATTACTGCTTGTTTTTTAAAAAATTAAGAACTTTATGAGAAAAAAGTCGTAATTTTTACAAAAATAAACTTACAAGTTTGATCTTGTAAAATTACATTTTTTCATAAATTTATAACTTTATTTTCATAAAACTTCAAATTCTCATGAATAACTTTACGACTATTCTTGTAAACGTACAACTTTTTAAAATAATAAATGTACGACTTTATTTTATATGAAATGATTTTTATTTCATTTGTATTTAAATTTTGCCCTAATATTCGAGACTTCATTTTTAACGCAGGATTTCTTTTTACACCCAAAGATTTTTATTGATCATTTGTTCTGTAAACGGTCTTTGTGCTGGTTCTGCTGGTTCCTCTGGTTCCTCCGTCTCTGACCCGACTTCTCTTCTGCAGGAGAGCGACTACTTCACTCCTCAGGGAGAGTTCCGGGTGGACAAGGCCGGATCTCCCACGCTGCTCAACTGCCTCATGTACAAGATGTCCTACTATCGATTTGGAGAAATGCAGGTGAGAAGAGGTTCTGTCCGATCACGGACCGACACCAGGACCCGTTCAAAGGAAGATAAAGCAGCGGCTCCAAAAGCGGAGCCGGCTAGAGGATTTGAAGGTGTCGCTTTGGGGTTTGGAGCGGGATGAGGGCGAAACGCCGCTCAGGATTGGTAGCAGGTTCTGAACGTCACGCTGCAGGTAGCAGCCGACGGATCGGGTCGCCAGGTGTTCACAGCTGTTCTGAGGCCCCGGAGACAGAATCACAGCAGAGATGAGAGCAGATGACACGGCGGTGTCTGGATTATTCATTCAGGTCCGCAGAGAGGAGATCCCAGGGAGGAGCAGAGATAAGGAGAACATGAGACACGAGTCCAGAGTGCAGAGCAGATAAAAACGCTGCAGCAAGAGGAGAAGTTCTACACTTTTAAGAACGTTCACCTTTTGATGGTGTTCTTTAACAGGAGACTTAAGATGGGCGCTAAAACTCCCAAAGCTGTGGAGACTGGAGGAGTTTTCTAGTGTTAGAACTAGACGATTAGAGATAAGATCTGCAACTGAAAAAAGGAAATGTTACCGTTTATCATGAATTATTAACAAACTCCACATGTATGGAGTATAACTTGGTAGTTATATTCATAACAGGGAAGTATTTTTAAAATAAATGAGGTAAAATTAAAATTCATGCCAATTAGGTTTGGTGTTCCTCAAGGTTCCATCCTGGAGCCACCGTTATTTATTCTATTGTGTTAAAAACAAGATTATTTGCGAACGATACAACTCTATGTTGTTGTGGAGATGATTTAAAAGTTAAGTTTGATCTTAATGAGTTAATATAAATAAAATGAAGTATTTGGAAATGGAATAGTAATAATTAGGACAATCATGATTAATGGGGAAGAAATGGAAGAGTTTTGGAAGTAGGATCTCTTGGTGTGACAAATGAAGATAAATTCAGTTGGAACAAACAAATTAAAAAAGCCAAAATCAGTTTTAAATTTGATGTATTTGTTTTGTTCCTTCATCCTCCCATACGTGATCTAATGTGTTGATGTTTGGGGTAAATCCTTTTTTTTTCTTTAAAAATATCATCAATGAGATGAAATTGATGAACTAATGAATCCTCTGGTGTTTCTACTGTAAACCCTCCATCTTAGTACCAGATGACGTCATAATGACATCACTTCCTGCTGCAGTTCAAGCTTTCAGGTTTATTATAACGAGCAGCTGGTTGTGGTAAACCCCGCCCCTGTCAGCTTCCGTCCTCACTCAGATCTCCTCCTCTTCCTCTCCTAAAGCTGGACTTCAGGACGCCCCCCGGCTTCGACCGCACCCGCAACGCCGAGATCGGCAACAAGGACATCAAGTTCAAGCACCTGGAGGAGGCCTTCACCTCTGAGCACTGGCTGGTTCGCATTTACAAGGTGAAGGATCTGGATAACCGAGAGCCGCTCGACCACAAGCTCCGCAGCGTGACGCCCCGGCAGAAGTACACCTCCAAAAAGGTACGGAGAACGGCTCCACCTGCTCCTTCGTCTGTTCGGAAATGGTTTAGGAAGTTACTCCTGTGTGGGAGGAGTTTGTCTGGAAAGTTTGGAACAACTCCCAAATCTAGTTCCATCAATACTTCTCTAGTTTAAGAAACCTGAACACCCATGTAGTCTGGATCTCTGTCGACGTCTACATATCTATTTTAATTCTACTTTTGTCTCCATTTAATGAAAACGTATAGAGCCAGTTTACAAACAAAAATATAAATTCAATTACAACTAGAAATCTTGTAAATTTAAGAGAAAAATTCATAACTATAAAATTACGAGAAGAAAGACTTTTAGTCATCTGCTGAATTTACAAATTATATATAAATAAAGTTATACATTTACAAGGAAAAAAATCGTAGATTTTCAGAAAAAAGTAATACATTTGCGAGAAATAGTTATAAATTTGCGGGAAAAAAGTTTAAAGTTATGAGAAAGTCAAATTTACAAGAAAGTCATAAATTCAAAAGAAAAGTGTACATAAATTTACGAGAAAAGAACCAAAGTTGTTGGACCAAATACTACTTACAAATTACAATTTACCAATAAACGAAGATTTGAAATTTCATATAAGACAAATGCGCATTACTGATTATGTTCAATTTCTGAACAAAATAAAAAAATAATAATTTCTAATGTTTTCTGATGTTTTTATTAGAACATCTAAGAGCAGTTCAATGAACCTTAGATGAATAAATATGCGGCTTTGGAAACATCAAATACATTTGAATGGATAAACGTTTATTAATACAAGCACTTTTCAAGGCCTTTGGGATCCCAAAGTGCTTTAAAAAAAGAGATAAAGAAAAATAAAATTGAGCAACTTAAGAAAAAAAAAGATATTAAATTGCAAAAGGCAGGACCCACGAGAAAAGAGTGCTACCCTCCCCCGCCTCAGCCGGTGAGGGCGGGGGAGGGTAGCACCTGCGAGCCCCTCCCCCACCTTCAGCCGGTGAGGGCGGGGGAGGGTAGCACCTGCGAGCCCCTCCCCCACCTTCAGCCGGTGAGGGTGGGGGAGGGTAGCACTCTTTTCTCGTTCACTCTCTTCTCTACCCCCACCACCCAGAGCTACGCGAGACACATTCCTGAATAAACCACTTTTCTAAATGGTGGCTTTTTTGTTGGTTTATCTCTATAGCAACCATTTTATTTTTTGGCCCCCTGCGGGTGACGAACAGATCTATGTAATTTTTATAAGTATCGGCAAAAGTAAATTTTTGGATTTCCTTAGCAACTGAAGTTTTTTTTTTGTTAACCAATCCGAAATTCCTAAAATGTTCATATTGCTTGTTGTATTGTTAAGTTCAGCTTGATGCAGGAATTACTGTATTCAATATTACAGTAACACTTATTAAGGTACAATATTCTGGTTGAAAATGTGTGAGCAACAGGAGCCGTTCTAAACCGACAAACTTTCAAATCAACATTTTATCACCAAGTAGCTTCCCACTGATGCTCAAGGAGTTCTAAGAGTTTAAATATGAAGATGGTTCTAAAGGTACTTTTTTTTTCTTCAAGGTGATGGCCTCTTCCTGAGGTCAAAGGTCTCTGAAACTTCAGTTGTGGTTCCAGATTCAACCAAGCTGCATTTGAAGTTACAAGATTGCTCAAACTAAAGCTTTCACTAGTAATTTATTTTCACCAGATTTTAGTGAGTTTTTGTGCAGTAAAAAAGATTTTCAAAAACAATCTGGTCTTTGTTCTCCATATTTATTAAAGTATTAAAGTAAATGTACAGACCAGCATCTGCATTTGGGGTCGGTGTGCGTTCGATGTCTGACTTCCCTCCGTCTCTCCGAACAGACCGCCAAGAGGAAGCGAGGGCAGATCAAGAACAAGCTGGTCCTGAAGAAGGGCAAGAAAGCCCCCAAAAACCAACAGTGATGCACTCGAACGGACGACCAGGAACCTCCAGCCAGCGATGAAGAAGTCCGGGGTGGGGGGGGCGCTCGCCTTGCACTTAGGCGCTCCTCGTCAGAGCGCCACCGTGTGTTGGGGAAGCGTGGTATCCGGCTCGCTCCAGAATATCCGTTTTATCCTGAAGACGTCTGTCTTGCTTTTCTCTCCCGTCTGTTTGTTTTTGTTTTTTACTTGAATGTGAGGCATAGGGCTGCTCGGCGCGGGTC
>NC_050522.1:25195770-25213143 GCF_002922805.2 Oryzias melastigma | reverse complement strand
TGTGTTTTGGATTTTGTCCCCTTGTGTGATTAAGTTTGACCCAGATTAAGTCTACAACCACATTAAGTTTCATTAACTTTTGACCTTGGCAAGAGTACAATAAAATAATAATAAAAAATCACATTTCAAACAACTCCTCCTAAGGATTTTAAACTATATAACCCCAACTCTTCAAGCGTCATTAGAAAAAATGTTAAACCTATTAGTTGTAGGTTTTGAACGACGTCAGGATGGCGAGCTCACGGAAGTGGCGTTTCCCTGTTACTCACGTATTTTTACCAGAATATTGTAAAAATGTTCCCTGAAACACTAATTGTTGACTCACGATGAACAAAGCAATATATCGTATAATATGAACTTATTAGGAATGTGAGCGTCGTTAACAAAACCTCAGTTGCCAAGGAAATACAAACATTTACTTTTCCAGATTCTTTTAAAAATGTCGTAGACATGTTCGTCAGCCCCAGGTGACTAAAAAATTAAATGGTTGCTATGGAGATAAAATGAACAGAAAGTGGACATTTTGAAAAAAAAAGTGTTTCTTTTTCATGAATTTGACTGTGCAGCTCCGACCAGGTGCAGAGGGGGAGGGGCGTTTCATAGCTGCTCAGCCAGCGGGGGAGGGTCAAAAAGTAGTGGCGGGGGTGGGGAGCACCTGTGGCCTATTCAATGCCAGTTAGTTCCTGGTGATGGCTACACCTTTTTTCAAAGATGTAGTTTCACAAAATAAAACTTTAGATTATTTCTTATTTATAAAACAGGATCACAAACAGATTCAGGAGCAATTCTGTTGGGAAAAAGGATAAAAATCCTTGACAGGTACGGCAGAAAGAGTGAGACACCCACCTTCCCCGACCATGGACACCCCTATCGACATCCCCATGAACTTGCTCTTGGTCCACACGTGGGCGTTGACGCACATCCTCCTCTCCCGACACTCGCAGTAAAAGCCCGACACCGGCGGGTGGTGGGACACCTGCTCTGCCACAAACCGGACCCTGTAGCAGCCCCCCTGCGGGTCCTCGCCCTGCTGGGAGTTGTTGGGGCCCCTGGGCGGCTCCCGCGCCGACCCCTGGTTGGACCGCGCCAGGGGCCGGACTTTGTCCCGAGGAACCTCCCAGGAGCAGTGGAAGGTCTCCCCCAGAACGGGGTTGTAGGGCTTCTTGGCCACGGCGCCCTTCCGGCCCTCGTGGAACGCCGTCAGGTAGTACTCCACAAAGCGCACAATGCGGTCCTCGGCCGTGGCCCCCATGGTGATGGACAGGAACATGTCGGGGTGGGCCATGAAGTTGGCGTACATTTCGAGCAGGGATCGCTTCTCCAGGATAAACGTGGGCAACACCACCTACCAGAGAAACGCGGTTTACGGCGTCGCCACCGGACGGATGGTCAGGAAGAGGGGCGGGGTTTGGGGGCCTTACCCGGGTCAGGTCCATGCCCAGTTTGAGCTGGGACAGCAGGTGGAGGATGACGCTCCGCTGGTCGTCCAGGACGCCCAGATCCTCCTCCTCGTTGTCCTCCGTGTCCGTCACCTCCTCGGCGGGGTCGATGTCCTCCAGCCCGGAGTGACGCTACGACACAGAAACACAGAAAAGTTTTCTTTGGAACCAAAGTCTGAGAGAGTTATAGAGGTCAGCGAAAACAGGAAGACCCGACAAACCCAACAAAATAAAAGCATATTATTATAATACTATCAGAGTAAACATAATAACATTAAGGAATGAGAATTTCTTTACTTGAAAACTTCTTGTCTTTGTAGAAGAAGCTTAAAGCCACAAAGTTGTAAAAATACTGACTTAATATATTATTGTTTGAAAAGAAGGAAATGTCTTAACTATAAATCAAAGTCTTTTTTTTTAATTTCTCAATCCTTACAAAGTAAAAAAAACTTGTTTCAGTGAAAATGCGTCTTATTTTCTATTGTTTTTTCAAAAGGAAAATAATCTTAGTTTATTATTATCTTATTTTATGAGAACTTTTTACTTAAGATAAAATGTAGTGGCCTTAAATTAATTTAATTACATTTGCAGTGTAAACAATCACATCATGTTTGATATGAAATAAAAAAACTAAAAACTGGCAAAAATCTTTCATTTTTATCCCTACGGTGGCCCTGAAGTCCAAATCACATCAACAAATCCCTCCAGGCAAAAACATATGAGATCACAATTTAAAAAGCAAAATAAAGAATAAAAAAACTAGTTTAAGAAATCAAGACAAAACTCCAGAAAACAAAAATGATTCCAAAATGAAGCAGAACACGTGGTATTATGGGACAGCACTGATTGGATGACGACGTTTGTTCCCTTTTCAACAGGAAGTTGTTAGACGTGGCGATGTATATATATATATATATATATATATATATATATATATATATATATATATATATATATATGAGAGAAGATATTTGTGGCCACGCCCAATGCAACTTAACAGATTATCAATCAACTCATTACCAAAGTTCAGGTAAACGATTCTTCTGCTTTAACTCCTCTTCAAAACTCAAACATCCAATAATACGTACCTTTTTTAGTTCCTCATTTTAATTCATTTTTTAATATTTCACTTTGATTTCAGGGAATTCCTTTTTTTAGTTTGATTTCTAAATTGTAACATTCTTTGTTATTTTATATAATCCTTTACATATTTTTGCATTAGGTAATTTTTTTGTATTTTTATTTTTCTTATATTAATGTGCTTATTTTCATATTTTTGTTTAGATGTTACGTATGAACAGAGATAAATGAAGTTTGATGTGATTTGAACTTCAGGGCCACCGTAGTTCAGGACCATCTCTTCAGAATAAACTTTTCAACTTTCAGGATTTTTGCTGTAAATGTTTGAAATCTGCTTTTGGTTTCAGTTCATCACAACAGTGAAGATCCTCAAAAGTTCCTTCAAATTTTACAATCAGAAAATGTTTTATAATATTCTAAATAACCGTTTATTTAAATATTATTAATTATCTGAAAAACGTAAATAAAGAAGAAACAAACTCAGTGCACTTGAATTTAACTGTAAAATAAGTTTAAAAAAATACTTTTATCCTTTTCGTCTATTTATAGGTTGTATAATAAATGAAAATGTTTTAGTCTGGGGGGTAAATTAGGGTTTAGCAGCGTAAACATAAACACAAGTAAGAAGGTTGGAAATGAATTACTGAGTTTATAATTAAAAGGTTCATTTTAATCTTACTTTCCTAAAAATGTATTTTATCGTGCATCTACTAGAACCTAATTTCCCTACGAGGATCGACAAATTTGATCTTAATCTCAGTCAAATCCGCCCTGAACTTCTCGGGTTCCGTTGGTGAAACGCATCAGAGTTCACTTGCGTGTGAACAGAGATCTGCACCGGGGGGAGGGTTCCTGGTTCCAACCTGCCCTCCATCCAGCTCCTCCCACATTCTGGACCAAATCTGTTTAGACTCCTCCCCCAAATAACCACAAAGACGGCTTCCTGCCACGAGCGTCGCTCTGATGAATCTGATCATCCACAGAGATCCAGAATTTCACAAATCGGTTTAAAAAAATTGTATATTTCTTTATTCTTTTGCTATTTTTATTGTCCCTGTTCATGAAATGATCCACTAGTTTATCCTTAAAGACGTCAGATCAACCGGCGAGCTCCACATGAAGAACAACTTTAGTCTTTGTGCTTTTATTCAACTGTAAAGAAATGAAAGAACAGCTGATGAAACCTAACGGAAGAAAAGAGGCTGTGGAGCCTGCAGCCCTCCTGCAGCCTCACTCATGCATGTGAACAGCACGGAAAAAACCTGCTTGGTTTCCACAGAAGCATCAGGAGATAATCTGGGTTAGAAGAACATCAGAGCATCCGAGCAGAAACAGGAGGGAGGATGTTTGGAGGAGCAGCATCTGCTTGTCACCTGAATATTTCATCCCATGCATGACGCTCTGCACCAAAAACATCCACAGACACATGGGACGGAGCACGCTCCGAAGCACAGGAGCCCCGGCGGAGGATATTTTTAGAAATGATAGCAAGAGGAGGATGGAGGAGGACGGTCTGACTAATTAAAGAGGCTCCTGACAGCAGCAGGAAGCGACTGCAGAGGAAAAAAACAGGAGAAACTTTCAGAATCTGATGGCGACGTGTGGAAATGTTCGGACGGTCTAAACTGTAAGTTTAAATTGAAGAAAAAACAAATCCAGAAAAATAGAAAATGTTAAAGATTCTGAGTCAAGTAAAAACTTTCTTTATTAAAAAACTACTTTTTTTTGTTACTCTGACCCAAAGTTTACTGAAAAATAAAGGAAAATAGAAAAGTTGCATTACCTCTGATAATTCTGGTGTGAATGCTAAATGAGGTTGAAGATGCTAAAGCTATTTTCCAAATGCTAAAGTTGCTAAATGATTTAATGTTGCACAAACTGCATAATGTGCACAAAGAAGTTCAAGAATTTCTTGAAAAATAAATAAAATGCAAAAAATATAAAATACATAAAAAGGTATGAACTTCGATTTTTGCTCAAAACCTCAGTAGATGTCAAATTAGCTAAAAAAGAAAGTGACCACGTTGCTAAAATACTAGCTTAACTCGGAATTAGCCCAAAAAACATCAGCATATCCCAAATTAGCCCTAAAAGCTAACATGATGCCAAAATACTAGCTTAACTCGGAATTAGCCCAAAAACCTCAGTAGATTCCAGATTAACCAAACAAGCTATGCTGCTAAAATATTAGAATAACTCAAAATTAGCCCAAAAAACCTATATTCCAAATTAGCCAAAAAAGCTAGCATGTTGCTAAAAAAATGCTTAACTCAAAATTAGCCCAGGAAACATCAATAGAAGCCAAAGTAGCCCTAAAAGCTAACACGTTGCTAAAATGCTAGCTTAACTCAGAATTATTTGGGTAATTCTCAGTTTTTAAATAAAAAATGTATTAAAGTCATTAGCTATTATTGTAAAGAAGAAAACATTTAGGACTCAACAGCTGCATCTCAGACTCTAGAAGCTCCAGTTAGCGTCCTTTAATCAATTACTGTTAGCAACAACATGAGAGAAACATCTAGAAGGTTTAGGACGGATTCTTTGTTACTCCGAGTCATTGTTTACAGAAAAAATAGGAAAATATTGTAAATAAAAAACAGAGTATGGGCTGATTTTTCAGTTATAATTGTTTTTAAATTAATTTTTTGGAGAATTCTGGGTTTAAAATAAACATTTCATTTAAAAAAGACACTATTTTAGAGAAGAAATCATTTAGGATTCATCCTTTAAGGAGAATAACAAAAAACTTAAACCTTCAACAGCTGCATGTCAGACTCTACAAGCTCCTTCATCTAATTAACATTTAAAATCTGAACAATCCAGAAGGATTCTGTCACAACAACTCACAGGCTAAAGCACGGCGGGGGAAGAATGATGGTTTGGACTCAACATTCCAACTTCATCCTCACTTTAAACTGTAAGGACGGAGCATCAATTTGCTGGAAAGTAAACTTTTGAACAAAAAAACCTTAAACATTTGATTATTTTTACACTTTTCTAATTGTTTTCATTTGTTCCATCACAGTATTAAATGTTTGTGGGACTTTAGCAATAAAACATCATCATAATAGATGGGTTAATTCCTATTTTTGAGTAACTTTTGGAGTTATAGTTTCTGTAAGTTCAGTTTTTTTTCCCATCAGCCCCTGAAGAGCGGACGGTGTTTTCCGGTAGAAAGCAGCTCCTCGCCGCACTAATGACAGGAAATCCCATCCTGTGAGGAGAGTTCTTTACCCTCAAACGTGTCGTCGTTTCCAGCAACACAACGGATCAGGAGCTCCGTCACAAGTGACAAAAAAGAGGATTTTATCAAAGAGAAGAGACCAGCTCCAACCAGAGATCCGTGGATCTGTTTCCACCGAGGTTCGGACGGCTTTGGTCTACTTCCATAATTAATGAGGGGAAACGTTTCCCCGTTTTAGACCCAAACCGAAGCAGAGATGGAGCAGAAGCTGCAAACACTCACACTGCACTGCTGTGGAGCTCCAGCCTTCACCTGCATGGAGCTGGATCTCATCTCCTCCAACCGGGAGAGGGATCTCCGGAGAAATCCAGGAGGGAGAAGATCCTGGCGGGTCAGGAGAACGGCGGTCCCAAAAAAGTGCTGGATGTTTCCAGAGAGACGAGGAGCGTCTGCTCTGCACACCGCCCACTCCACCACTGTGGGAGGAGGGACGGAAGCGGAGGGAAGTCCCAGTGACGCTCGTCCAGTCGGCCCGCCCACCCTCCCCGGCATCCTCTGGGGGGGGCAGCATCACGCCGTACAAGGAAACACCGCCGCCTCCATCCTTCATCCCTCCAGAACCAAACGGCTGCTTTTCTGTCGGATCAATCTCAGATTTTTGCCCTGGAATGTGACTGACAGGTTCTCCACATCACAGCTTAGCTCTGTTTATTTTTTATTCTCTTTCTATTCTCAAAACGTGAGAACATTTGTCCAAAATCTACAGAATTTAGCATAAAATAAATAATTTCACCACAATAAAGGAGCCAAACCAATAAAGATGCTACATTAAAAATATAAATTGAGTCAGGAAAAGATTATTTATGTGAAAAAACATGAAGGGATTTGATGAAAATACTAAAGCTATTTGCCTAACGCTAAAGTTGCTAAATGATTTAATGTTGTAGAATGTGCACAAAGAAACTCAAGAATTTCTTCAAAAGTGAAAAAAAAAAAATGCTAATAATGTAAAAATGTATAAAAAGGTATGAGCTTAAAATTTGCTCAAAACCTCAGTAGATGTCAAATTAGCTTAAAAAAAGTGACTGTATTGTTAAAATACTAGCTTAACTCAGAATTACTCCCAAAACATCAGTAGATGCCAAATTAGCCCCAAAAGCTAGCATGTTGCTAAAACATCAGCTTAACTCAGAATTGGCCCAGAAAACTTCAGTAGATGCTAAATTAGCCCCAAAAGTTAGCATGTGGCTAAAACACTAGCTTAACTCAGAATTAGCCCAGAAAAACCAAGATTCCAAATTAGCCAGGAAAGCTAGCTTGGTGCTAAAATATTAGCTTAACTCAGAATAGGCCCCAAAAACTTCAGTAGATGCTAAATTAGCCCCAAAAGTTAGCATGTGGCTAAAACACTAGCTTAACTTAGAATTAGCCCAGAAAAACCAAGATTACAAATTAGACAGGAAAGCTAGCTTGGTGCTAAAATATTAGCTTACCTTAAAATTATCCAAACAAGTTAATGTGTTGCTAAGATTTTAGCTTAACTCAGAATTAGCCCAAGAAGTCGTGGATGCACACCGCCCACTCCACCACTGTGGGGGGAGGAAAATGAAGCAGGGGGAAGTCCCAGTGACGCTCTTCCAAAACGTGAGTCGCCCCCCTCTGGATGTTGGGGAGGGTGGACGGGCTAACAATTTTTTTTTTCCTGTTGCTAAAAAATTGTGACCTATGGCCTCCTAACTCCTGGAGCATCATTGGGAAGCTACTTGGAAACAAAATATTTGTTTTAAAGATCGTACATTTCGACAGACCTTAGCATAGCAAGCTAGCAAAAGTAGCGCTCCCTTGATGCTCGCACATTTTTGACTAAAACATTGTGAACATTTAATATATTAATCGTTGGATCAAGATGAACAAAACTATACCAAATATGGTACATATTATAAATGTGGGCGTGGTTAGAAAAAACCTCCGTTACCAAGGAAATCCAAAAATTTGCTTTTGCCAATTCTTCTAAAAATGACGTAGATCTGCCCGTCACAACCAGGCGACCAAATAATAAAATGGTTGCTATGGGGATAAACCTACAGAAAAGCCGCCATTTTGAAAAAACATGTTTTTTTAAGTAATTTGTCTGAGCAGGAGGGGAGGGGGAGGGGCACGTAACAGCTGCTCAGCTAGCGGGGGAGGGTCAAAAAGGGGTGGTGGTGGCAGGTGAGGCACCACAGCTTTATACATATTTATATTTATTATTGTAATATATATTTATTTATTTATATTATTTTGGTTTTATAAAATATCTACAGAATAACCAACATGTTTTGTACTTAAATTAGCAGATTTTAAAGTTTCTGCTTAATGAAGCGAAGAGGAAACGATTTGTGCTTTTGCAGGAATCATCTCTAAAGTGATCAGAGAGTCTCCTCCAACAGGAAGTGTCGGATTCAATCCGTCTGAGTGAAGCTTCAATAAAGAAGCAGATTGAGTTACAGCTTCATCTTTTCCTCCGGCTGAACGTCCTGAATATGAGCGGAGAGCGCGGCGCTCGTGACTCATCCGCCTGACGCACCCCCGACAGGAGCTTTTCCCGCTGAAACCACGCAGGAAACGCTGCTGCTGCTCCCCGTTAGCACGGTAGCAGGCGGCGGGACGTCCTGCTGCAGATGCTGAAACGTCCCTGTTTTCTGCAGCTGCAGCAGTTCCCCCTCAGTCAGGCCCTGAACCCCCCCAGCTGCTACTCGGACAGAATATCAAACGCCACCGCGGCGCTACATAATTCAGAGAACCTTTATTACTCCGGGGTAATGTCCTCCCCCTCCCCCTCCTCTTCTTCCTCCTCCTCCTCCTCCTCCTCCTCCTCCTCAGATTCCAGAGTAAAAGCTCGACTGCAAAGTAAACAGGATTACTGAGGGAGGGGCCTGGAGTGGACCGGCGGTCAGAACAATCCATCATCTTGTAGTTTTTTCCACGTATGTTTTTGGGTCCAAATTCCACCACCTTCTGCCTGCAATACCTCCTGCAACCACTAGATGGCAAACTCCGCCTCCTTCTAAACTCCATCTGCAGAGAATAAGATCTGATCTCATCTGAAGTCTGACAGATTTGATCCAACAAATCAGGTCACAAAGATCTGAATAAAAAAATATATTCTGTAAACAAAATTAAGAGAGAAGAATGAAAACTATAAATCCCATTACAAAAAGTACAGACATGATTACTGCTTATATTTTTGGCATTTATAAACGTTATAGTTTTTTAAATATTGAACAAAATGTGCTCCAAAGGAAATAAATGAGAAAGTTAGATTAGCAACAAGCCTTGATTACATTCATGAGTTATGTTTTCACTTTTTATACTAATTTTAAAAACTGAATTTACGTAATACAGTAGTTTTATACCTATTTTATACCTATTTATGTTAGCTCTTATTGACTTGAGGTTTTTTATGCTGATTTAGAGTTTAGCTAATATTTTAGTAATAGGCTAACATTTATGACTAATTTAGTTTACTGAGGAATTTTAGGCTATTTTGGAGTTTAGCTAGTATTTAAACAACAGCTTTTTTGGTTAATTTGGCATCTATTGAGGTTTATTTTGGCTAATATGGAGTTTAGCTAATATTTTTGCAATACTATAATAGCTAAACTCCAAATAAACTGAAATTCCTCAGTAAAGCAAATGAGCAGAACATTCCAACTTATTAAAGAAATCTTACCAAAGCAGTCTACTGGCTCTATTTTTTTTAACTGTTTTATATTTTCTCACTCACTCTGAGAAATACACATTTTTTTCTAAAGTTTAAAGCCTCTAAATCCCATAAAGTTTCACTTTTTATAGCAGGCAGTCGTCTGAAAATAGCATCTCAGCTGAAAAAACAAGAATCCATGGGAATCCTCAGTCAGCCTGAATGAACACGTTTCCATGGAAACGGGAGGAAAAACATCAGCAGCTGCTTCCCAACAGCAACAGGTTTGAAAACCTTTAACTTTCTGTCTGTACATCAGAGAATGAGGGTGAAGGGGGGGGGTTCCTGACGGTCATCAGAGAAACCACAAGGCCCCGCCCCCCTCCTGGGATTAGCCCCGCCTCCATCCTCCATGACCCACTTTTCTGTTCACACTTTCAGAGACGAGAAGAAACTGCAGCAGAAATGCTGGAGGACAGAGACGTGTCACCGGTGTCTAAGACATTGTTGACAGTTTCTAGAAAAAGAAATGATTCATCGTAAGAAAGAAAAATAAAAAAAGAAGAACAAGCAAAAGAAATGTTAAATATTCTCAAAAAATAATGGATAACAATATAATTTTGGAACGAAAGAAACTCTATTTTTAAAAATATCTTCTTTACCGTAAAGACGCTGGACTCACAAACGTTCAGCCACCTTATTGTTTTAAAGCTGTTTAAAAATATCCATTTTCTTTTTTTTAAATAAACATTCCTGAAATGCTTTTATTGTGAAATTGCCTCCAGAACTCCCAGATTTGGTTCTTCACCAACAGAAACGTTTTCTCATAAATGTTTGTTTCTGACCATCACTGCCAAAATACTGAATTCATTAGACCAGATTTAATACATTTAAATTCATTTTCTAAAACTAATTTTAGTGGGTTTAATTTAAAAACAGTATAGCTGATTTAAATTAAATTAAATTTGTCTTTTTTCTTCTAAAATCTGTAAACTTCAGTCTATTTCCCTGAAAATTGATGCCTAAAAATGCTTTAGATAAACTTCTATTCATCAGTAAATGTTTACATGGATGAGATTATTAAGTTATTTTAAGAATAAATTAAGATTGTGTCTGAATTCCCTTGTTTATTCTTGCTCTATTTGGGGTGTTCCCCGTTTTTTTAGGTGTTGGAGTGTAAAATTCTTGGAGACATTCACACATCGTCCAATCAGAGCTCTTAATGTGGTCATCCTGGACGGCCACCGCGCGACCTTGAAACGTGTCTGGGTGTAGCCTGACCACTGTCAACTTTTAGAGAAAAATCATCCGTTCGCCATAAAATTCTAGCATTTTCTTGATTCTCTGATGTCATTGTGCGGCGTGTAAAAATGTGACTCTTGGTTACAATTGATGCCACCTTCAGAATTTACAAAAAAACTTTTGGAATATGTGATTGTAGCAAACCTCGAGGGCAGAAGTTCTTACTTCTGTCCCAAATAATGTAGATAAAAGTTACAGTTTAAAGTTTTAAAAAAATGTATTTTTTAGGCTGTTTTGAAGTTTAGCTAACATTTCAGCTACAAACTAGCAGTTTTGGGTAATTAATGCTTCTCTTTTAATTTTTTTTTTGGACTGTTTTGGAGTTAGGCTAGTATTTACATGCTAGCTGTTTTTACTAATTTAAGCTTTTTTCAGGTTTTTTACAATTTTTTGAAGTTTAGCTAATATTTAAGCTACATGCTAGCTGTTTTGGCTAACCTAAGGTTTTTTTTTTTAGTTTTTTTAGGCTAATTTGGCATTTAGCTAATATTTTAGCTGCTATTAACTTCAGCATCTCCAAATTCAGCTAGCATTATAGCACGTAATGCTGTACATCTATAAAGCTTTAAAAATGTAGTTTTAGAGTATTAAATAAATGTTAATCCTGTTCGACCTCAGGTTTGTTTTGGACCCTTTGTGCGACTGAGTTGGACCCTGATTTAAAGTTCACGTCTCTAAGGTTGGATGGAGATGCGGTGAAGAGACGCACCGACAGCAGAGAGACGTGATGGACTCTGACGCCCAGTTCTCACCTCAGCACCACGGGACAGACTCCTTTTCCTGAGGGCCGGGGAGAGCCTGGCTGACCTGAGAGGAGTCAGACCTCCGTTCTTCAGCTGCTCCCCCGAGGGCGACTTTGGTACAGTCCACACAGGAGCACCATCTGCAAACGACAAGGCGACATGAGAGGACGACGGAGACGCCGATGAGTGCACACCACTGTTATTGATCGGGAAGGACCAAAATGATGCAGCGAAAAAGGTCGTTTTCTTTGCAGCTGCTGCTGTTTATTTATTCTTTGATGCTTTAAAAGTTTTTGTTTTTGAAGACATTTTTCTTTAAATCAGCATCTATTAAAGCATTAAAGAGCAGAAAGAATCGGATGTTTTAGGTCGTGAAAACGCTGGAGAGACGCCGTCTGCTGCAACTTTTAAACATCCCATAATACTCACAGTAAAATCAACGTGGAAACAACGGCACAACTTGTTAGCAACAGAAATAAAAGATTAACGTCTCACTCTTTTTAGCCGTTTTTAAAGCCTTCGTTTCATTTAGACGTTTTTAGCTAAAGTCTAAAAACTACGGCTGTAGTTTAGGGACCGCTCTTCTAGAACACAGCTTCACCTGACTGTAACTCCGCCCCCATTTCTCCGTTTACACCTTCTCCAGCTAGCTTACAGCCCTCAAAACACTAACCCCACTCGATCTTTTCCTCATCTGTTTTTAAAGCGTTCTCATTGGTTTCATTCAGATGTTTTTAGCTAAAATCGAAAAAACCACGGCCCCAGGGCCGGATTCTGGCCCAGGGGCCCCCTCTACTAGAACATAGTTTCTGGAGTTCATTAGAATTTCATTTTACACGCTCTCCAGCTAGCTTACAGCCTCTCACAAGCTAACGTTAAACCGGAGACTCCCACTCTGATATTTTTTAAATCTGTTTTCAAAGCGTTCTCTGTGGTTTCATTCAGACGATTTTAGCTGAAAACTAAAAACTTGCGTCGTTTTCTAGAGAAGGGGTCTCCAAACTTCGGCACCTGGAACAGAATCCGGCCCGCGGGCCGAAGTTTGGGGACCCCAGTTCTTGAACATGTAGTTGTAGTTCACTTTCAGCTTATCCCTTTCGGGGTCCCCACAGCGTAACAGCACCCACTGTTTCGCATCAGTGATTTGGCAGAGTTTTTACGCCGGATGCCCTTCCTGACACAACCCTGTACTTGAGGGGCACAGGGACCCAGTTAGGCAGCAGCCTCAAGGGTCTTGCCTAAGGACCCAATCTGGGTGGGGAGTTCTTGAACATAGTTTCTGGAATTCATTAGAAATTCACCTGGCCGTAACCACGCCCCCTTTCTCCTCCCTATTGTTGAGAGCTCTCTGTTTACCCACTTTGAAGCTAGCTTACAGCCCCTACGGCGGGCCGTAGTTTTTAGATTTTAGCTAAAAACGTCAGAATGAAATCATCGGGAACGCTTTGAAAATAGATTTAGAAATAAATCGGAGTGGGACTCTCCGGATTTAACGTTGGGGTGTGAGGGGCTGTAAGCTAGCTGGAGAGGGGGCTAACGGAGAGATCTCAGCAATGGGGAGGAGGAAGGGGGCGGGGTTACCGTCAGGGGAATTTCTAATGAACTCCAGAAACTAGTTTGTAAACTCTCCGTTTACACGCTCTCCAGCCTCCAGGTAGCTTACAGCCCCTCACACCCAACGTTTAAACCGGAGAGCTCCACTCCGATCTTTTTTTTAATCTATTTTTAAAGCGTTTTTAGCCAAAACCTAAAAACTTGTGTCATTTTCTAGAGCATAGTTTCTGGAGTTGATTGACCTGACTGTAACCCCGCCCCCTTTCTCCATTTACACTCTCTCCAGCTAGCTTACAGCCCTCACATCCTAACGTTAGGAGAGGACCAAAACAGATTTTCTACCTTTTCAAACGACATTTTTCCGTCGGTTTCTGATTCAAAGCGATTATAATTAAGAAATCGTCGTTATAAATGATCAGAAAAATGTTAAAAAACACAATTTAAAGCAAACATGTAACAGAAACTTTAGGATCTGGCAACACAAGACAAACAATAAAATACAGAAAAAATGGAGATTGTATTTTATTTGTTTGTTGTGTTTTTGTTTTTAGTTTTTTTTCTCATCTGGTTACTTTTCTAGAATTGACCTTTGACCTCAGAAGAAAGAGCGGTCTACTGCTGAGCGTCCGTCCAGCTCAGCCTGGAAACATCCGTCGGCTTCAGACCAATCAGAACACAGAACTCTCTCTGAAATGCATGAGCACCAAGCAAACTGCGCTGACGGGTCGGCGTGCCGGCGGGCCTCCGGCGGGTCAGCGGACAGTTTGAGTGGGGGGGGGGGCGCGAGGCGTCTGCAGAGAAGTGGGCTCTTAGCGGCGCCGTGTTGTGGTCATGCAGGAGCATCAAACCGTGGAGATGCAGACCGTCATGCAGCAGCGTCTCCATTCGTCTCCTCAGACTTTTGCAGCTTTTCCTTCATTTTTTATCGGTCGGATTTCAATTTCAAAGCTACAAAAGAGAGAAATCTTTCCTTTACGGATCGCCAGGTCCTTAAAGGAAAACCCTCTTTTTCTGCTGTGAAAAAGAGAAGGGGCGGGGCTCCGAGCTTGTGGGAGGAGGAAGGTTAGCGTCAAAGATCCCGGGTGTGTCGGCCATCGTGAGGACCACCGAGCCAGCACAACCCCCCCGCCCCGCCCCCATGCACAGAAATAAGTCCTCATTCCGCTGGCGAGGGTACATGCCGTGGTCGGGGGGCCGCCGCGCCCCCGCGGGACGCGTCAGCCAGGCAGCGGAGGGAAAAAGGGTTGTACTTGCGGCCCGGGGATCCGCGTCCGTGCCGCCGCCTGCAGGGCGGGCCGACCGCTGCCGCAAAGGAAGAAGACCAAACGGTGAATCGAACGAAAAGACTTCCTGATGGAGGAAAGGACGTCCGAGGAGAAGACGAGAACTTTTAGATTTAACAGGATCTGATCAGTTTACAGAAAAAAGAAATAATAAAAATCTGCAAATATGTCAGTTTTATTTTGATTATTTTTCATTAAAATCCTTTTTTTTATTCTAGTAGAAACGATTCTATATTTCTGTAAATAATTAAAGCTTTTGTTCTTTTTCTGCTTTTTAATTCTTTTAATTGTGATTTTAAGTAACAAAAATATAATTGTTTCTTCTGAAGCTCTTTTTTTGTGAAAATTGTTTTATCAATAAAGTTAAAACAGAAATTCCAGTTTGTGTGGATAAAAATGAGTACTCCCCTTAAAAAGTACCATGTTAATACTTTGTTAGTACCCAGTACGTACAAAAAAGTACCATTAAGGTAACCTGTATTGATCCTAAAAAGTACTATGTAAGTACTCTATAAGTACTCAAAGGGTACAAAAAAATACCATGTTAATACTTTGTTAGTACCCGGTAGATACAAAGAAGTACCATTTAAATACCACTAAAATATCATGTAAGTACTTTATAAGTACTAAGCGGGTACAAAACAGTACCATGTAAATACCACTTAAAACCCTGTAAGTACCGCACTGTAAAAAGAAACGTTTCCGACTTTTTAATCCTAATCTTGTTGTTTTTTGTTCCTCTTTTCTTTCTTTTGGTAAAAGTGGAGAAAATGTTTTTGTTGGATGAACGCTGGAACCCAAAGGAGATTTCCTCCGACTTTTAGGACTTTTCTACAGTCGATTGTTCTTAAGGTGGAACTTCTTTTGCTTCAAACATCAGAAACGTTCCACAAACTGGACCTTCAGTCCTCCAGGCTTTGACGGGACGGTTCCGTTTTCTCTGCAGACCAGACCTCAACCGAAGATGAATTTCCTCTCCACCTTTAGGAGCTGCTTCTGGAGAAGCGTCCTCGCCGGTGGACCAACAGGAGACCCCTCAGGCCGACACGGGTTAAGCAGCAGAACTTTATTGGACCGGGCACAGACACGGCGGCGCCGGGGTTTTCCTTACGACCTCCGTCACATTTCAAACGCCCCGGTTCCTGACATGCACGGGAGGAGGCGGCCCGACACGCCTTCGGGTGACGCTTCACACTCATGCTTGCTCATGGAACCGCCTGATCCCATTGGTGCATTTCGGCTCTTCCGTGTGATTGGACGACATCACAGGAAGAAACCCGAACGACCAGGAATCGGCTCAACCACATTTCCCACAAACGTTTACATCGGTGCGACTCATCGGACAAGAACCACAGCCGAGCGGCGCCGGGCTCTGGGGGAGGGGACAGGACAGGCGGGGTTTGGGGTCCCGCGGCTGACTCACCGGAGCGGGCTCCGTGGTTGTGCTGCGAGGCCGGGGGCCCCTGGCTGCCGCTCTGAGTCTGCTGGAGGATGTTCAGGCACTCGCCCAGGCAGCTGAGCGTGGCGGCCGACGTGGCTTTGAGGAGCAGCAGGTCCTGGTCCAGGCAGGAGAGCGGGCCTTTGGTGGGGAGAGAGTCGATGGACTGAACCAGGTTCTTCTGCTGGCCTTCAGCCTGGGACATCACCTGGAAGAGGAAGAAGAAGGAAATGAAACTACAAACCGCACAGGTGTTCCTCCATCCAGACTGGATCTGGAGCCGTCGTCACATGAACACCTGCACAGGTGCTGCAGGTTTTCAGGTGGTCCGGTTCTGTGGCGGGTCGTAAAGGGGAGGGGCTTCATCTTAAGTGGAGCACAGGTGAGTCTAGGAGTTCCTTTGAGGTTCTAGGACCACCTCAAGAGACGTCATAAATGTGGAGTTCAAGACAGACGTTACACTCACTGGTGACCTCAGAGACACTTTTGACGAGGGAGGCGGTTCTGAAGTATCGTTTGGTACCGGGTCACGTCATCACTTTGAACCATAGGGCTGTTTAGGAGTCAATTAGTCAACCATGTTTTTCAATTAGTCAGCAATTCCCCCCATTAGTCAGCGATTGTTTTCCCTAATTAGTCACAGATTATTTATTTTTTGATTATTCAGCAATCATTTTATTTTATTTTCAATTAATCAACTATTATTTTATTTTATTTTTGATTAGTCAACAATTAATTTATTTTAATCAATTTTCAATTATTCAACAATTATTTTATTTTATTTTCAATTAATCAACTATTATTTTTTCAATTAGTCACTCATTATTTATTTTACAATTTGTCAGCAATCATTTTATTGTATTTTTGATTAGTCAACAATTATTTTATTGTATTTTTAATTAGTCATTAGGTTTTTTTCCTCGATTTGTCACTGATTTTTTTTATTTTCAATTAGTCAGCAATTTTTTTTAACCCGATTAGTCACCGATTATTTATTTTTCGATTAATCAACAATTATTTTATTTTTGATTATTCAGCAATTATTTTGTTTAATTTTGAATTAGTCAAAATTATTTTATTCTATTTCATTTTGGATTAGTCACATTTTTTTTCTCAAATAGTCGACGATTATTCAGTTTTTAATTAGTCGACTTTTATATTTTTTAATTAGTCAACCATTTTTTTTTCTTGATTAGTCAAACATTATTTATTTAGCGATTAGTCTACGATTATTTTATTTATTTTTTGATTAGTCAATGATTTTTTTTTACCCGTTTAGTAAACTATATATATTTTTTCAGTTAGTCAATGAAAGGTGCTAATGCATCATACGGTTCTCTAACACTCGGCGTGTGATGAGTTCACAGAATTAGAACATTTAAAAGTTTAGTTCATGAATTTCAATTACACCTTAAAAAGATTAAAAGTTTAAGCTCTCAGGTAAACTACATGCTAGCACAAAAAGGCTGGGTCTTATACCAAAAGTTACTTAAGAGTTATTACCTCCTCGTAAATATTTATAACTGTTTGTTAATAGAATTTAGTGTGATGCTGAAATTCGGACGTCCTACGAGTTTCACTTCAAGTTTTCATCACATAAAAGAAACAAAGAAGGCTCGTTTGAAGCTCATTTGAAGCATTGAGCATTTGACTCATGAATTACTGATC
>NC_050522.1:25190674-25195368 GCF_002922805.2 Oryzias melastigma | reverse complement strand
TTTTTAATTAGTCATTAGGTTTTTTTCCCCGATTTGTCACTGATTTTTTTTATTTTCAATTAGTCAGCAATTTTTTTAACCCGATTAGTCACCGATTATTTATTTTTCGATTAATCAACAATTATTTTATTTTTCATTATTCAGCAATTATTTTGTTTAATTTTCAATTAGTCAAAATTATTTAAATTTTATTTTATTTTCAATTAGTCACATTTTTTTTCTCGCTTTTACCTTATAAAAGATTAAGTTTAAGCTCTCAGGTAAAATACATGCTAGCACAAAAAGGCTGTGTCTTATACCAAAAGTTACTTAAGAGTTATTACCTCCTCATAAATATTTATAACTGTTTGTTAATAGAATTTAGTGTGATGCTGAAATTCGGACGTCCTACGAGTTTCACTTCAAGTTTTCATCACATAAAAGAAACAAAGAAGGTTCGTTTGAAGCGTTGAGCCTTTTCTCTGCTGACTCATGAATTACTGATCCAGAATCTACAGCAGGTTTGGGGTCCGATCTTAACGCTGTTCATTTAAAACAGAAGCTGAACCTTCCAATGAGCTTGGTTCCATTTTTAAAGGTGATAATGGATTGTTTGGTGGGGGGGGCTCCAATATAAATGTAAATTTCTATTCTCACAACACTAAAGTGCTTTCAGGCTCATCTGTGAATCTTAAAGAGCGAATATTTCACAATACAAAACAGAAAACTGGTCTTTGTTCAATCAAGATCTCTATTAAGACTTAGAGTTGATCAAATAAATTTAGTTGATTATATATCTGTTTTATCACTGTTAAATTCTTCATTAATGTAGATTTCATGAATGTGAATGAACCGGTAGTTGTTTTCTGTTGCTTTGATAGACAATAACTGACAATGTAAATGTTTTCTCTGTCCACAATTAAAAAAAAAAGCTTAAAACTAATGTTTAGTGGAGGAGTTTACTTCTAAATGGTTAGTTGGTCTCATGTTGTTGCATCAGAAATCTCATAAAATGAACCCATTAGAACCAATAGTAGATAAATACCAACATTTTTGAGTTTAGTTTGTCTAAACTGAGAATCATAGCTTCACATTCAATAACCTGATGACAATCAGTAATGGTTTGCATGCATGAAAAGCATGAATTCACATTAGTTTTAGTACAGTAGTTTTTTTAAGTAACAAGTGGCATTGTGTGTCTGGAAGGCTCTACCAGCCCCCGCTACCCTGGTCAAATTCATGACAAAAACCCACATTTTTCAAAATGACGGCTTTTCATTGGTTTTATCTCCATAGCAACCATTTACTTTTATGGTCATCTGGTGGTGATGAACAGATCTATGTGGTTTTTACAAGAATCGGTAAAAGTAAATTTTTGAATTTCCTTAACAACGGAGGTTTTTTGTAATTCACGTCCACATTCCTGATATGTTCACATTGTGGTTCATCTTGTTTCGATCAGCTTGAGCCAAGGTACATGTCAAGACATGTATTTTCAATTTTCACAATATATTGGTAGAAAAAAAGCAAGAAACAGGGAAAAGCCCCTTTCTGCTAGCTCACCACGCTAACGTCGTTCAAAATCTACGAACTTTAAAACCAACAATTTTCTGAAGTATCTTCCCAATGATATTCAAGGAGTTAGGAGATAATAGATTTAAATCAATTTGTAGTTGTAAGAAAATAGATTTTTTTTGTGGAAAATTTAAGATGTCTGCCTCTTTTCAAGGTCAAAGGTCAACAAAATTTCGGTTGAGGTTGAAGACTTAACCTGGTACATGAAATTTTGTGGGAAATTTGGCAAATTCAAACTTAGTCACAAAATGTCTCCTCACACTGTGATGTCATCAATTTTGGGGTGGGGGAGGGGGGTTGTTCATTACATCCAAAATTCATTTATATAAATGTTTAAAGTTTTTGAGTGTGTGGTGGGGTCAGTGAGGCGCAGTGAGAAAAAAGAAAAACTATGATCAGCTGTGGATGACAGTTGAGACGAGTTTGGAAAATAAATAACTTTTCTGATGTGTTTTCTGTGGTTTGACTTTTGCATGAACTGTACTTTTTTTAGTAAAAGAAACAAACTTCTTAAAAATAAGTGATTATCCCATGAGGCTCGTGTGGAGGAGGCGAGCATTCATTCTGCCGGCATCACTTCAGTGTTGACAGCAAGCAACAACTGATTTATCCTGAGAGAACACACAAACACACACAGGCATGAATAAACTCTTCGTATCAGAAAAAGTTCCTCTTAAGACCTCCCAACAGCGTTTGAGAGTCTTTGGAGTGTGACGGCCTCATCTTGATGTGTCACCAGAGACAGAGAAGTCCTAATGTGAGGAGGCCTGATAAGCTCCTCTCTGGGCTAATGAATAGACCCGCTGAGGAGCCTGGAAACGCCGCGTTCATTAATATTGGACAAACAATCAGCAGCAGCAGCAGCAGCACATCCCTGCATCAGCACACAGGAAAAGCTGCTGCAGTCACCAGTCAGCATGCAGCAGCAAACCTCCATCCATTCATTTCTGCTCCAGAAGATCAAAAACCAACAGGAAAGAACGTTCACACTCTGACTTTCATCTGTTTGACCTGCTGTCCTCTGGGAGGCGCTACAGGTGCATGAAGACCAGAACAGACTGATTCCAAAACAGCTTCCAGAGAACCGTTTACTTCCAGCTGCAACTAAATAGAGTCAATTCAGCCGCCATATTTCGCGATACAGACACCACTGTGGTATTTATATATATATACATATATATATATATATAGGGCCATAAACACCCTCGATTAATAAAAACATAATTTCTTATTATTTATGAATCGCGCTCAGACGTCCTGCTGTGCAGCTGTGAGATCAGCGTAAAAAAACTCTAAAGTAAACATAAACTTTTTTTTTACATCCTGTGATTGAGATTTTAATAAATTAAAGAGATAATATGGGACTTATTTATAGTTCTTGTAAAAAACTGATGTTCGATTTTAATAAATAAGGCGGAGAATAAACGTCTCTCTGAAGGCTGCAGCTGCTATGGGTGGCGGAGGCAGGGGCGGGCCGAGCGAAACGGAGCGAAACAGAGCAGTCTGCTATGACACATCCAAAGAGGAAACCGACCATTATTTTATTTTGGGGAAGGGGAACAACAGGAATTTTTGAATATTAATTACTAAATATTAACTAATTATGTTTTATTAATCACACACGTAAACGTGTCAACATTCACAGACCTATATATAAATATATATATATATATATATATATATAAATATATCTATACACACATACATATGTATATATATATGAGTGAATATATATATATATATGTATGTGTGTGTGTGTATATGTATATAAATATATATGTGTCTATAGACACATATATTTATATACATATACAAACACACACTTATATATATATATATATAAGTTTAGTTAAGTTATTTATTTAAGTTATTTTACAATGTTTATTTAGAAGTTATTTTTAAAAGTATTAATTTTGTGTGGGATCATGGGCTGTATGTGTTAATGGGGAGAGGGGGGGTGAAGGGTGGGTTTGGTTTTTATGTAAATGTTTTTTTTTTCTTAAATGTAAAGCACTTCGAGTTGCGCAAAGTATGAGAAGTGCTTTTTATAAATAAAGTTTGATTTGATTTGATATATCACATACATGTATCCTTTTGCACTTATATAGTGATGGCCGTAATTTTATATGTACATATATGTGTTCATGTGGACTATTGCCATGAACGTGTTCTGGTTCTGGTTCTGATCCATCCACAGTCTAGGAAACTCCATATTCTCAGAGACAAATAAATGTATGAACTTTAATAGCCTGTAGTAAAAGTTTACTTGAACTTTTACAACTTCTTGGTACTTCCACCTAATTATGTTTTAAAGCAGCTGAAGATTTATTTACAGTAAAGAGAGGCAGACATGAGGATTTATTATCAGAATAAAAGAAAACAACAAACATGTTTGTCTTCTATGCTTTAAAATGCTAAAATTAAAAATCTTTATCATCAAGACGCTTTAAAAAGCAGGTAATCAGCAAAAGTGCTAATTTGCTATAAAAAATATATAAGTGTTTATACTTAATTTAAAATAATTAAAGGAAAGAACAATTTAAAAGAAAATACATCATAAAGATCAAAATAATAAAAAAAAGAATAGGAGTTTTATAATTTAAGACAATTGAGAGGCAAATAGAAGCATAATTCAAGTGGAACGACCATGTTTACAGTCTGGCTGCTCTTCTTCTTCCTCTGTGAAGCCAGTGACCGTCATGTTTCCAGAAATAACCACCTGACCCCACTGATCTGGTTCTGCTATGGCGGCGGCGGCGCTGCAGCTGGAGTGTTTGACAAGCTCTCATCAGCCGGCTGTGACAGGCCGACCGAGGCGAAGAGCTCATGTGGTCGTTCTCCTCGCGTTCAGACGGGAGTCGGACTGACAAACGGATGGAGGACGGCAGCGTGACAGCGACCTGAACACGAGAGATCCCGTCAGGAACCAGAGGAGGACTTCCTGTCTGAGACGGACGTCAGGAGGAGATGCTGAAGCAGCACTTTAGTGATCAGACCTCCAGTCAGGAGGCTGCGTCTACGACCATTTCTAAGATGTCATTACATCTAGGTTTGAATGTCGGATTCTGGTAACAGCAGGACCAATGAGACCCCGCCCCCTAATGACATCACAGCGGGAGAAACCATATAAAAAAGAATGG
>NC_050522.1:25181293-25189475 GCF_002922805.2 Oryzias melastigma | reverse complement strand
TTATGGGGCTCAAAAATATTTCAAAACCGATAAACAAGTAAAACACACATCAGGGGTATCTCTGGACGTTTTAAGATTATTATGGGATGCCTACAGGATCGACGGGCTCGGCAGCCATTTTGAAAATTGCGGATTTTCACATAATATGGGAAAAGAAAACTTTTGTTTGAACAATCTTCACAAAATTCCCCACATATAGCACCAAGTTATGTCTACAAACACAACCGAAAGTTTCCTTGACCTTTGACCTTAAAAAGAGGCAGCCATCTTGAATTTTTTTTTTTTTTTTAATTAGCTGCAGTAGCAGCTACAACTTTAAACTCCACCTATAGGAATTTCGATCTATCATCACTGGGAAGCTACTTGGAAAAAAAATTGGTTTTAAAGTTTGTAGACTTTGAATGGCGTTAGCATGGCGAGCTCACAAAAGTGGCGTGTTGTTTGCACACTATTTACTAGAGTATTGAAAAAAGCTAATACATGAATCATTGGTGCAAGATGAATAAAACAATATGCCATATGATATGAACATATTAGGAATGTTGGAGTGATTAATAAAAAACTCTGTTGCTTAGGAAATCCAAAAATTTTACTTGTGCAGATTCTTCTAAAAATGATACTGACCTGTTCATCACCACGAGGTAAACAAAAAATAAAATGGTTGCTATGGAGATAAAATATACAAAGTCCCACTCTTGTTTTTTAATCTCTATCTGAACAATTGCAGCACAGCAGTAAATGGGCATCTTGCCCTGTCCAATATGGTGTCCAACTTCGCATACGCAACAAGCTAGCGGAGCGACTCTAGCCTAATTAGCCTATTGACTAAATCAAACAGGATCTGAAGCTGCTGTAGAAAAACAGAAGTTTAGGATTTTGTTATTAGAGAAAATGTTTTCTCTATGTTACTGAAAGTGCATCTCCTCAGTTATGGCAGCAGACTGGATAATAGCATCAGACAGGAAGTGCATCACAATATGCTGCTTTATTATGAGGTTTAAAGCTCAAATCTGATGTTTGATCTGCACGCCTGCTTCGTCTTTGTACTTTAAATCAGTGCTTCCTCATTAAATGTGTCGGTGCCAAAACCATCGGGAAGTTTATTGGCTGAGAGGAAGAGAAGCTGCAAATGAGACGAAGGAGCGAAGAGATGTCGGATTAGAATCAGGTCACAGGAAGCAGCAGCCCAGACCTTCGGAGGCGAGCGGCCACGCCGAGGATGAATCACTCATCAGAGGAGGCCTGGTTCTGTCTGCAGAGACGACTCCAGCGCCAGAGCGCCGTTTGTTGTGCGCGACGATCACACCATCTGCTCTTTATTTACTCCAACCATCCGTGGTTCATGAGACGAGACAGAACTGGAGAAATACTCCACACAAACACAGAGTGAGTCATTCAGAGGAGACGCTTTCAGCGGGACGGGCGGCGATTCGCCAGTTCGACTCATTCACATCAGTCTTCAGGGACCGTCGGGACAGAACTTCACCGTAAATGTCCAAATTAATCCACAGTTTGTTGAGCCTGTCCTGTGTTCCAAAATGGGGGGTGGAAATGGGGGCTGATGATGCTCCTTCCTTCCCTGAAGTTCAATTTAACTTAAAAATTATATTTATATTAGTCAAAATGTGCTTGATATTAGTAAAAATATACAAATTCTAAGATATTTGTGGTTTGTCTTGACAAGCTACATTTTCTTGCTTTGTTGGCAGATAATTTTTGTTATTTTAAGTAATATTTACCTTATTTTTGTACATTTGTTTCATGTTTTTTGAAGCAGACTTTTTGCAGTGTGATTCTGATCATTTGGACGGGTGAGTCGCTACGTCGCTACTTTTGGTAACATAGGGTATAGATTGTACGATAAACAGTGCGTGAAGGAACGTCATCCCATAATGCCCAGCTATGGTGGCCGTTTTGGCCCATTAGTTCTGCTATTCTGGCATCGATTCAGAGTTCAGTCCGACTGGCAATAAACTGATACCAAATGAAAAGATGGGTCAGAGAGCGGACCCTGGTCCGGACCGCGGACACTTGGTCCGTACCATGAACCGCGGTCCGGACCGTGGACCGCGGTCCCTGGGTGTATTAAGACTGAAAATGAGCGCTGGTTCACTTTAAGAGAACTGTCTGTATACACACTCTGACTTCTGGATTGATGCTTTTTCAACAACAAATATCTGAGCGTGGTGCAGTTCCTTAAACGACCACTAGGGCAGGGATGTACGTTTTTTTTGTGATTAAACCAAACAAAAAAGCTATAGGGAGAACAAAAAGAAACAAACGTTTTTCATCCTGACAAAAAAAATATGTCAGAATTATTTTTTTAAGTAAAAAATGAATAAAAATCTTCAGATCTAAAACTAATGGAAAAATGTGATTATATATTTTCTGTATATTTTTATATGCTCAAACCACAAACCCAAACAAAAATGAACAAAACTTAGATCAAAGGTATGAGCTAAAGTCTCACATTCAGTACAACCCATCAACACAACTTTAAAACACGTATTAGAAGAATTGATGGTTAGTAGACGAGACGACTGCAGACGGATGATCATCAACACAGTTTATGACAAACTCGCTCTTTAACTTGTTTACTGCGATATGTCATCATTTGCTGTTTTGTCGTGCGGCAAAAAGAAACTGACAATTATTCACAATGAATCTGCCGATAAATCAGATTATTCCTTAATATGTTTTTGCAGCTGTAGAGCTCTTTTAGGGATCCATATTTACAGGCCGTTTGGCAGAGATCCTTTCTGATAAACTTGATCTTTAATCATCAGCTACTTTAAGTGACGGTAATCCATCAATCATAATGTCATAAAATCTGAACAACAATCAAGTTTCTGGATTTTAGAACAGAAGACTTCATATATAACTAACTAAACAACTCGTAAATGTATGAGTGTGAAAGATGGAATAAAAATATTTGAATATATAATTTCACAGAAATGTATCCTGATTGTTCTGGTCATCTGTCTGCATCGACTCTCTGGGACACTGAGGCTTTAAATTAGTATTAACCATTGACTGGACATGAGAACTGGACTGAGTGACCCCTCCCCCTTCCTAACAGGAAGTGGCTCCGAGAAGCCAAAACCTTCAGTAGAGAAATAAACAGCCGTGACTCAGTCATTCTATCGGTCAGAATAAATACTTATGACGTGACAGATTTTGTGCAGCTCGCTTTCAAGTGGAAGGGGTGTGGCCGATTTGGACCAATCACTGCTTACTTACGACATCTGGCTCAGACATGGCGGCGTCAGTATCGCAAAAAAAAAAAAAAGAACGGCGACTGAAGTGACTTGTGGAAGCGTGCGGCGAGGTTCTCGGCAGGTGAGGCACTGACGGCAGATTTACAAACATGTGAACCCTACAGAGACGCTTATTCACCATCTGTTAGGCAACAGTTAGTGTGTTGCTTAAAATTTAATTTCAACATTTTTCTTCCGTTTACAAATCACCAAAATTGCTATTGTTAACTTTTACTTTACCATGTTTTCTGAGTGACGAGTCTAAACAAATTCCTGAGTTTAATCCTCCATTTAGAAA
Organism: Oryzias melastigma; assembly: GCF_002922805.2. Taxonomy (NCBI): domain Eukaryota; kingdom Metazoa; phylum Chordata; class Actinopteri; order Beloniformes; family Adrianichthyidae; genus Oryzias; species Oryzias melastigma. Next base: position 25,185,920 of record NC_050522.1, on the reverse strand, counting down.
ATAATGCTAAACAATATTAAAGAATATCTGGACGGCTGCACTTTACTATTAATTCTATTATTCATTAGCCGCGGTGTCACACTCTCCAGGCTCACTAGCGCCTTCTGTCTTGAGGCATGTGTACTGCCGGCCTCATCTAGTGTATTTTGAAAGCACGTTTTTTGTGGATAAAATGACTGAAAGCTTCTTTTATGATGAGAAAAAGACCGGATTAGTAGAGAGCATATGCAGGCTGGACGCAGGTGAGGGAGGGGCTTCCGGTGCCTCACCTGTCGCTTGAACAAGAAAGTTGTAAATGTGTGACTTTTTTTTTTTTAAACCAAAGAAATGCTAAAAAAAATATAGAAATTAATATTTGATATTCATTTTATGCATTTTTTAAAGTTTTATTTTGCAGGTGTACATCACTTGTGATGTCACACTCACTCAGTCCAGTTGTCATGTACAGACAATGATCTTATTTTTTGCTCAAAATTATTTTCCAATCAATTTATGACAAAATATCGTTATTTTGTTTGACATAACTTTGGATATTTTAATTAATTTGATCGGTTGATGCACTAAGAATCAATTTGACTTCCAAAATAATGGAGTGTTTTAACCCCTAAAGACCCATTTTTCCTGAAAAATAAATTATGTGGAATAAACCACAAACCAAGTAATGCTGCCACAAGCGATAATTTTAATAGTGGACTAATCACCGATTATATTTTCCGATTAGTTGACTAATCGGGTCATGTGCAAACTGGATGTAAAGCACACATCTTGACCATCATTAGCTTTAAACTAACTAAAAACTAAATATATAACATTACCTGTGATAATGCTAGTGTGAATGCTGTAAGCTGAATTTGGCCGCTGAAGATGCTGAAATCGCTGAAGCTAATAGCTGAAAATGCTGAAGGTGATAGCTAGCTAAAATATTAGTTAAAAGCCAAATTAGCCTAAAAAACTGAAGAAAAAAAAACTTTAGGTTAGCAAAAACAGCTAGCATGTAAATATTAGCCTAACTCCAAAACAGCCTAAAAAACTAAAACAAAAAAGCATAAATTAGCAAAACCATGTAGCTGAATTTAGCCTAAAAAAACCTTAATAAATGCTAAAATAGTCCAAAAATCTATCAGAATGCCATCATAACTTCAACTTTACTACACTCTGACTCCATTTAATGTAAAGTAGCGACTAATCGACTATTGAATTAGTCATTAGTCGACTAATCGTGGCCGCTCTAAAACCAAGTGGACCATGATGCATTTCTGATGTTTTTTTTCTGAAGTTATTCTCTTAGTTATTCTTCTTTTGTGGAACGATGCAACAAACATCTTTAATAATGTTTAGGAATCCTTTTACTTTTAATCTCGACAAAAGATTACCGATGATCTGTTGTTTCTTTACTTGGTTTGCTCCGTCTTACCGGTGTGTGAACTCATTATCCAGCCGTCCTCCTGCCAACGAGGACGAATGCTAAACCGGCGACTGTCAGCAGATCCTTAACTCTCCATATGCAGACAGAAAGATTGTTTAATCCTATTTAGATGTTTTTAAAACCAGTGAAGCAAAGGGATTTAGTCAATCCTAAAGCAGAAAAAGCCCATTTACAATCTTCCTTTAGATGAACTCAAACCCATCAGTTGGCAGAACTCCAGAGTTTGACATCCACCATCGTTTCATTGCTGGATGTCCTTAACGTGGAAGGAAATGATAAAATACTGAAGCTTTTATCCATTTTCTACTCAGCCTCAAAAACTCCACTTGGAGGTCAAACCAGAGCAGAACGTTCGCCTTTGATGCCAAAACCTAAATGCAAATTTATGCTTCAATCTGAATGTAAAAGGCCGATCAGCCTTGAATCTGATTGGACCTGAAGGACGCTGAAGGGTTTTGGAAGGACGCGCTCATTTGAACATGTCCAGCTGAGATCATTAACATGAATCACGACTTTGGCTTTGACAATTATGCAATGAAACAGCACAAAAGGAGCAAAAATACAAATGAGAGGACTTTTACTGTGAAGGGCAGGACAACACAGTCCTTGTAAAATGTTTCCCTCACCTCCTCTTTCATGTCCCTCCTCAGCGTTTTGTCTTCTGTCCGTTCACTCAAGAAAACAGCTCATAGGATCACTTTGTGCTTAATTAAAGAAAATAGAGTTCATCTATATAAACCTGTTTACACAACATGTCTATCATTGGTCTTTGGTAGAAAACAAACTTTTTTTTGCAATTAATCAGAGTAAAGTAGCATTTGACAAGCTATTAAGAGGAGCTTCAGAAAAACAATCGTGTCCTGAAAGATAAGCAGAAGAGTGACGGTGGAGACGCAGCAAATGAAGAAGAAGAAGAAGAAGTGATACCTGGAGGAGACTGGTGAGTCTTTTTTATATCAACTCCAGGGGCTGAAGATTTAAAGACATGAATTGTGAAGCATGAGGAGATTCTTCTTCATCTTAAAGCCGTCTCACAGCTGCTACGATACAAATCGGTCACATGTGAATATTTGTAGAAAAAGTGAGAAAAGTCGTTGTCCTTTACATTGAATTTTCCCAAATGAACTACGTTAAAACTCCAACAGAAGTATGAATAAACCATGTAAACCCGCACGTCATTGAATTTCTTCACTTTGACTCTCAGAACACAAACAGAAACCGAATGGCGTCGATTCATTTACCCGTCATACAATACGCTAACCGTGCATGGACCGTGGATGATTATTGAGCTTTTTATATGGAACTCATTCGGGAACTCATTCTAAATATGTAAATTTAGCGCGACATGTGCTCCGTAGACGAGATATAAAAGCTATAAATCGGTGGTTCAGTCGTGAAGAGTCTGTTAGACACACGTGGAACCCCACAAACGTCTGCATGGATCCTGCAAAAGTCACACAATTGCAATAGATCTGTGTAATAATTGAAGATAAATTACATGAAATAAACATAAACCGTGTAATTCTCAACTGACCGAAAATTCTGAACAGCTTAAAAATGAATTCACGTAAAGACGCAAGAAACACATGAATTATGTTTATCACACACGTATCACGAAAGACCGAAATCTCACACGTGGACAATGCGCAAAACATATGGGATAAAAAACATCTTCAAATCCAGACGCTACGACCACTTGATGACATCATCACTAGTCGCCGGTCATCTCCATTAGCATGTAGCTGCCAGTGCTTGGAAAAGACGTTTGAAATCTTTAAAAAGTCAGGCTAAAACCCATTTAAGTAGATTAATAAAATACTTGAGAAGACCAAATACTTCACAATACATTTACCACACACGACGGCCCATTTTCATGACCTCCCTTGAGATGACCGTACGAGCCTCAAGGGGCCGAACGACACACCTGTGGACCCGTTAGGACACAGCGGCTCCTCTCTACGACCCAGAAACCTGCAGAACCCTTTAGGCTTTAGTTCAGGGGGTCCAACTCAACCGCAAAAGGGGCCAAAATCCAAAATAAACTTTAGGTCTCGGGCCGAACAGGATAAGCATTTGTTAAACACTCTAAAACTACATTTTTAAGACTTTTTAACATAATTATGAACTAGATATATAGGATTACCTGTGATAATACTAGTGTGAATGATGGAAGATGAATTTGGCTGCTGAAGATGCTGAAATGGATAGTTAAAAAAATGAAGATGATAGCCAGATGAAATATTACCTAAATTCCAAATTAGCCTAAAAAATAAAAAAAATAAAAAATCTTAGGTTAGCCAAAACAGTTAGCATGTAGCTGAAATATTAGCTAAACTTCAAAATACCCTAAAAAATCTTAATGCCAAAATATTCCAAAAAGCTAGCAGAATGCTAATTTTAAAACTTTAAAACTGTAACTTTTTAAAATAATTATAAAATAATAAAACAGCAGGAATATTATTCCAGAATAAATCAACTTAAACCTTAAATAACTTTCCATATTTTACTCTCCATAAAAATATATTTTGTCAAAATTATACAAGTTAGAAATGAGAACAAGATAACATCGGGTCATTAATAATAACATAAAATGATCTGGAGGGCCGGATCCGGCCCCCGGGCCGTGACTTTCACACATGTTCTAGAGCTACCTCCTTTCCTCTTTTTCATAATAAAAGTTTTTTCATTAACCTCTACACGTTGGGTTCACTGAAAACAATGTGTAGTTCACCCACCTCCTTCACCTCCAGCAGCCGTCCTGGATACGGAATCTTGGCCCGCCGAGCTGCAGCCGGGGATTTGTGGTGGGTGATGGAGACGATGTTGCTGGGGGAGGACGCGTGGCCGGGGTGCCTCTGGGAACTTGGGGATGAAGATGGAGTTAGGTGGGGGAGGAGGGAAAAACTACGGGTCCGGCCGGAGGACGAGGATCCCTGGAGAAGGGAGGATGGGAACGGAAGAGTGAGCGGCGCGGGAACAGCTCTGAGGGGTTAGCATTTGAGGAGATAATCATTTAATCATACAAGGAAGAAACTCCACCAGGAGGAAATGTTTCTCTGATTTTACACTCGGTACGGCTGTGAATCGTTACTTAGGAAACAATTCACAAATCTAAAATAATTGAATCTTTTTTCCGCCAACTTCCTGCTTAACTTCAGCAGAAAACAAAACACAAACATCTCAGCTGTTTGATCATTTAAC
>NC_050522.1:25156239-25180823 GCF_002922805.2 Oryzias melastigma | reverse complement strand
CACTCAGTACGGCTGTGAATCGTTACTTAGGAAACAATTCACAAATGTAAAATAATTTAATCTTTTTTCCGCCAACTTCCTGGTTAACTTCAGCAGAAAACAAAACACAAAACATATCAGCTGTTTGATCTTTTAACAACAAATCCTGAAAACGTTCTCACCGTTTTTCATCCTCAGACTACACTTCCAGTAGATCTATGACTATAAGACGGTAAATGAAGACTTCAATAGAAATAGAACCACTAGAAAACACTCACAGTCCAAACTTTTAGCAAAGGGAGTCAGATCTGATGAGGGCCGACCAATCAGCTTCTTTGAAACCATTATAACAGCATTAACGGTAAATTAACTATTTATAATAAATGTTTTTGCAAAAGGAAACTTCTCGTTTCTTCTCATTAAACAGAAATAAATCTGAATAAATCTTTATTTTTATTTATTAATCTTTATTTACCAGGAAGTCCCACTGAGATGAATCTGGCCAAGAGGCGTCAAAAAACATTTATACCACATTTATCTTCACACACAGAAACACTTCTGCACCTTTGAGCAACAATTTGACCCCACATAGTCCTCGCCAAAACGGAACTTTGGGCATAGTGACCGACCCCTCCCCCTCCCAAGATGATGACATCACGGCGAGCAAAACAAACAAAAAAAAACTCCTTCTGTAGCCAGAAAAAACATTTTAAAATTCACAAACTAAACAAAAACACACGTGTCAGAGATATCCAAAGAATGTGCTGAAATTATTATGGGATGGCTACACGGCGGCCATTTTGTGGCAAAAAGTGAGATTTAGCGATTTTTCACACAATATGAGAAAAAGAACCTTTTCTTTAAGCTTTCTTTATGAAATTTCACAAATATGTCGCCAGCCAAAGTCTTCAACCACCAGAGAAGTTCCGTTGACTTTTGACCTTGGGAAGAGGCGGCCATATTGAATTACCACCTCCAAAAAAAAAAAAAAAATCACATTTGTTACCAAATACAAACAAAAACTTGTCCTCCAAGGTTAATCAGTCATTTGATAACATTGCAGACATCATTGGGGAGCAATTGGGAAAAAATGCTGGAAGTCAAAGTTGTAGATTTTGAACGGCGTGCGTGTGGCGAGCTCGCAAAAGTGGCGTACTCCTTTTACTCGCACATTTTTGAACAGAATATTGTGAAAATAGTATGCAGGGATCCTGAGCTAAAACTGAGCAAAACGATATAACACAGAATATGGATACATAAGGAATGTGGGCGTGGTTAGCAAATAACCTCCGTTGCTAAGGAAATCCAAAAGTTTACTTTTGCCGATTCTCCTGAAACTTACATCAATCTGTTCGCTATCGCCAGGCAAACAAAACATAAAATGGTTGCTATGGAGATAAAACAACAGAAAAGCCGCCATTTTGGAAAATGTCGTTTCGACTAGCCTGGGGTGAGCAGCGGCGGGTAGCGCCTGCAGGCCATACATCGCCGCATGCTGCTTTAATTAACCTAATGCTTTTGTCCCGCAAATAATTTGAAAAAATTCACGTTTTCATGAAGCTAAAGAAAAAGAAACCACAAAAGACAAAAGGCAGAAACTCAGGAAGGACAGGAAAAGAGAAACGTGGCTGAAATGAAATATGGGGCAAGAAGGTAAAAATAGCAGCTGATCGATGATGTTTTAGAACCTGTTTAAGGTTACTAATGTCAATGATGGAGGTTTTTATTTTAAATAGGAAGTTTTCCTTAAGTACATTGAAGTTAATGGTCAAAATGTAGAATTTACAAACATAAATGAATCTGCTGGTTTATTGTGATTTCTTTTTAGACATCAAATTTATCTGCATTTGCTAAAACCGAAGATCAGAGTATCTGTTGCTCTCTCATTTTCTGGTTTCTAAAACCCCAAAGCCCGACTCCTTACATTTATTCCTGGTGAATAAAATCTTAATTTTATCATTTATTGTCTGATTGTTGATCATTTTCTGATCTGAAACAGAACCGAGAGCGTTCACAGAACCAGAAACACATCTGGACAACATCTTGGACACGTGAGGTGGTCCAGTCGGTCATGGAGATGATCAGACGTGCAGACGTGCAGACGTGCAGACGCGCAGACGCACAGACACGCAGACACGCAGCTGGTCCAGACAGTCAGTGATGCTCGAGCATAAATTCTGCTCTCAGGGTGGATTTAAAAAGCTCTGCTGTAACGCACAGCTGCATTTATTTATAGAAACCATTAAATAAAAGCAGATTATTAAAAAAAGACACTTTTAGAAGCACGGCTGTTGAGCTTTATGGTAAAAGTTGAAGTTTTTCCACATTTTTTGCTTTAAATAAAGAAGTTTGTGTGCAGAAGAGAGCTGAACATCACAGATAAAATGCAGAAGGAGTGAATGTAAATGAATAAATAAATACATTCATGTTGATTTAAAGAATAAAAGGACAATTAATGAGGTTAAATTCCACTTTGACCAGATTTAGTCACTAATCTAAGCAGAATTAGACTTTTTAATTAAAAATTATTTATATTTATATGTAAAAAAAACAAGTGTTTGCACCATAAATCAATGAAAAGGAAATTAACTGATGGATTTTATGATTTATGGATCTTGTGAACAAACTTTGTTTAATTTTTATTAATTATATGATTCCTTTGTTGGATCTTTTTGTACGATTTAGTGTAATAATCATATTTAAATTATTTCTTTTGTCCATTTACTCTATCTAATAATGCAAACATGTTTATTTATAATAAAGAGTAACTATAATTAAATCATTGCAGGTGTGTGTAGATAAATATATCAGTAGAAATATATTTATATATCATTTTTTCTTCATTTTCCAGTAATTATAGTTAAATATCTTAATTAAATTTGATAAATCTATAAATACTGTTTTGCCTTTTTTTGTTTTGTGTTTAGATTCCTGTGGTGGACCAAGCAGCCAAAAAGCAGGACAGAATGCAAAATATATCAAAAAAGTTTGAAATTTAATTTTCTTTTCAAAAAATGATTTAAATAATACACTGGGCCCTTAAAAGAGGTCAACTAAACAATAAGGGAACTCAGGCAAAAGGCAACATAAGTTAGCAAAGTAACATGAACAGACTGAAAACTGACCTAACTTAAACAGAGACAAGGGAACATATATAGTGGGTGATCAATCCACTGAAGAAACACAAGGGGGAACTGAAAAGGACAAACTCTAACTACAAACAATATTCCAAAACAAATAATACATCTGTTAAAGTGTTAACTAAATCTAACATAAAGTTGCCTTTAAGAAATTAATGACAATAACTAGAAAATAAAGCAAATGATATTTGTCTATACAAGTATTAATATATCCCCCCCACTCTTGGCCATGGTAAAGTCCATTCAGCTGCTTGCTGTTGTGGTTGATTGCTGCCAAGTGCTCATGTTGGGTTTGTCAGGCCTGACTTTATTCATCCAGCAGATGGCGGCATCAACAGCAAGCACCATGGTCTTCTGGGGCCAGCAACTCAAAAAAAAAAAATAAATATATTAATAAACTTAAACCACAATAGAAATATAAATATGGTGTGTGATGCATTTACTGCCCTGATGGTCCTGTGATGGCGGTGGCCATCACAATTCCTTAAAATAAACATATTCCAGTTTGTCTTGTTTTTTTCAAAACTTTTGAGGGAGGTGGGAGGAGCTCCAGGTGGAGATGAGCGACAGGTGAGGTGGGAGGAGCACCAGGTGGAGATGAGCGACAGGTGAGGTGGGAGGAGCTCCAGGTGGAGATAAGCGACAGGTGAGGTGGGAGGAGCTCCAGGTGGAGATAAGCGACAGGTGCAGGATGGATTCATCTTTTTTATTTTTTTTTTTTATCGCTATGCTGCCAAAAAGTACGAAACAACCTGGAGATTCCAGTGTGAACGTTTGGGTTTGACACAACTTGAAATAAAAGAGTTAAAATAAATGGAATTCTTTTCCAATAAAGACTTTGTTTTTGGACTCAAACTTGGAGAACTTTTATTCCTTAACCAGTCAACACTTTAGCTTTAACTTTGAGAAAAATATACTTAAAGCCAATCATTTATAAAACAAAAAGAAATGATTGTGAAAGAAAAAAATCAACAATTTCAGAGAATAAAGATGTTAATTTCGGATTTCCGGGCCGCGCTACAGGAGCAGCTTCCTGTTCTGAAGTCATGTCAATGGCCCCGCCCCCTCAGTCACCTGACCGCGTCTTCATATCTCACAGAATGAAACCGATTCCACTCAGCCGTCTGGAGCTGCTGCTCCTCTGGATTAAACCCACCCTCGTTTGGGAGGATTTCAAACCTCCTATTAGCTGGAAACGAAAGCACAAAAAAAAGAAAATAATTGGTTTACAAAAACAACCCGCAAGGAGGAAGACGAAGGACGGAAACCTGCACAAAAACAGGAAAAATACTAGAAAAAGAAAGAAGGATGAGGAAAAGAAGCTCAAGGAAAGAATATTTGGATAATCCAAACTTCCAAACGATCTCTACAGATTCACTCAGTTTTAAAAACTATGAAAATCCAAAAGTTTAGCTTCTGCCGAAGGTAAAAATAATGTTTCCTCATGCAGACTCAGAGTTTAGCTTGTTGTAAAGAGTCTAAAAGTGAAGCTCCCGGCTGTCAGAGGACTGGAGGAGGACGATCCATCAGCAGAAACACCAACCAGCCTGACAGAATCTTCACTTTTACGTCAACAATATTCAGTTCTTACACACGAATGCTACGACGGGTCGCCTTAAATATCCTTCTCTTAAACATCAGTAAAAAACTTGGTCAATAAAATGTGACTGTAAAGTTGGAAATGAAAATAGTTCATATATTTCTGTAAATTTGAAGTGTCAAATTCATTTGTATGAGGGTTCAGATCCATCACTAACTTGTATCTTTCACTGGTTATAAATGTCTCATTTCATCAACAGACACACAATGACCACATCTGTCTTATTGTTGATTCAGGAAGTCTCACTTTAAATGCAGAAAATGAAAAGTTATGGAATCAAACTGAAACTGTGATGGATGAAAACCTCAAACCTGCTGCTACGTTCATACCGAACACAAGTGTGGGCGAAAAATGGAAATCACAATATCATTTATTTTATATCCCAATAACGATATATATCATGATATAAAAGTATATTTTCAGTTAAAAGCTCTCGCTAGTTTTACTTTGTAAACAGGAAGCTGCACTGACACTTTATTTTGAAGGTTTATTTACTTCCGGGGACTGTAGTGCCGCTCATTCGGCTTCGTTTTAGTTCATAAATTAAAATCCAACCTTATTCTGTATCAGAGAAATCAATATTTCCCTACATGATAATTGACTGCACTCTACTATATTCATAAAGATCGTGGAACATTTTCGTGGACTTTCCTTGACTGACAGAAGGTTTGTTGTGTTAGCCTCGGCGCGGTATTAGCCTCCTAGCTTGTTTACATGTTGCCGTCTTCAGCTCATCGTCGGACATCTTGAATCCAAATGGAACCAGACAGACGTAACCCTTTTCTCTGAAAGTGTTTCTTCTTGACCGCCTGCATCGCTGTTTGTCTGTTTCAACTCCGGGAACAACTTCCAGCTGCTCCGCCCATCGTTCTGCACTCGCGTTAAGTAACGTAAAGAAAGAACCGCGAGAGAATCAAAGAACGTGAAGCCGATTTACAAAACCACAAGACGGAATTTCCTTATGAAGAATCTCTTTACTTTGTCTTTATTTCACTTGTATACATTTTTGACGTCCACACTGACGGGGGTCGGACTATTTAATGATATATTAGGCGTAGTAATTGATCAAATTAGGTTTGTCCCCTTTTGTATTTTCCCCCGTAGACCCGAGCCAGGTTTACCCATAGAGGACGTAATATAATCCTTTCAATAATTCAAAATATTTCAACTTCAATCCTAAAAATGTACATTTCTCTCTTTCTGTTCCATCATGGCTTTGATGTAAAACTCTTAAGGAAAATTCATTCAGAATACGATGATATTTGGAGGGTTTGAAGTCTGTTCAGGTCCACCTGATGGAGGGAGGACACTTGGTCCAAAACATTCTCACTCCCAACTCATCAAATATGGACGTTTGGTTCGGGCCCCTCGGCGCCACTCCTTGACGTTTTGCGTGTCCCTAACTCGTCGTTTTTTGACCTGCTGCCTGTTCCCGTTAAATCAGGGGTCAGCGACCTCCAGACCACGAACCAGCAACGGTCCAAGGGTCGCTTGGTACAAGGAAAAAATACGTACGGTAATCAGGGAGGGGTCTCCAACCCGCGGGACGCAGACTGGACCAGGACCCTATCCCTAACACAGTACTGGTACCCTTACCCGGTATCAGTTCCGCCTCCGGTACCATGTCCAGTGGGTCGGGGACCTGTGATGTAATGGTAACAGCCAGCATGTAAAAGTACGACGAGTTGGGGACACCCCAAACGTCGAGAAGTGGCGTGGAGGGGACCCGGACCGCACGTCCACGACCAGCTGGGAGTGAGAATGTGTAGCGTGGTCACATCCACGACTTCTCTCTGTTTGAAAGATGTCTAGGATCTTCTGCAGGAACCAAACATCTCTACCCTCACGGAACGTTCTGGCTTTCGTTCTCCGTGTCGGTGAGACGGCACGTCGTGGATCCCAGAGACTGGAAACACATTCCTCTGTTATCTCTGCTCAAGATTCAGGAACATTTCAGCTTCGCTGCTCAAAGCGTCGATACGTTATCAGGACGGATTCCACAGAGGAAATATTTGCAGAGTAAACCTCACGTTGGGTTTACTTAAAGAAGAATACTGTCCTGGGTTTTAGGTCCCAACAGTAGTTAACTATTATGTACAGAAACAGCATGACGGTTGCCATGGCAACATAATAAAAATAGAACGATGAGTCATCTAGATGTACATAGGGAGCAAAAATACAAAAACTTTGGTCTATTAATAAGAAAGTTCATAAAAACTCCCAATCATGAGAGTTCAGTCCTAAACTGTTTCCACAGGAAATACTGTGTATATGTGAATATCTGATGTATTCTTATGTACATCTACATTAGTTGATTTTTAGGCCTGATTTCCACCTTTTCAGCAGGTCTGACTGCTCCTTTAATGAGGTCCTGAGGTCTGACAAATGAGCCAACATTCTCCGACGTTGCTTCAATCAGCACTTCCTTCAGCCTTCTTTATGAATCATTAACTCCTAATAGAGACGGTTAATGTCCACACTCTGTGTTTTCTGTGGCCCCGCCTGCAGATGTGCTGGTTTCCCCGACGACGGCGCCACAGAACAACGGCGTTATTCCACCTGCAAACTGGTGAGGAGCTAAACGAGAACACTGTTGAACATGAAGAAGAATACCGACTGTGGTTGATGTTCATCTGGGATTACTGGATCTGAAGTTCATAGAAACCTAGAAAGACCAACTACTGCAGTTCTTCAAGATACAAAACTGAAGAAAAACTTCATCAAAAACATATTTTTCCTTCCATTGTCTAAAGTCGTCGCCTCTCTGACCCAAAAGGTCGCGGTTCCTGCGGGTTTTTGGGTCACAGAGAACACCGACTGCATCTTAAGGTGGTGCAGGTGTGTCTTTCTGTTTCCTTGAGGCTCGTACGACCACCTTAAAGGGAAACCAAACAGGAAGTTGGAGGCTGACTCCGCCCACAGCTGAAATGTGAAAATCCAGTTAGAGGGGCGGGGCTTGGCGGCTGGATTGTTATCATTACTGAAGCTGCAGATCATGACGTGGGACTTAAATGTTTTGACCAATCACAAAATTCAAATGTAATACCTCGCTTCAGCCTGTAGGGGCAGCAGACAGACGTTTTTGATTATATTTTCAAGAATTAAACAAGTTTATTTTAATCTTGAAATTTTTAACAAAGCTAAATATTTGTTAAATTACAAAGCTGAGCATATTCTGTATTTCTCCGTGATTTTGACATAATTTTTGAGTCAAACCTAAAACCTTTACTAATTTTGCAAAAAAAATAATTACATATGACTTCCTTCAATGAGCACACCTCGAAACTATTCAAGAATACTGAAATGTAAAGATTTCTGTTCTCTACAGACACGGCTGGTAATGTTTAAGACCAAACATTTGATGTTACCTCGTAGTTTATTTAATATTTTTGTTATAAATGAAGGAAATAATAGAAGAAATGATGACTTTAAGGTGCCTAAAGTAAAAACTATACTTAAACAAACGACTATTTCCTTTACTGGGGCTAAAAAATGGAATCTTTTGGATAATGAGCTGAAAAGGATTTAAGTTTTAGTTTATTTAAGTTTAAATGTAAAAACAAAATAACTGGAATATTGTGTTCCTGTCTGTGTTTTTATTACGGGTTTTGTGTTTGTTTTGATTATACCTCATTCTTCCTTAGTAGATTGTATGTATCGTACATTTTAACTGAAAAAAGAAGAAATAAATAATTAGAAAAACGTGTTTCTATTGCAGTTTTGCAAAATGTGTTCTAAACGTAAAAACATTTTTTTAATAAATGTGAGTTTTTTTTAGAATTGTCATGTTTTACTATCAAAAATCCACTTTGTTTAATTTCATAGTCAATGGAAACGCCTCTATGGTGGACTCTGGTTGTTGGTGACGTGCGAGTTTCTGCTCCTTAATTACTGCGAACGAATCCTGCGTGCGTGGAGTGTGCACGTATCAGGTGAACAGCACTACCTGTAAATCTGTAGGACACGCCCTCATTCCTCCAGGTTGTAGTGAACACTTAGAAAACCCGTCAAGGTGAGAACACCCATAGAAAAAATGAACATTTCTCTCTTCGGATTCACCGACTGATCCCCCATCTGGATATTTCATCCGGACACGTACACGTCTTGTACAGGTCTGAGCATTTTTCCCGATCCGTTCTTCCTGATCATGTGTAGACATGAACTTTTAGGTTTTTAAGGTTCGACTTTAAATCCTCAGAACCCGGAATGACAGCTGGACCGGCGCCGCCGCCACAGAACGAAGACAGAGCGAAGACCTTTTATATCCAATATTCACTCTCCCCGTTATTGCTTTTCTCGACACGGCTGAGCTGAGGTATGATGCAGCGGTCTGAGGAGGATGGACCGGCCCGGTGACGAGGCGGCGTGACGAGGAGGCGGAGTTTGATGATTTGAGACACGAAGAAGCATGAGAGTTCAGCTGACTCACCGTCACCTCCGGCCCTCCTCCAGCTCTGTCCACGCTCAGGTGTTCATCCGAGCCTTTCAGCTTCCTCACCTGGAACCAAACAGGCAGGCATCAGCATGGCGGCGGAAGTCTCATAGTAAGGGCTGGAAATGCTAAACGTTATTTATATTGATTGTGTTTTATTTTATTTATTTATTTCATCTTTGTTGTTGGACCGGATGGAAAAAAAGAAGAGGGGTGGGGGGAGAAGATGACAACAGAGAGAAGCAACATCATGAAACAACCCGGACTAAGTAACAAACCAGAATGGGCGGGGCCTGTCTACACTCTCTTCAGACCAATCACTGTTAACTGATGATTTCTGGCTCCGTTATTGACTTAATTTGGTTAGAAGGAAACTATTTTCTTCAAAGTATCTCCACTAAACAAACGTCCGTTATCAGAACATCCTTTTTTTTATTTTCTTTACCTCTTAAAATGAAAGAAATCCACTTTAAAACACTCACTAACATAAATCCATGCAAAGAATCTTTAAGGTTAAGATTTACTACACAAGATCATTTTTGCCTCTTGTGTCAAAATGATATTGAAACTCAAAGAAACCTCTTCTGTTATTGTAACTCAAATTATATGTTTTGGAACGATTTATATGATATGAAACTTTAAAATAACTCATCAGTTTCCTTTTTATTAATGTATTTATCATTTTGGGTTGTTTTAATATATAACAATGATTTGATTTTATTTATTTTTTTTTTTATATTTTTATTCTCTTAATGGCTGCTCAGACTTTATTACTGTATGTTGAATTTGTTAATTTAAAAAAAAAAAGCATCTTAACTGGACCAAACTCTCTGTTGCCCCCGGTGGCCGGGCTGGTGCATTACATCTGTGAAGCGTGAAGCCCTTTGGCCTCAAAAAGGTGAAAAATATCCAGTTCTTTAATACTATTTTTAGGGGAAGGTCATCACCAAAGCCCAGAAAATTTCAACACTTCTAGTTTTTTTAACAAACGTGAAAATGCTGATGGATTCTTTTTAATTCTTGTTCTTTGAAACCAGATTCTAATTTTTACTAGTCATTTATGGATCATTTCCCCTCCATCTTTTTATTGAAACAATGAAAAATGTTGCAATGACTGATACATAACTAAATGTGTAGTTTGATGGAAATGTTTCTTACCTTGGCGCTGCTGTCAGAGTAGCGTCTGGCACAAGCCTGAAGGTGATTCATCCAGAACTGCTGCTCTTTGGCATCAGCCGCTGGAACCCAGACAGACGGAGAACGAACATTGATGAGCATCGATCTGACCGAGCAACACTGGAGATGATGTTCATGTGGGTTCACACTGACGGCCGTTTACGGGTGACATATTAACAGACTCCAAAACACATTCACTCTCACACATCTTTTGGTTAAAAAGCGTAAATAGTTTGGTTTTTTCAGCTGACTGTACGGATTTCTGCTTAAGCTGAATCCAGACAGAGACAGATACCGGTACTTGCTGACGAACATTTTTAGAGGAATTTGATTCTTTAGAAGTGCCCACATTACGTTTTTAGATGCTTCTTAGTTTGATTTGAATTAAAATTAAGGAAAAGAAAACATTTGAGAAAATACCATTAAGTACACTGCATGAGAGGCAAAAACCAATCAGGCTCATTAAATACCCCAACAGTAGGTAAAGTTACGGTACCTATTGTTGGGGTATTTACATCATTTTCAATATGTGTCACTTTTCTGAGTGTCATGGTTTCCTGGGTAAAGTATCACACGTCCCAGGAATGGGTGGAGCAAAGGCCAAGTCTCCAGTATTGTTATTTTTTTAGGATTTTTTTTTTATCTCAAATTACGAATTTTTCAGTACGGGGCGAACAAGATAAACATTTATGGAACACTATAAAACTTTAAAATTTTAAAACTTCACTTTTTAACATAATTATGAACTAGATATAGATATATATTTTTACATGTGATAATACTAGCGTGAATGCTGTAAGCTGAATTTGGCCACTAAAGATGATGAAAGTGGTAGCTGAAAACACTGAAGCCGATAGCTGAAAACACTGAAATTGATAGCTGAAAACATTGAAATTGATAGCTGAAAACACTGAAGCCGATAGCTGAAAACACTGAAGCTGATAGCTGAAAACACTGAAATTGATAGCTGAAAACACTGAAGCTGATAGCTAAAAACACTGAAGCTGATAGCTGAAAACACTGAAATTGATAGCTGAAAACACTGAAGATGACAGCTGAAAACACTGAAGATGACAGCTAAAAACACTGAAGCTGATAGCTGAAAACACTGAAATTGATAGCTGAAAACACTGAAGCTGATAACTGAAAACACTGAATCTGATAGCTAAAAACACTGAAGCTGATGGCTGAAAATGCTGAAGCTGATAGCTGAAAACAATTAAGCTGATAGCATGCTAAAATATTAGAAACATGCCAAATGAAATTAAAAAAAAAACTTAAGTTAGCCAAAACAGCTAGCCTGTAAATATTAGCTTGACTCCAAAACAGCCTAAAAAACTGAAAAAATGGCTAAGTTAGCCAAAATAACTAGCATGTTGCAGAAAAAAATAGTTAAACTTCAAAATAGCCTAAAAAAAAGCCTAAATTACCTATACAGCTAGCATGTAGACATAAGCCTAAAAAACAGGCTTTTTGAACTGCAAGATTTTGTTCAAAAAGAAACTTTTCTTCACCAAAAATCTGCATAGAAAGCGACTGAAGCGGCACAAACATTCTGAAGCGTAACATTTAAGAGGAGGTCGACATGCAGATGAGTGACATTTTAGTTTCTGATGAAGACACGTTTCTTTTTAAACATGAACTTTGGAGCTTCCCGACTTTTAGCTGATCGAAGACGGTTTGCCTGAAGGAAAACGCCTGAAGCTACAAATGAAAGTTTGATTTGAAGGCTGTTCGTTGGTGGTGTTTGTTTGTTTCATGCCCGAAGGATTCCTCTAGAAACAGCAAATTACAAGCAATAATTAAATCAAACTAAGTAATTGTACAGCTAATGCATGTCTGAGCAATCTGAAGTGTCACAGTGAGCAAACTGTAAACCCAGGAGCAGACATCTGCATGAATGAGCTCATTAGACTAAAGATGTCTGCACAGATCGAAGCTTCAGGTTTGACAAACATCATTCTCAGCAGAAAGACTCAAGAACGAGAGAATAAACCGAACATCCCTGACTCCCAGAATCTATTTAGAAAAAACTGAAACAGGGGTGTCAAACTATACCAAACTATACCTTAACAGGAGAAACATTTTTTGAACACTATAAAATAAATATTAAATAATTGAATAATTATTAACTAGATATATAGCATTACCTGTGATAATGTTAGTCTGAATGCTTTAAGCTGAATTTGGCCACTGAAGATGCTAATGCTGATAGCTGAAGATGCTAGTACTGATAGCTGAAGATGCTAGTGCTCATAGCTGAAAATGCTAGTGCTCATAGCTGAAGATGCTAGTGCTCATAGCTGAAAATGCTAGTGCTCATAGCTGAAGATGCTAGTGTTAATAGCTGAAGATGTTAGTGCTCATAGCTGAAGATGCTAGTGTTAATAGCTGAAGATGCTAGTGCTCATAGCTGAAGATGCTAGTGCTGATAGCTGAAGAAAGATGCTAGTTCTGATAGCTAAAGATGCTAGTGCTGATAGCTATAGAAAGATGCTAGTTCTGATAGCTAAAGATGCTAGTACTGATAGATAAAGATGCTAGTGCTGATAGCTGAAGATGCTAGTACTGATAGCTGAAAATACTAGTGCTCATAGCTGAAGATGCTAGTGTTAATAGCTGAAGATGTTAGTGCTGATAGCTGAAGATGCTAGTGCTCATAGCTGAAGATGCTAGTGTTAATAGCTGAAGATGCTAGTGCTCATAGCTGAAGATGCTAGTGCTGATAGCTGAAGATGCTAGTACTGATAGCTGACAATGCTAGTGCTCATAGCTGAAGA
This sequence comes from Oryzias melastigma, assembly GCF_002922805.2. Classification (NCBI taxonomy): domain Eukaryota; kingdom Metazoa; phylum Chordata; class Actinopteri; order Beloniformes; family Adrianichthyidae; genus Oryzias; species Oryzias melastigma. The sequence goes on along the minus strand of NC_050522.1, from coordinate 25,167,716 downwards.
TGCTAGTGTTAATAGCTGAAGATGCTAGTGCTGATAGCTGAAGATGCTAGTGCTCATAGCGAAAGATGCTAGTGCTGATAGCTGAAGATGCTAGTGCTGATAGCTGAAAATGCTAGTACTGATAACTAAAGAAAGATGCTAGTACTGATAGCTAAAGAAAGATGCTAGTACTGATAGCTGAAGATGCTAGTACTGATAACTAAAGAAAGATGTTAGTGCTCATAGCTGAAGATGCTAGTGCTTATAGCTGAAGATGCTAGTGCTGATAGGTAAAGATGCTGAAATTGATGGCTAAAAAAGCTGATAGCTGAAATCATAGAAGCCGGTAGCCCACTAAATTATTAGTTAAATGCTAAATTAGCCTAAAAAGACTGAAAAAACCTCTTGTTAGCCTAAACAGCTAGCATGTAGCTGAAATATTAGCTAAACTCCAAATTAGCCTAAAAAAATCGTAATAAATGCCAAAATAGTCTATAAATCTAGCAGAATTTCATTATAATTTTCATCTTTACTACACTCTGGCTCCATATAAAATAAAGTAACGACTAATCGACTATTAATTTAGTCGTCGATTAGTCGACTAATCGTGGCCGCCCTACTGTGTTTCTCTTCTTATGCTCTTCATCGCTCCTGATTTACAGCTGAGTGTCAAAGGTCACCGACTGGTTCAGACTCTCAGTGATTCCTAAAGTCAGAACCAAAAGTTACGGCGAGGATTCGCTCAGTTTACGGACTTGTTTTTTCCAAATAAAAGCAGACTTTCTTAACGTTCTAACCGAGGGTTTTTCAGAATAAAAGACCTTTCCAATATTGCTTGTAATCCCTCCCTCTCGCCTGCATCAGGCACAGCTTTCAGGAACTCTACAAAGGGCCTCTTTAAGTGAAAAGGCCACTCCAGAAAAATGAGATGCTCCCCGTCCCCGGGGAGGGAGGGGCTGCAGAGCCAAGAAGCCCTCCCCACCCCTGAGCGGAGGCTTGTTGGCTCCGCAGCGACACAAACACCTGAGCTCCAGATCCTCTGCACAGGATCCAGCGTCCAGCTTTGTCCTGAGGATCCACGGACATCCGTCCCGCTGACGGGGGGGAGCGCTCGCTCAGCGGTGATTAGATCATTATGCTCCTGCCTGAGCAGAGAATGCAGCTATGCTAATGCACACCTGCTCATATGGAGATACAAATGATGCACATGCACATGATGGACACGCTTCTCTGCAAAAGCAGAAAACATGGAAGCAGCTGAATATACAGTAAAACCTGCTCTGATGAAAATGATATTTTGGCGATTTTAACACAAACATTTCAGCTCAAAATTGCATTTCTGACTATTTCTTTATTCAAATTGTTGTTAATCAGGAGCAGATGAAAAAACGCAGTTTGGAAAATATCTTATTTATGATGCAGAAAATACAGTGGGAGGGGCCACAAGCTCACTGCTCAGCTCCATTCTGATTAGTGATGACACAAACGATTATTTTACAGTCGACTAATCGGCTCATGCATAAACTGGATGTAAAACACAAATCTTAACCATCATTAACTTTAAACTAACTAAAAACTAGATATAAACCTGTGATAATGTGAATGCTGTAAGCTGAATTTGGCCGCTGAATATGTTAGTGCTGATAGCTGAAGATCCTGAAATTGATAGCTAAAAACACTGAAGCTGATAGCCAACTAAAATGTTAGCTAAATGCCAAAATATTCTAAAAAAAAAAAAATTCTGATTCAGCCAAAATAGCTAGCATGTAGTTAAAATATAAGTAAAAACTCCAAATTAGCCCAAAAATCTTTAATAAATGTCAAAATAGTCCAAAAAGCTAGCAGAATGTCATTATAACTTTAAACTTTACTACACTCTGGCTCCATATAATAGTAACAACTAATCGACTATTCAATTAGTCGTCAACTGTTTTAATAGTTGATTAGTCGAGTAATCGTTACAGGCCTAATTCTAATAGATCCATGAACGTCTTTGTTTTCCTCGTTTGAGCAGGAATATGGATCTAAATAGTACTGGTGGATACCTCTGGTATAGCTCGCTATTTTCGTTGTATTGCTAACGTTAGCTTGAAGAAGTAAGTGGATGTAAGCTAGCGACAGAGTGTGTAAACAGAGAGCTTTCAGTTGTGGGTGATGGGAGGGGGGGTGGAGTTTTTCTGCACCAACAGTACCGCCCACAGCTTCTAATTTCTTGCATTTGTGGCGTCCAGTTTTGAGGGCTATCAGAGGTCGCAATTTAAGCGTCAGTCAGGCAGACGCGTGTTTTGGGGATCGGGAGTTTAAAAATCTGAACTTTGAATTAAAACACGTCAACCAATCAGGGACTCAGCTTTGCCACATGACGTGTCGATGACGCAGTCGGTAGGTGGAGTCCAAAACCAACAAGGAGGAGATTCTGATCGTTTACACCTGAACTTTGTAATAACTTTGTAATAAGACAACAATAAAAAGAGTGTTTAACTTCTAGTACGGGTACGTTGAAAGAAAGGTGTCTCACGCAAATTTGATGCACAGAACTCCTGCTGCTCTGCAGAAACTATGTCCTAGAAGACGTCAGGTTTTTAGATTTTATCTCCGCTGAAAACGCTTTAAAATAGATACAAATTTGATAAGAGTGAGACTTTCAGGGTCTTTTTTTCAGCTTCTTTTCATTTCCATCTAAAATAAAATGTTCTGCCTGAATGTGGGCTTTAAAGAAAGGAGATGACTCCGTCTAACACATGACCCCCACACTGGTACTGTTCCTCCAGCGTCAACAGTCACGGCTGAAACACTGATAAACGACGTTTCAGTGAAGCTGCAGGACAGAAAGCTCCTTTCACTCAATTAAGACCTCGGCGTCTCGTTACAGCCGTTTTAATTACAGCGATGTGAAGCTGTTATTGGTTATGATGATGGTGAGTCTGAGGATTAATGCCTGGACCAGCGGTTAGATTTAATTAACACGCCGCGAGGCTTCATGGATCCTTTAAACAAACACTTGAAGTGACAGGAAGCACAAAGGCTGGATGAGCTGCAATTACCACAAAACAACACAATTACACAAACCCCATCATCAGGCTTGAGAAAACAGCGACTCCTGATTATTATCGATGAAAGATCATTTTTTAATTCGTTCTAGGAGAATGTTGGACATCATTTTCTTAAGATCCAATCTTAGCCTTTTAGCAGAAGTGGTTAAAATGTCTTGAAGAAAATGATTTTTGAGATGAATTTACAGAATTCCTTCATTGAGACATCAGGAATTCATCATCTGACGGCTCCAACAAAAGATTAATATGATATTTGATATGTGCTAATTGAATATGGAGATCATCTTCCTCCTTTACAGATTTCTAATCCACAAGATCCAACTCTTTCTGACCCACAATCTCTACTCCAGGTCTTTGAGGGTCAACTGCCGTTCTGGATGAATACGAGCCGTCTGTGGGTAAAAGGAGGGAAAGTCTGTACTGGACACAAAGGTGGCCAAAGTGTGGCTAATTTTTCAGCTACATGCTAGCTGTTTTGGCTAATTTAGGCTATTTTTCATGTTTTTTTTACGTGTTTCTGGAGTTTAGCTAATATTTAAACAACCTTAACATTTTTTGTTCACCAAATTCTATAAATTCTTTGTGCTCTTTCTGCAAATTATGCAAGTTTGGTATCAAAACGTTCAGCACATTCATGACATTCAGCAATTAAAATATATTTCTTCAGCATCTTCAGCGACTACTTTCAACAACAATCCTTCACACTAACATTATCGCAGGTAATGCAACTTTTCTACGTATTATTTTGTTCCTGTCTCACCACACACCAACGTAAAGATCAGTGAGACATGCCGTTTAACACATTTAATAAAAGCAAATTTAAGGAAATATTTTTGGCTAACAAAGGTTTTTAATAAAGAAAAATGTGGTGAGTCAACACAACTCACATAACCTGTCAGTGAAAGGTAATAAATTATGACAACAAAACTCCAAAATTAACAAGAACAGTCACAGGAACCAGAATCTTTCTGGACAGATTTTAAATATTTTAATTTCTGTATGTGTCCGACATTCTAATGAGTCCGTTTAAATCCTTCAGGACGGAGAGAAAAGGTCTTTAGTGACTCATCGTCTGGCAGATGCTGCATTTAATAAACTGATTAATTCTGGAACAAAGCTTCAAGTTTCTCTTCATCACCAACAAAGACTCTGTATACGAGACAGGGACTCGTTAGACTCCATCAGAGTCGGGTCTCTTACACCGACAGACTCGGAGTGATGCTGTAAAAGACAAAAGTTTCATTTCAAAGCTTTAAACTTTCAAGAGATTAAATTATAAAACCGTACACGCTGAAAATAACTTCACAAAGTCAGCCCTTTACCGTGCAAAGACTCACTTAAGGGGTTGCCATGGCAACCAACACTTGATCAGTGCATAGCAGCAGTCTTAATTACAGCCTGTTGCACACATGTGAGCCACTCGGTCTCCCACTGTTCAGGCAAATTGAAGATTTTGACGACATGTGCTTTTATTGTGCTGCAGAGCGGGAATATTTTGACTTTTTTTGGAACTGGATGGTTTGATGTTTCTGCGCCGCACTCATCTCAGGGTTTGCTTGCCTGAAAAGACATCCGTTCCGTGTCACTAGCTTCCCTGATGATGGGCCGTCTCACCGAGGAGCTGCAAATGGAAATGCTCGTCCTGTGAGCTGCAGAGCACAGGCCCAGCTCTTCTGCTCGCTGGGATTACGGTTTGACCCCGAGGTCACCTCAACAGATCGCTGAATGTTTGGGGGGGGATTTGGGGTGAATTATTCTCACATCCTGCCCATCGGGGTCTCTGCAGCATTTCTACTTGACAGAATGCAGGTCAGCAGAAGACAAGACCTCCTGCAGTTGTAAACTATCAAATACTATTACAGGAAAAATATGTCTTCAAAAGGAAATTTCAAGGTGAGCATTGAACAGAAAAGCAGACTGATGAGGCGCCACATGAATACCTGCAGCAGCAGCTAACAAAGTAAATTATATCTTTATGCTTTATTTCAGAGGAGTCAAACTTAATCGCAGAGGGGCCAAAATCCAAAACACACTTTAGGTCGCGGGACAAACAGGATAAACATTTATCGAACACTCTAAAACTACATTTTTAAAACTTTAAAACTGTAACTTTTTAACATAATTATGAACTAGATATATAGAATTACCTGTGATAGCGCTAGAGTGAATGCTGTAAGCTGAATTTGGCTGCTGAAGATGCTAGTGTTGATAGCTAAAAATGCTGAAGATGATAGCCAGTTAAAATATTGACTAAATCAAAATTAGCCAAAAAAATAAATCAAACCTAGGTTAGCCAAAACAGCTAGTATGTAGCTGAAATACTAGCTAAACTCTTGAACGGCCAAAAAAAAATCTTGGTAAATGCTAAAATAGTCCAAAAAGCTAGCAGAATGCCGATTTTTAAAACGTTAAAACTGTAACTTTTAACATAATTATGAAATAAAAATATAGCATTACCTGCTATAATGCTAGTGTGAAAGCTGGAAGATGAATTTAGCTGCTGAAGATGCTGAAATTGATAGATAAAAACTCCAAAGCTGATAGCCAGCTAAAATATTAGCTACATGCAAAACAGCCTAAAAAAACTAATAAATAAAACCTATGTTAGCCAAATTAGCTAGCATGTAGCTGAAATATTAGCTAAACTCCAAAACAGCCTAAAAAATCTTGGTAAATGCCAAAATAGTCCAAAAAGTTAGCAGAATGACAATTTTTAAAACTTTAAAACTGTAACTTTTTAACATAATTCTGAATAATAAAAATGCAGGAATATTATTCCAGAATAAATCAACTTAAACCTTAAATAACTTTAATATTTTACCCCGGGCCTTGACTTTGACACGTGCTTTACTTAATTTCAGAGAAGGTGGTTAAAAGGTTAAAGAGTGGAAGAAAATCTGGAAATTTTGACTTTATCTTCTGTGCTACAGTGATGTGCATTCAAGGACACTCTCAACGCGGGATCTTGAATGTGGGTTTAGCATGTTCACACATGACTGTGGCTATGCTACGCTACCGCATGTACAGTTGGAGCAGGTTTGGTGCAAAATAGTGCAAATCTGGTGTATTTTCTCCAGACTTCTTCTTTCACAGCTCTATTCCGATATTTGAGAGACTTGGTGTCAAACAATCCCAGCTGAGCACAAACTGTATTATTAATTTCTCCTTTGTGATTGGTCAAAGTTTGACTGGTTACACTTTCAACACGCGTTCAATGGTTTGGTTGCATGTTTTGTACGTAGTAGCCTAAAACAGACTAAAAGATTGCATAGGTACACGTGAATCTGAGAGTTTTAAACCTGGGAACCCAAAACGCACCTTTACGTGTTTACATGGACTTTTCATTGGAAGTGGTCGCTTGAACCTGAGCGGCCGAAGCCAGTGTGAACATAGTTATAATTTATTCTTTCATTTTGCAACAATGTGAGTGCAAACGTGCCATCCAGCAAACTAAAGTGTGTCAAAGTTCTGTCTAAATAGGAATGAAAAAGCACAAAGCAAATTCTACGAAGTGTAAATTAGGTAAAAGTTGGAAAATAATGTGATAAAAACAAAAGGGCACTGGAAGGTGATTCTGTCTGAAGTTCTTTTTCTTCCTGGTTTGTGTTTGCTTTGAGCAACACCATTAACAAACATGGACCTGTTGGAACTGTGAGGTCATTCCAGACGATTCATCCAAAGTCAACAAAACTGTAAAAACGAAGCACAAGGAAAGAGTAAAACTTATCTAAGCCCTCGCACTGTTGGAAAAGTCAACAAAGTGAACAAAATGTGGCCCAATACTCTGAGGTACATGTGTCAAAGTCAAGGCCCGGGGGCCGGATCCGGCCCTCCAGATCATTTTACTTTATTGTTATTAATGACCCGATGTTATCTTGTTCTCATTTCTAACTTGTGTAATTTTGACAAAAATATATTTTTATGGAGAGTAAAATATTAAAAGTTATTTAAGGTTTAAGTTAATTTATTCTGGAATAATATTCCTGCCTTTTTAATATTCATAATTATGTTAAAAAGTTACGGTTTTAAAATGTAAAAAATTGACATTCTGATAGTTTTTTGGACTATTTTGGCATTTACTAAGATTTTTTAGGCTATTTTAGGCTAATATTTTAGCTACATGCTAGCTGTTTGGCTAATTTTGGCTTTCTTCCTGATTTTTAGCCTAATTTGTCATTTAGCTAATATTTTAGCTGGCTATCAGCTTCAGTGCTTTCAGTTATCAGCTTCACCGTTCTCAGCTATCAGCTTTAATGTTTTAGCTATGAATTTCAGCATCTTCAATAATGCTATATCTGTAGTGCATCATTGTGTTAAAAAGTTAAGGTTTTTAAGTTTTAAAAATATAGTTTTAGAGTGTTCAATAAATGTTTATCCTCTTCGGCCCGTGATCTAAGATGTGTTTTGGATTTGGAGTTTGACATCTCTCCCTTAAATGTCCCCATTAAGATGAAAGTCCTTAAAAAGTGATTCTAACCTCAAGGACCGGTCCCCACAAGTATATAAAAACAAGCACACTCATTCCCACAGTCAAGTGTTTGCGTTCCGTATTTGGGCATGATGAGGTCATACCTCTGAGTTTGTACAGCTCTCCATTCACAGCGTGTACCATGAACATGTGTGGAGCCTCATCGCTGGCAGTGACCGAGGCTCCGATCAGCGGCAGGGACCCTCGAGGCTTCTGGCTCTTTCCTTGCTCATTGATGAAATACTGCAGCTGGCCCAGCTCAGAATCCACCACAAAGTACCTGCATCGGAGATAAAGACAGAAGGAGACACGGGCAACTTAAAGAGAGTAATGAACCGGAGAAAAAGACACCGGGGAGGGACATAGAACACGCGCCGTTTGCATTATCGTCATCATCATTCCTTTTTATGACCTCGTTATGCTGTTTACTCGTGAAACTTCTTAGGATTTTTTCATTGCGTAAACTTTCAGTGGGCGAGTAGGAAAGTAAAGGAAGCAGCAATGATTGAGATTAAAGTCTTACTTGGGGGGGTTGACCTGCAGGTTTTTGGGTTGTCCGGGTCTTTTGAGGGGCATTGAGTCCTCGTACAGTCACCTTAAAGGGTAACCAAACTGGAGGCAGATTTGAAAACTGTAAAAAAGGGGGCGGGGCTAGGGGAGCCCGCTAAGCGGGGGAGGTGTGGTCTGGATCTGTGATTGACAGTGAAGTTAGCTTGAGGTAATTAAAAGATTTTTTTTATTATTTTCTCGATGAAAAAAATGAAAATCAAAGTTCAGGAGGCCCAAACAGGCTGCCTCCCCATCCCACAGCCGCTCTCTGTCTGCCGGTCAGCCGGCTTTCTAAGGACCGGTGTAGGTACCACATATGCTCGGCCTGGAAGATCGGGTTGGGGCTTGGTGTTGTCTAAGATTGCGATTGGTCCGGACCATTAGACCATTGTCACGTGACACGGGAAATGACACACATATCAATGCACAGACTCTTCTCGAGTAAAGGACCGAGGAGGTCCACACAAGTACGCAAAGAGTCACAAAAAGTGAAAAATATTTGCAATCAACCGCAAAAACCTTGACAACAAAATAATTCAATCGAGGCGATTCATGACAGTATAATGATGGAAATCAGGCTGGAAACGTGAAGTTTGTGCTAAAGTGGGTGCTAGCAAGTAGCATGCTAGCTTGTTGTTGGTCGCATATTAAAAAAAAAGGAAGCGGTTATTCGCTAGTAATTTTTTCAAAATACATCCTGGCAGTGTTGAACTTCTTTTAGGTAGGAGGAAGTCCGGGTGGAATAAGGAGCTCTCACTTTCTGCTCGGTGACATAAACACTGAGGAGAGCAGCCGTTAGTGAAGGAGCTGTCAAAGTAAAATAATAAATAAGCGCGACCAGATCTCAACACTTTTTTCTTTTTTTTCACCTCTCATTTAACAACAACAAGACTTTGGGATACAAAGTTGAAAACATAGCACATAAAGCTAAAGTCTGCTAGCTTGATGCTAAAATTTAATGGAATTTCCCATAGGACGGCTAATGCTAACGCTCAGTCGACCTAATCATACATTGCTGACTAAATGAACATCTTTATATGAATTTTCTAAACTCTTTTAAGGAAATCTTTTCTGATGTAAATATTTGTGGTCTAAAACGGCTTTTTGTTAATACTTTCTTCTTCCTCTGGAATAAAGTGTAATCCTAAAGCACAATCGCCACCTAGTGGCCAAACTGAAACGCCCTCGAGGAGAGGCAGAACAATGATGAAGTAATTAAAAAAAATGAAATGAATGAATATCAAATGAGCCTGCAGCTATAATATTGTGAACTGGTTTGTGTACTTTTCTGAGAACCATAATATAAGCTGGTCCAATTCCAGGTTGTGATTTAACCTTTGAACTCTCCATCAAGCTGCTGCCGTCATTAGAATCAGATTTTACCGCCTGCTTTTGGTGGACGGCTCTCCACAGTCGGCTCAGTCTCAGTGGTGTACGTTTACAGTAGCTGGTCAGGAGGTTCAGCTCTCACAGTGTTGGCCTATTTCTGTCTCACAAAGCGTTCCCTTTTCTCTAAGACTGACCGGAGGGTCTTCCAGGAAGCAAACGCACAATTTTCCACTGTGTCCTCCCAGCTTTGTTGTTTTTTTGATTGATCCACTCCAGCAGCAGAAATGATAAGTCATGCCAGGCTTTCACCAGCCAAACAAATGAGCAACTGTGCTTAAACTCCAGATAAATCACATTTTTTTCTGCCATTGATCATTTCTTATTGGAGTATTACAGCAAAGGGTGATTCAGACAAACTATTCCATCCTTCCTGTGAGGCGTGTTCCCATTTAGCCTCCCTGTGTTCCCTGAGAGGATTCTGTGAACACTGCTGTCTGAAAATTGATTCCCTCTTTCGGTCTTGCCTTCTTCCATCAGCAGAACTGCTGATTTATGTCAAACACAGCCAAGCAGGGAGCAACCTGCCGGCATCAGTTTACATCCACCGCCACACGTACAGTGCATGAAGCCCAATGCCCCTGTTGTTCAGTCAGCAGAATGAAGCCTTTTACCGCTGACCCCTCCGGCGCTTCTGGCCAGCGCAGACCTTTAACATGATAAATGGAGCTCCAGAACAAACCTTGAGCTTGATATTTAGACTCCCATTTCAGAGCCCTTTTGATATTAACTGAACTGCAAAAAGTCGGCTTACTGTAAAGTTTTAGCCTTTTTGTAGGAATGAGAACAAACTCGTGAAAGGGTTTTAGAAATGCATGACAATCAGTCTCTTTATTCAACTAAAGGATGCTGTAGTAGAAATACAAACTGAATGTGTGATGCATATCTACCAAACATTTGTGTGGCAGAGTGGCGCCACACATGATTATTTTAATAGTCGACTAATCGGGTCGTATCCAAACTGGGTGTAAAACACACATCTTAACCATCATTAGCTTGAAACTAACTAAAAACTAAATATATAGCATTACCTCTGATAATGCTAGAGTGAATGCTGGAAGCTGAATTTGGCCACTAAAAATGCTGAAATCGATAGCTGAAATTGTTGAAGCTAATATCTGAAAATGCTAAGCTAATCGCTAGCTAAAATATTACTTAAATGCCAAATTAGCCTAAAAAAGTGAAGAAAAAAAATCTTGGGTTAGCCAGGACAGCTAGCATGCGACTTCAAAAATAGCTAAATGTCAAAATACCATTAAAAAAGCCTAAATTAGCCAAAACAGCTAACATGTAAATATTAGCCCAACTCCATAACAGCCAAAAAACTAAAACAAAAAAGCCTACTTTAGCTGAAACAGCTAGCATGTAGCTGATATATTAGCTAAACTACAAAATAGTCTAAAAAAAATCTTAAACTCCAAAATAGTCCAAAAAGTTAGCATAATGCCATTATAACTTTCAAATTTACTACACTCTGACTGCATTTAATATAAAGTAACGACTTATCGACTATTAAATTAGTCGTTGACTATTTTAATACTCAATTAGTCGTTGTTTAGCTGACTAATCGGGGCAGCCCTGGTGTCAAAAACACAGATTCATGTCTCCTAGCCTTTTAAAGTGCCCCATAATAGCTAAAAACACTTTTTATAAGAAAAAAACATAAATTGATAAAATCTATTTCTTTGTGGTAAAATTACTTTAGAATCATAAACATAAAATAAAGTGTCAAAAAATCCAGTCACTACAGACTTTAACAAATAAAAGCCTCTAAAATAGTCAAAGAAAAGACAATTTCCTGACTATTAGACATAACCGTAAACCATAACCTTCCCAGTGAAAAGGATCTATTAGGAACAAGTATGCATGACAGAATAAAGTGCATCTGAAAACTGTCAGAATAATTAGCCTAAAAATAAATAAAAGCCTGAGTTGGGCAAAACAGCTAGCATGTAAAAATTAGCCTAACTCCAAAACAGCCTCAAAAACTTTTAAAAAATCGTACATTACCTAAAACAGCTAGCATGTAGCGGAAATAGTAG
>NC_050522.1:25149643-25155507 GCF_002922805.2 Oryzias melastigma | reverse complement strand
GCCCCTAGGTGTGAATGTGAGAGTGAATGTGTGTGATTGAGGCCCTGTGACAGACTGGCGACCTGTCCAGGGTGTACCCCGCCTTCGTCCATCAGTAGCCGGGATAGGCTCCGGCACCCCGCGACCCCGAAAGGGACAAAGCGGTTAAGAAGATGGATGGATGGATGGAAATTGATAACATCTATTTCTTTGTGGTAAAATTACTTTAGAATCATAAACATAAAATAAAGTGTCAAAAAATCCAGTCACTACAGACTTTAACAAATAAAAGCCTCTAAAATAGTCAAAGAAAAGACAATTTCCTGACTATTAGACATAACCGTAAACCATAACCTTCCCAGTGAAAAGGATCTACTAGGAACAAGTATGCATGACAGAATAAAGTGCATCTGAAAACAGTCAGAATAATTAGCCTAAAAATAAAAAAAAAGCCCGAGTTGGGCAAACCAGCTAGCATTTAAAAATTAGCCTAACTCTAAAACAGCCTCAAAAACTTTTAAAAAATCGTACATTACCTAAAACAGCTAGCATGTAGCGGAAATAGTAGCTAAACTCCAAAACAGCCTAAAAAAACAAAAAAATAAACGCCTAAATTAGCCAAAATAGCTAGCATGCAGTTGAAAAAATAGCTAAACTTCAAAATAGCCTAAATTTTTTTTCTTCAAAAATTTCAAAGTTAGCCAAAATAGCTAGCATGTAGCTGAAATATTAGCTAAACTCCAAATCAACCTAAAAAAAAAAACGAAAAAAATCCAAAATTAGCCAAAATAGCTAGCATGTAACTGAAATATTGGCTAAACTCCTAAGTAGCCTAAAAAAACTTAATAAATGCCAAAAAATAGTCCAAAAACGAGCAGAATGTCATTCTAACTTTCAACTTTATTACATTCTGACTCCATATAATATAAAGTAACAACTAATAGACTTTTAATTAGTCGTCAATTATTTTAATAGTCTATTAGTCATCTAATCGTGGCAGCCCTATTTTAAAATGTGTAATTTCTTTAACATTACATAATTGATCAACATGGAACAACATGGTGAAAATGGGACATTTTTCCCATAAAATGTGGTGATGTAAGAGATCATCTAAAAATGTAACAACTACTGAGAATAATAAGGTGCTGAATATTGATATTTGTTTAATCGCTTGTTGTCATTGGCGATAATTATGGGCAGAAATCAGAGTCTTTACATAGAGGAGGATCATAATTCATCATTAATAATATATAACTAAAGGCAAATTTGTTATTTCAAACCGGTGGCCCTTCCTTTGACTCCATGAAGCAGCTCTTAGTTTCACAAAGGTTGGTGACCCCTGATTTAAGGGGTATTGAGTCCTCCTTTCACCAGACTCCCCATCTGGAGATCCTGCCCTTGAAGGTGCACTCCAGGAAATATTGACCCAAAACCACATTTTCTCCAAAAATCCATGGAGTGTTTTGGACGATACCCCAACGGAAAAAGTTCTCCTTTGTAGATCCCACACACGGTTTTCTTTATTTGTTTTACTGATTTATTTGTTTTTGGATTTCCCCCAAACCTAATAATTATTAGAATTTCTTTCATTGGATATAGCCGAGATCAACGCTGTCAAAATAAAATCCAATAAGCTGACAAACAAACATCAGCCCAATCTCTCTTTCTTAAAACAGCAAATCCACCTGGTGATTATGAAAACAGTATAAAGCCGACAAAATTAACGTTTTCCACCCTAAACCCAGCATCTGATTATCTCAGAAATTCCTACACGAGTGTCAAAGGAGAGCCAGACTCCTTCTCCTTCTTTTGCCGCAATAGAGGCCCCCACCAGATCTGCACCACCTCAGCTCTAATCAAAGCAGCACCACCCTCGGTGCATAAGCGAGGCGATGATTCATCCCGCTGCTGCACTCCCCACTCTACTTAGGAAGACACAGATTTAGGACCTACATATCCTGCAATGATCAAAGGCTTTTCTAAGGAGAGGTGTGTGAAAGGGAGATTGAGAAAGCTCTAAAAGTTGCATCCTCTTTGAAGTGCATACAAGGTGACAATGGAACGATGAAGATGAGCTCTCCACTGATCCACTGTAATTCTATTGCATGAGTTTCTAAAATTCATGCGGTCGTCCTAGAAACCAGCGTGGAGCGAGAGGATCTGGAGTTGTATTGGAAGTGAAACAGTTGACATTAAATCACCCCCGTCTGAATGGACGTTTTATTACCGACAGACCAGAGTCGTCGTATCCGTGACAAAAATGTGTGCAGCGGCTGTGATTACAGGAAAACAAAGAAAGTTGTGGATGAGTCACAGCTGTGAGGTAAACACCAGCAGAGCTCTCATGAAGGAGTGGGCGGTGTTTGCTCAGACGAGCTGGTGTCGGTCTTTCAAATCGGTTTGACACTTTACCTTCAAAAGAAAACACAAATATAGATATCCATGATGCTTACAATAAGGGATTTTTTTTACTTTATACAAATTAGTATTAGGAGTTGTTTATATTGGGGTGTGTTTTGCAGGTCTGTTGATACAATATGATCACGATCCGATAAAACTCAGCCAGGAAGGCCAGGTGGGCCCATTTGGTTTAAAAGTGGGCAAAAGATGTGGCCCCGCCTGTGTTTGTCCACATTGTCCTAAGTGGGCATTTAGCGGGTAGCCTCGCTATGCTAGCCAGCCGCCTGCTGGACAACAGTGCTCGCCAGAGTGGAGCTCTCTTGCTCACGACAACAGAGCTCGCTAGCTCAATACAGTGGAGCTCACTGCAGTAGAGTTCGCTAGCTTGAAAAAGCAAAGCTCGCAAGTTAGCAACAACGGAGCTCGCAACAGCAGAGCTTGCTAGCTCGCTTTGGTAGAGCTCGGTTGCTCAGTACAGTGGAGTTTTCTCGGTCAATACAGTGGAGCTCGCTACAGTACAGCTCGCTAGCTTAATACAGCGGCGCTCGCTAGCTTCATACAGCGGAGCTCGCTAGCTTAAAACAGCGGAGCTCGCTAGCTTAATACAGCGGAGCTCGCTAGCTTAATACAGCGGAGCTCGCTAGCTTAATACAGCGGAGCTCTCTAGCTTAATACATCAGAGCTCGCTAGCCTAATACAGCAGAGCTTGCTAGCTTAATACGGTGGAGCTCGCTAGTTTAATACGGTGGAGCTTGCTAGCTTAAAACGGCGGAGCTCGCTAGTTCATACGGCGGAGCTCGCTGGCTTAATACAGCGAAGCTCGCTGGCTTAATACAGCGGAGCTCGCTAGCTTAATACAGCGGAGCTCTCTAGCTTAATACATCAGAGCTCGCTAGCTTAATACAGCGGAGCTCGCTAGCTTAATACAGCGGAGCTCGCTAGCCTGATACAGCAGAGCTCGCTAGCTTAATACAGCGGAGCTCGCTAGCTTAATACAGCGGAGCTCGCTAGCTTCATACAGTGGCGCTCGCTAGCTTCATACAGCGGAGCTCGCTAGCTTAATACAGCGGAGCTCGCTAGCTTCATACAGCGGAGCTCGCTAGCTTAATACATCAGAGCTCGCTAGCCTAATACAGCAGAGCTTGCTAGCTTAATACGGTGGAGCTCGCTAGTTTAATACGGTGGAGCTTGCTAGCTTAAAACGGCGGAGCTCGCTAGTTCATACGGCGGAGCTCGCTGGCTTAATACAGCGAAGCTCGCTGGCTTAATACAGCGGAGCTCGCTAGCTTAATACAGCGGAGCTCTCTAGCTTAATACATCAGAGCTCGCTAGCTTAATACAGCGGAGCTCGCTAGCTTAATACAGCGGAGCTCGCTAGCCTGATACAGCAGAGCTCGCTAGCTTAATACAGCGGAGCTCGCTAGCTTAATACAGCGGAGCTCGCTAGCTTCATACAGTGGCGCTCGCTAGCTACATACAGCGGAGCTCGCTAGCTTCATACAGCGGAGCTCGCTAGCTTCATACAGCGGAGCTTTTATTAAAAATGCACAGCTTTTCTTGTACCACACAATCACATTATACTTGAGATACTCAGATTATCCAAATATCAGCCGATACCGACATCGATATGTTACCCATCCCTAATTGAAAAGAAACACTGATCGTGATTTTAAAAAAAATGTCTTTGTTTCTCCACCTCCTGCCTCACAAAAATGTTAAAACGGCTTCGTGGGACCCTTTTGTCACCATTTTAAAACCATATTATTATTAACCTTTTTCTAGACGTGTTCATGACATCCAACTGCTGCTCTAAAGCTGACACGAGGAGACAAATGATAACTGTTTTCAGTATTTCTATATCTGTCCAGATTACTATGTATTGTCAGAAGTCACAGAACCTTTAGCCCAGTTTGATTTATTGCTTTACGTCTCGTTTTTAGCCTGGAACGCTGTCAGATACCTACAAATTATCTTCTGCCTCTTCACAAACAAGTTTATGACCAAACAAGGCTGGAGATTTAACCTGAAAATGCTCCTAAAAACACACAAAACCAAATCAATAAGCAACAAAAACAATGACTCTTGTGATTCTACATGAATGATTACCTTCAAACACATGTCAAAGTCAAGGCCCGGGGGCCGGATCCGGCCCTCCAGATCATTTTATTTTATTGTTATTAATGACCTGATGTTATCTTGCTCTCATGTCTAACTTTGACAAAATATATTTTTATGGAGGGTAAAATATTAAAAGTTATTTAAGATTTAAGTTTATTTATTCTGGAATAATATTCCTGAGTTTTTATTATTCAGAATTATGTTGAAAAGTTACAGTTTTAAGGTTTTAAAAATTGGCATTCTGATAGCTTTTTGTAGCTTTTGGAGTTTAATATTTCAGCTACACGCTAAATGTTTTGGCTAATTTGGCTTTTTTAAAAGTATTTTAGGCTGTTTTGGAGTTTAGCTAATATTTACATGCTAGCTATTTTGGCTAATTTAGGCTTTGTTTTGTTTTTAGGCCGTTTTAGAGTTTAGCTAATGTTTCAGCACCATGCTAGCTGCTGTGGCTAAATTAGGCTTTTTTATTTAAGCTTTTTAGGCTATTTTGAAGTTTAGCTATTTTTTCAACACCATGCTAGATATTTTGGCTAATTTAGGCTTTTATTTTTTCCGTTTTTTGGCTGTTTTGGAGTTTAGCTAATATTTTAGCTAAATGGTAGCTGCTCTGGCTAATTTTGGCTTTATTTATTTATTTATTTTTTGTCTTTTAGACCATTTTGAAACTATTTTTCAGCTAAAGGCTAGCTATTTTGGCTAATTTAGGCTTTTATTTTTTTTTCTTAGTGTTTTAGGGTGTTTTGGAGTTTACCCAATATTTCCGCTACACGCTAGCTGTTTTAGCTAATTTACCTTTTCTAACCCTTCCACTCTCCTGAGCTTGTTTACAATTAAAGTGGGGTCATCTGGACCCCATAACACAGTGCGCTGAACTTTTTTTATCTTTGATTTTTGAGTTTCACTAATGTCCATGGAAGACATAAAATCCTGTCGACCTTTGTCCACATTTGTCATGGAAGGAATCACCCATCAATATGTGGGCGGAGTCATCTGGACCCCAAAGAGAGCGGAAGGGACAAAAAGTTTTTTAGACTTATATTTAGGCTAACATGTGCTAGCTCTTTTGGCTAATTTAGACTTATTTTCAGTTTTCTTAGGATATTTTGTAGTTTAGCTATTTTTTTTTCAGCGACATTTTCTCTGTTTTGGCTAACGTGGGTTTTTTTCAGTTTTTTAGGCTAATATGGCATTTAGCTAATATTTTAGCTGGCTATCAGCTTCAGTGTTTTCAGCTATCAGCTTCAGTGTTTTCAGCTGTCAAATTCAGCTTATAGCATTCACACTAGCAGTGTAGCAGGTAATGCTATATATCTAGTTCATAATTATGTTAAATTAGCCTAATTTCCCAGCCTGGGATGAATAAAGTA
>NC_050522.1:25127340-25149187 GCF_002922805.2 Oryzias melastigma | reverse complement strand
AGTTTTTTAGGCTAATTTGGCATTTAGCTAATATTTTAGCTGGCTATCAGCTCCAGCTTATTCAGCTGTCAAATTCAGCCTATAGCATTTACACTAGCAGTGTAGCAGGTAATGCTATATATCTAGTTCATAATTATGTTAAATTAGCCTAATTTCCCAGCCTGGGATGAATAAAGTATTTCTGTTCTATTCTATTCTAAAAAGTTATGTTTTTAAAGGTTTAAAAATGTAGTTTTTGAGTGTTCAATAAATGTTTATTTTGTTTTTCCCATGACCTAAGGTCTGTTTTGGATTTTGACTCCTTGTATGATTGAGTTTGACACCCCGGCCTTAAAAGATCAAATCTGTGCTACGCATAAACGATTAAAAAATAGAAAACATTGACAGCTTTATCTCTGGGTCTGACGTCTTCACACAATGTCGCTCACATTGATCGGAACAGAAATGTAGGTCAGGCTGAAATGAGCAAATTATTCAGCATCAACTGTGTCGTGATCGCAGAGAGATGAGGGGAAAAACTTCTCTGCTCTCTGACCGCCGCTCCACAACACGTTTGGGTCAGGACATTTCTAAATTAATGAACTTTACAGTAAACTTTATGGGAGTTATGCAAGCTCGAGTCAGCTTATCAGTGCAGGAGTGTCACTGCCAAGCAGGACTCCGCAGAATGACACGAAATCCTCATTTCAGCAGGAAAAACCTGCTGCATACCAACATGGCTGCCCACGCTGGGGCAGAATTAGCTTCACTCAGGTCTGCTGCCCACAACAACACACACATTCACACGCCGGCGTCCTCCACGGATACCCAAACACGAGTGACGAGGCTAATCGCCGTAAAGCAGCGCTCCACCACAGCGTAGCTGCGCCTCCTTCCAGTGTTTCTATAATTAAACGCCGCGGGCGTTCGCACAAATCAGCTGTAATGACTGTAAACAAGTGAGCGACAAAGACAGCTCCTCTAATGGCTTCAGATAAACCACTTTTAGCTAATAAAAAACCTTGTGTTTATTCTTCTTTCGAGAAAAATAACATCTCATTTAGAAAATTATCACCAAAAAAAAACAACAAATCAGCTCTAAAGGGATTCAAACCGGATTAGAGGTTCTGGAAGAAGCCCGGTCCACATGGACCTCACTTTACCACCCACTAGACCCGCAGGATCTGCTGCCAACATGCATCTCCTCAGTGAGGAGGGAGGTCTCTGAGAGCGGCTGCATGTTAGCGCCGACACGAACATCTGGGTCTTTTCTGCAGGAAAACACAGCAGACGGCTGCAAAAGAGATCTCGAAATGCAGGAAATGCAGGTGAATAAGGTCAAAAATTTAATGAAAAAATATGTTTTAGTGATGCAGCTATTCAAAAATCAAACATGTTTGCCAAATATTCTTAATTAAAAAACTGTTTTTTGCTAATTGTAATCACTGATTGTGGATGAGAACTGGACTGAGTGACCCCTCCCCCACTGGTGCTGAGAGTTCTCTGTTTACACTCTCTCCCACTATCTTACAGCCCTCACACCCTAAGCTAACATTAGCAGTGCAGCCATTTCGTTTCTATCCAGTTTAAATCCAGATTCCAGCTCAACAAAGATCTATTTGTCTGGATCAGAAAGGGGCGGAGCAGAGAGCTTGTGGCCCCGCCCACCATATTTCCTACATCACAAATACGATCTCTTTGAAACAACATTTGTCTGCTCCTGATTCACGATTTGACAAAAGAAATGCTTAAAATGATTCATTTTCTTTAAGTATCATCAGAAAAATGCCACAAAAACAAGTTAAAAACACTATTTTAATCAAAACAAGTTTAATCATTTTGCAGATTAAATGTTAGTATAACAAACATCAACTAAATACTTTTTAGAAAAGCTTTTAATACTCAGTAGTTAGATGCATTCTTGCGTCTTTTACATCATTTATTGCAATATTTAGTGTATTTTATTACTTTTTTTATTTGATGCTGTTGTTTTTTAGTGTTTGCTCTTAATCTGTCAATTTTTAAATGATCCTTTTGTCTTATTTTACCTTGTTAAGCACTTTGATACCCTGAGGAAGCTGGCGGTCTGAGTGTGTCTGTGGATGGAACGTGAACGTGTATGGAGCTATTTTGGGGCCATAAATATTTGAAACCTAAATAAAACATTTCGGAAAAATATTGATGTTTGGCCAAAAGAAAGTCAAATGTCCTAAACTATTTGCTATTCTTAAAAAAACGTAATTATTTTCAGCTTCAAATTTTTAGGTTTCAAAACTCCAAATTTTAATTTCAAAACTTTTTTTTTCACTTTCAGCTCTTTCATAAAGACGTTTTCTGCACCTGTATTTAACAATACAAGATGGCGGTTTGAACATACGGTTTGTACACGATAAAACTCTGATTTTTACACCCGTCTTGGGACAACTTCTGACTATGATAGTACAGACTAAACAGACATTTACTGACTGTAATTATCACAGTTCTCAGAGTCAGTGAACGCACCGGGACTGAAGTTACCACCCTCGTCCATTTTGATTGGTCCTTCATGTTAGCCCCGCCCCAACGCGGCCAAAAGTTTAGAAACGGATTTTTTTAGATTTGAAAACAGACAAAAAAAGATTTGAAATTTTGACTTATGAAACCTAAAAAACAACATTTGAAGCTGAAAATAATGGAGTTTATTTTAGGCCAAACATCAATGTTTTTTTTCAAAATGTTTTATTTGGGTTTCAAATATTTATGGCCCTAAAATAGCTCCATACATGTGTGAGAAGTTAATCAGCCAACTGCACACGTTTATCACCGTCACATTTAAGGCGTCGGAGCGGCTGACATTTACGAAGTAATAAGTTCAGTTTAGGGGGTAACGGATCACTAGCTAGTTCAGTCCACAGCGTGGACCACCGCCCCTCCCCCGCTGCGTACCTCACGTCCGCATTGCAGTTAGCGTCAAATTCTGCTGTGGGAGGAGCTTGTGTCAAAACTTTTCTCGAACTCGTAATGGAGTAGACAAATACTGACAGATTTATTTATTTTGTTGAATAAAAGCATGGCCTGTCTGGGTTTATTTTTTATGATTAGTCGACTAATCGGGTCGTGTGGAAACTGGATGTAAAGTACAAATCTTGACCATCATTAGCTTTAAACTAACTGAAAACTAGATATTATATTATATTATATTATATATATTACCTGTGATAATGCTAGTGTGAATGGTGTAAGCTGAATTTGGCCGCTGAAGACGCTAGTGATAATAGCTGAAATATCTGATATTGATAGCTGAAAACATTGAAGCTAAAAGCCAGTAAAAATATTAATTAAACGCCAAATTAGCCTAAAAAACTGGAAAAAAACAGCTTACTCAGCCAAAACAGCTAGCATGCAGTTGAAATATTGTTTAAGTTCCAAAGAATTGCACAAAAGATGAAAAAATCCTAAATTAGCCAGAACAGCTAGAATGCATCTGAAAATATAAGTTAAACTCCAAGTTAGGCAAGAAATGAAAAAATCTTAAATTAGCCAAAATAGCTAGCATGCAGCTGAAATATTAGCTAAACTCCGAATTAGCCTATAACACCTTAATAAATGCTTAAATATTCCAAAAAGCTAACAGAATGTCATTATAACTTTTAACTTTTCTAAACTCTGACTCCATATGATTTAAAATAACGACTAATTGACTAGTAAATTAATCGTCGACTATTTTAATAGTCAATTAGTCGTCTAATCGTAGCAGCCTTATTCTAAATTAAATGCGCGTTCAGACAGAGATAATAGTGAAAAACAGGATTTGTTTCCAGTAAACAAACTTTTATTCTGAAGTCTTGTTTCCTCTGGAGGAGCATCAGGATGCGGATCAGTGCATCATCGTTTCTGGAGTCGAGGAGCCGCCGCCGCTCTTCCTCTCCACCCCCGCCTCTCCATACCGACCCCCCCGTCATATACACTGGCATCAAGCCCAGATCATACTACAGCCTGAGCTTCCTTCTCTGCAGCACTGCTACAATCAGACCAGACTCCATTCCTTTATGGTTGCATGGAAAAGAATGTTGGAGAGCGAGAATCGATGGACTGCAGGAAGTCTCCAAAAACACTTGTGGTTAGCAGTTCACTCATCTGATTAGTTTAAGGCTTTTGAGTAGAATGATGGTCACTTTAATTTGAAATCTTGCATTTAGTCGTCACATCACATCCTTTAGTTATCTGTAGCTAATTAATAAAACCGTTTGGGGCAAATTATATATATAAAATAAAATGCTTTAACGTTTGTTTTTTAAATGTACTAAAAACATATCAACTTATGTGGACGAAGATTTTCAGTCATCCAGGGAGTTCCTCTCTTATTAATAAATAATAAATCAACTTTAATACATTTAGTCACCTTTGTGATATCATAAATATAAGCAGCTTATACTCGTTTCGGGTTTTTCTAACATTTTGATTTACTAAAAATGTCAAAAAAGATGAGGAAATTCTTATTAACCCGAAGGTCAGAAAACCCATCATCTCCTCAGAGCGATTTAGATCAAACATTGGAGATATTTGGTCTATAAGGCAAAGAAAGCCACATGTGTACGAAGAGGAAACAAATATAAAAACTGAAGCGTTTCTATCACTTTCATGTTAAAGTGAAAATCAAAACAGAGGAGGCTTTATTCGTTCCAGGACTTTAACCCTCATAACTCTGAGAAACATCGTAAAACAAAGAAATATAAAAGAAAAAGTCCTGAATGACAGTTCTGACTTAACCCTTTAACACCCAAATCAGGGGAGTAAAACTCTATCACAGAGAGACCCAAATCCAAAACACAGGACAAACATTTACTGAACACTAAAAATACACTTTTAAAACTTTAAAACCGAAACGTTTTAACATAACTATGAACTATAGCATTACCTGTGATAATGTGAATGCTGTAAGCTGAATTTGACTGCTGAAGATGCTAGTGCTGATAGATGAAGATGCTGAAAGTAATAGCTAAAAACACTAAAGCTGATTGCCAGGTAAAATATTAGCTAAATGTCATATTAGCCTATAAAACAAAAACAAAATAAAACCTAGGTTAGCAAAACAACTAGCATGTAGCTGAAAATTTGCTAAACTTCTAAATAGCCTAAAAACTTTTAAAAAGCCTTATTTAGCCCAAATAACTAGCATGTAGCTGAAAAAATAGCTGAACAGCTAGCATGTAAATATTAGCCTAGCTCCAAAATAACTTTTTAAAAGCCTTAATTAGCCAAAACAGCTAGCATGTAGCTGAAATATTAGCTAAACCTCAAAAATAGCCTAAAAAAAATCTTAGTAAATGCCAAAAAAGCTAGCAGAATACCAAATTTTTTAACTTTAAAACCGTAACTTTTTTAACATAATTCTGAATAATAAAAAGGCAGGAATATTATTCCAGAATAAACCAATTTAAACCTTAAATAACTTTCAGTATTTTACTCTACATAAAAATAGATTTTGTCAAAATTATACAAGTTAGAAATTAGCTCAAGATAACATCGGGTCATTAATAACAATTAAAATGATCTGGAGGGCCGGATAGAATCACCCAGAGGGCCTGATCCGGCCCCCGGGCCGTGACTTTGACACTTGTGACCTAAAGCGTCACCGATGACGCCTAAACACCAAAATTTACTCTAACCTTTCAACCGTTAACATGATCAACGTAATTCTAGCAGATTTTTGCAGCTTTTCTCCTTGAAAATCCTGTTTACAATTAAAAAATTACAGTAAAGATCATAATCTGATGTAAAATAATATACACGAACATTTTAAATGTATTCAAATGTGTTTTACTTATCCAAATCTAAATATTCTCTCAGTTACAGCCACTTTCTGTACCAAAAAAGAACTATATTTGGACTCCCACAAACTAGTTTTGTGGTTTTTAAGAGGCCCGGGTTTGCCCCCTCCTCTTCCTCTTCCCCCTGTTAGGCTGACGTGGAGGTAAAAGTGAAGCTGACGGGGCAGAAGAGCCGGAGCGGCCCCTGCAGCTCTTACCTGTTCTGCCAGCCTTGGATCAGGTTGGTGTATTTGCTCAGAACTCCTTCCAGCTGCCTCCGCTGCGTCTGCGTCTGCGTCTGCGTCTGCTGCAGCTGCAGAGCGGAGCTGCTGCCCTGCGCGCTCCCCCGGCTGCCTCCCGCTCCAGCCTCGCCAGAGCCGGGGCTGTGAGACCCGCTGCGGCCGCCGGGCCTCCGGGAGCTCCCGCGGTGCTCCCCCGAGGTGGGTTTGTGGGTCCCGGAACCGGAGAGCGGCTTCTCCATCCCGGCGACGGGACCGCGGCGATCGGGAGGAGGAGCTGCGGGACACGGGGACGGACCAGCAGTCTAGCCGGACAGAGCTCCGGGAAGCATGAGGGGGGGACGGCGGAGGGACACGGGGAGCTAGAGGGGGTGGTGCGGCGGGCGTGCGTGAGCGGCGCGGCCGCGGCCTTCCGTGCGGGTCTGGGCGCGCGGCAGCGCGGGCATAGCGGTCGAGTCGGAGGCGCTGCTCCTCTGCAGCGTGGCCGTGGGAGAGGGATCCAGTGTTTTCCTCACACCGACACGCCCACTCCACTCTGGACCCGCCCCCGGAAGTCACAACGTGACACACACGCGCTCGCGCTTAAATATTAAGTCTATGGTGCGAACATACACGTTTGAAACTCACTTTTTATTGATTTGTAAATCTAACTTAAATATTACAGTGATTAAATACAACAGTGTCTATGTTTGTATATATTAAACAGCTGTAACTTCTTTTTACTTTTGACAGCAGCACACACTAGTTCCTTTCAAAATAAAACTCACCCTGTGTCAAAAAAGGTCAAACATGATGTTTTTTATCATTAGGATTTTGGTCCATCATTTATTTCCTTTTACCTTTAGATATAAACAACATTTTAGTAGAATATATTTATTTAAAAAAAATACAAAAAAAGCTCAAAACATTTAGAGTTTTTGATTGTCATTCTTTAAATTGTGAGGCACAAACGCACAACTCTGAATCATTTTCAACTCAATTTGTTCACAACTTTAACCACTTTAGTGTAATTTACCAAAATAAAACAACATTTTGAGACTTTTATTTGACCAAAAATTAAAATTTCAGACAGAAATTTAAACTTTATATATTTTGATGATTATTATTGTTTTAAAATATTTTAGTTTCCACACGGAGAAAGTTTTCATCACAAACACAGAGGACACAGATTCTCTGTCAAAGAAAACCTTCTTGGATCATCAGAATAAAACAAAGAAAAGCTATAAATTGAATGAAGTTTTATGATCAAATCGACTTTACTTTTAGAGTTTTTGAATTGTGCATGCTTTTATTTTGTAATTCCAGCTGATAGAAGACTCGTCTGCTCTCCATCCCGTTGTGACCAGAGGGATAAAGAACCTTCTGCTTATTGAAGACCCGATTGAAAGAATTGCGGCTATTAAAGGAAGCCAGACATTGATGCAGAGAAATCGAATGAACCTCCACAGGACACTTAACAAAAACAGACGGAGATCGATGCAGAACGGAGGAGAACATCTCTGGGAGGACAGTCGATGGCGTGGAAAAGCTCCACGCCGAGTCAGGCAGAGGTCATGTGATGATGGCAGGCGGCGGAGCTCGTGTCTTATTACTCTGATGTCTTTGGTGAATATCATGAGTGTCTTTAGTAGTTTAGATATCTTCTTGTTTTGTGTCCATAATCTTTGTGTTCTAATGTTTTATTTAACTTTAGAGTTTTTGTTTTTGTTTTTTATTTATGATTTCAATTTCCTCTTAAATTATGGGAATTTTCTTTCTCCTATTATGAATTATTTCTGGATCTTATTTGGCAAAAAGTCGTCAAATGTCTGGTTCTTTGTGAGGCCACAGATGAAAATAAGAATTTGTTCGTAATCTGTCTTGCCTGAATAAATAAAATAAAATAAAATAAAATTATAAAGTAAAATTAAATAATTTACAATAAAATAAAATAATACAATAAAATAAAGTAAAATAAAATCATAAAGTAAAATGAATTAAATTAAATTAAATTAAATTAAATTAAATTAAAGAAAATAATTTAAATTTAATCTTTCAAAATAAAATGAAACAATAAAATAAAGTAATATAAAATAATAAAATAATTTAAAATAAAATAATAAAGTAAAATAAACTAAGTGAAGTGAAATAAAGTAAAAATAATATAAAATAACATAAAATATAAAATAAAATTAAGTAAAACAAAATAAAATAATGATTAATATGTCATCAATACAGTTTGATATCTGACCACTTTTTAAAAGTTGATTGTTTTGCTCAAAGTACTTTGTGGATGATGAGATTTAGCAGCAACGTTTGTGTCTGTGATGAAAAATCTTTTCACAGGATAACAGATAAAACTTATTTTCTGTCTTGAACGCTGCAGCTATAAAAACAAAAATCATAAAATGTTTTTAATTCTAAGATTGCATTAAAAGTGAGGTTATCCTGCTGACATCAAAGAAAACCAAACCCGCTTTTATTCTGAAAGGCAGGACCCAATTTTCTACCTCAGACTGTTTTCAGATACGCCACAAGCTTCCACAGACTCTTCCTTTCATGGCGTTCTTGGTATTTAGATTTGTCGCAGCCTTTAAAGCTGATCTGCTCACTGGCTGGAGGTTCAGGTTCTTCAGAATCCTCCATCTGAGCTGCGATGGGTCGACTTCTCAGTCACGGTTCAGAGCATCAAGCTGGCGTCCTCGATAAGACCGCCAGCCCCGTCAGAACACGTTTCCAAAGGTTGCTGGGAAACTTCCTGGTGAATTTGAAAGGAGGACTCTGTGTTTTCCCTCTCTGTCCTTGTCCTGGAGTTATCGGTTTGGTTTGGCTCCGTCAGTCCCAGTCTCTGTAATCTGCATATCAGAGGGAGTCTGGATGAAAACATTTACACACTGAGACTCTCTCCTCTCTCAGTCTGTTTCTGCTGACGCTGCAGCTCCAAAGAACAGCTGCAGCAAATTAACATTTTTCCGACCTGTTGTCATTTCTCCTGAAAACGGAGATAACTGCGGCCGTGTTTGCTTTGGGAACTTTCTGTCGACTCTGTGGATCGTCTCTGCTGGTATAGGGGCTTATCTCTTGTGTTTTCCATGAACGCGACACAATGGGAGCAAACAAACGGCTTTAGAATCCAGAAGAGAAGCAGATATAAGAAAAAAAAACAAATTTCCCAAAGACGGGCAGCTGTGGGGTGATAGGGCACAGGGTGGCAACTGTCACCACCAAGGTCAGCCGTCGGAGGTGCTGATGTGTCTGCATGTCTGCTTCCCACTGGACACCAACATCTAACACATATCGACGCTCACCGGCCACTTTACGAGCTTCTCCTTGATTGAGACAATCCTTACCTTCAGGACCGTCTAAATCCTTGGTGGCATAGATCCAACAAGTTACTGGAGACATTGCTCAGAGAGTTTGGTCCATGTTGACATGCTGCAAATTTATCAGTTATACATCTGTGATGCCGATCCCCCGTCAGTCCCGAAGGTGTTCTGTTATGGAGGCCATTAACCCTCATTTCCCCTGAGCGGTCCGGTACGGTAAGGAGTGGTACCGTCACAAATGGTTCCACGAGCAGCAGGTTTATGAGTTCAGACAGCTAAAAGTCCTCAAAGCTAAATCAGGGTCAGACAGGCAGAGGTCGCTCATAAGCACGGGATCATCCAAGAAGAGACTAGAGTTGTGGGGTCAGGGCAGGCAGCAAGCAATCAGAGATAAAGCAGGAGATCAGGTCCTTGTGGAAACGCTCAGTAATGCAGGAACGGTGGCACAAACAATACTTCACACCAAGTGAGGCTCTGAGCAGTGTGTAGGTGTCCTGTGGGTGGTTGGGAAATGAGAGTCAGCTGAGTGGCATCCAGGAACTGTGTGCTGGGGTTGCTGGGAGATGTAGTGCACTCAGTACTCTGGAGATGGATCCCGCTGGTGACCAGAGGGGGAGACAGAGAGCTTTCCCCTGACAGGTACGCTCCAGCTAATTCTGGCAAGTGTTTGCACTCATATAAGCCTCAGTTCCACTGAACACATACATTATGTAGACTGCTAGCGCAGACCGCTAGCTCATCTGGTATCAACCAGTTGCCAAAGGATATCAAAGAACTTTTGCAGCTCTACCACAGACTAGGCCTTGCTGTTGTTTGCAGGCATTTTCAATATAGACTCGTGACCAAAAGAGGACACAGGAAACCGCAAAAACCTGAATGCTTACAAACGTTAGCTTAAATTAGCGCTCTATTGCCACTTTCTATTGTTGTCATCACTTTCTGCTAATCGACGGGTGGCTACAACCACGTTCCACTTTTCAATGGACCTACAACTGATGGAGAAGTGCGGTTCTGTTCTGTTTAATGGGTCCATTTTTAAATGGAAATGCTCAAAATGCCGGACTGGACTGCTCAGATGAAACGAACCAGTGAACTCATTGTTCAAGAAACCAGTCTGAGATGATTCCAGCTTTATGACATCAGTAGATGGTACACTGGGGTCATAAAGGGACGGACGTGGTCAGCAACAATACTCAGGTAGGCTGTGGTGTTGGAACCATGCTCAGTGTGCCAAGAAAATATCCCCCACACCATGACACTACCACCCCAGCCCGTAGATACTAGGCAGGATGGATCCACGCTTTCATGTTCTGACCCCACCATGAATGTGAACGTCAATGGAGACTCATCAGACCAGACAGCACTTTTTTAGTCTTCTGTTGTCCAGTTTCAGTGAGTGAATTGGAGCCTCAGTTTCCTGTTATTGGCTGTTATTGGTTAAATAGCATTAAAACAGACTTTTGGTTCAACTGCAGGTATTTCTCAAACCAAATGAACTTTAAAATGCTACAATCAGCTGTTGGATGAGAGTTTTCTTGCAGATTGCCCGTTCTCCACAAATGTATTCCTGTCTGCCTCCATCAAGGCCAGTTAGAGACACTTGGAATGACTTTGTGACAACTTGGAGAGAAATTTAGTTGGTTTATTTAATTGAGTATCAGAAAGTTCCAGAAAAACGACAGTGGACATCTAAAGTAGGGGTGTTTTGGGGGCCACATTCAACCCGTCTGATCTCAAGTGGACCGGACTAGTAACATAATGGCAAAACAACCTGTGGTCAACTTGTTATCAGTAGCTTTGTTTTCGAGTAGCCGAATTACTTATTATTATCTTGATGACGACATCTTGATAATTTTTATGCCATACCTGATAAATTTCATAAACAACTTAACAGCGGTGAGCCGGTGGGACGCCCTTGCAATGAAATGCTGTTTATTTCTTCATCTCTTGATATCCCGGTAATTCTTTTCCTTTGGTTCCCCTAGTGGCAGAAATGTGTATTGCGGCTATTTCTTTAAATAATCATAACTTGCCACAGGAATGGGTTAGAAACTTTTTTTTTCCCCAACATTTTTTCCTTGTATTTTTTTTTTCTTCATGACTGGGCCGGATTGAACCATCTGGAGGGCCGGATGCGGCCCGCGGGCCAGATGCTTGACATCCCTGATCTAAAGTGACCATTTGAAGTCTTAGATTTGTTGCAGCCAATCGAGACCTGACCTAAACTGGACCAACTTCCTGTTGACCTGAGATCAGCTGTCAAAGTCCTCTGAAGATTTTCACCTTTTCCACTTAGATTAGAAGAAAGTTCAGAGTTTTTCACATTTCAGTGTACGACCTGACAGGTCCAAAGGTCACACAAGTCATTACACAAAAAAACCTTCAAACTGTAGATATATAATCATATTCAGATCACCTCGGAGGACCCGCAGCTCAAACGTGGACAAAGATACAAGAAGGAAGTGTCAGGTCTGGAGCAAAAGTGTCACTTGGGCTCAATTATTGGTTGAGTGGAAGCAGAAGGATTCCAATTAGTGAACTAATTTGACACTAATGTTTGTCAGAAAGTTTCCCGTTGAGCACACAAAGCTCATAATTGGCTTCAAAGTGCCAAAGATGATCGTCCAAGCCCAGTTTTTAACAGAATCTTTTTGGTTCTCTTCATCTGTGGTGTCGCTCTCCAACCTCGTTTTGAAAGGACATTTGAAGCACCGATTAATATATTAATTGTATCTCTTTTATGCATTACAAGCAGTAACTAGATATATTGTATTATATGCGATAATGCTAGTGTAAATGTTGTAAACTGAATGTGTATGCTGAGGATGCTAGTGCTGATAGATGAAAATGCTGAAGCCTCAAGCTTGTAAAATACTTGCTAAATGCAAAATTAGCCAAAAAATACAAAATAAAACTAGAAAAATTTCTAATTTTGCCAAAATCAGAAATTAAATGCTAAAATATTACCTTAACTCCCAATTATAGAAAGAAAAAAAAACTGAAAAAAATGGTCAAAATTTGCAAAAAACAGCTAACATAATGCTACAACATTAGCTAAAGTCGAATTATCTGAAAAAACAAAACTGGAAAAATGTCTAAACTAGCCAAAACAGCTAGCACAATGCTAAAATATTAGCTAAACTCCAAATTATCCTTAAAAAAATTGAAAAATGTTTAATTTTGCTAATACAGCGAGCATAATGCGAAAATGTTTCAGGTAAACTCAAAATTAGCCTAAAAAAATGAAAATTTTCCAAATTAGCCTCAAACAGCTAGCATTTAGCTAAAATAAAGCTAAACTCCAAATTACCCTAAAAAACCCAGTAGCTGCTGAACATCTTGAATTTTTAAAGTTTTAATGCTGTTTCTAGTTAAAAGTTGCTGAAGTTCACAAGTTTCAAAATGCACAAAAGTTTTTGAAATATTTGAGCTATTTCTCATTCATTCCCTATATTTTGCTAAATTTTTCAATAACTATAAAGTTTATGAATACCAATAATACAAACAGTAACCTCTGTAAGTGTTATTGAGTTTTTACCTGCTGAAAAACGTACGGAGAGCATCAGGAGAATCACTATAGTGTGAATGCTTACCAAGAAATCACACAATTATACTGATTTAATTTCATAATGTCACACAATAGTCAAACTAGCCTTTATTTTGGTTTGGTTTGCATGCAGACTGTGAGAATTTCCACAGCATGTTGGGCGCTGTCTCACGCTGGAGAGGGAAAGAAAAGCAGAAAAAATAACGCAATTATTTACAGATTTAGAAAAAGATCAAAACTGCTCCTAAAAATGAAAGTTTCTGCATTTATTCAAGCTTTTTACATTCATTTTTTAGGGAAAATTCCCTGATTTGGGTCATTCTGAAAGATGAGATCCTAATAGTCTCTGCATGTTTCTATTTGACATGAAATGGATTGTTTGCAGAAGAGAATGAGAAACCAGTTTGAAGCAGAAGAGCAAAAGTTCTCACTAAAACTTCAGTCCTTGAGAGTTAGCTTGGATCATCAGCTGGTCGTTGACTTTGAATTTTCTAATTTCTGTTAACTAAATTTTGCTCAGTTCTCCATCAGAGGAAGAAAAGCATTTTAGCACATTTATATTAAAAGATACAACATTAAAGTTTATCATTAAAGATCATATTTGTGAGGTAGAAAAGACAGTGGGCGGGGCCACAAGTTCCCTGCTCCAAGCTCTTTCTACTTGGGGAGGGGAAGTGGGGGTGGGGTTGCTCCGCCCACAAGTCAGAGGTGAAATTTAATGCAGTCCTATTGCTCTGGAGAAACTATGTCCTAAAAAAAACAAGTTTTATTGATTTTGGGTAGAAACTGCATCATCCTAATAAAAAAACACTTTTACAGATTAATGAAAATTAACAAAAAGCAACAAAAGAACAAAAAGTGCATCAATAAATAATTTTTAGATTTTTTTTCCAAGTATAAACTATTTTACACCATTATGTGTCCTCTTGAATTTAAATAAATTGATTTTTAAATAGCCTAAATATTATGTTTTCAATTTGACAACATTTATTTAAGTTTGTCTTATACGTTTCTACACTATAAAAAGGTAAACGTTGGATTAATTAACAAAAGCTCTGTGATTTGTTCCATTCAAATATTAGTTTTTATTAAATTAAACTTTCAAGTTTCAACTTTCAAATTTTTGATTTAAAAAAAAAGACAATTTTTTTTTAACTGATCCAATG
Organism: Oryzias melastigma; assembly: GCF_002922805.2. NCBI lineage: Eukaryota > Metazoa > Chordata > Actinopteri > Beloniformes > Adrianichthyidae > Oryzias > Oryzias melastigma. The sequence continues at coordinate 25,135,162 of NC_050522.1, read as the reverse complement.
TTTAGCTTTTTTTTTTTTTAGAGTATTCTATGTCTATTTTTTAAAAAAGTTTGGACCAAATTTAAAACATTAAAAAGGTATCTTTTGACTTTTATTTTATGCAGTATTGTCACAAACACACCCAAATCATCACTCTTCCACCACCATGCTTAACATTTGTACAGTACTATAATCCTGTTTTCAAATTCAAAACTGAGAAATAAAGTGACATTTGGAAACTTTAAGCATTTTTCCTTTTGATGGTGAAAATATTAAACTTCCTGACTCTATATTTTTCTGATTTATGTGATAATTCACTAGTTTTTGCTAAAATAGTTACTGAAACTGTGACATCTCATTGAGTTCATGTTCAGCTGCAGCCTGATGAAGATGGAGAACTGTCTCCATTACAACGCAGTGATTGATTCTCTCGTTACACTCCCCTAACTTTCATGGAGCTGAATCCATTAGAAGAATGTCATCTGGAGAATTATTCTTGTTCAGCTTCTCTGTCAGACTCATCTTTTTAAAAGGACACAGAGGAATGAGGTGGAATGCTCCCAGCTCTGTCCATTAGTGAGATCCAGTCTGATTTAAAGTGAGGAGCCTTTTTTACTGAAGCTAAAAGCAACCCGTCCATCCCAGGGGTTCAAGCAGTCCTTTAAAAAGCTGGGTTTGGCAAACAAATTTAAATTAAAATATTTTTTTTAAACAAATGTCTGCTAAATATATATATTCTTTCTTTATAAATCTTATGGCATCCAAAAATGCAGAAATATTCACTTCAAACTGAAAGAAAACCTTAAAATTAGACATTTTAAAACTAACTACATTTCCCAGAATGCCGATCGGCCTCTCGTCAGCGCTGCGTGAGCGCCCCCGGACGGCCGCGGGGACAAAGTGCAGGTAAAGGTGCCTATTCTGACAGTGAGCCATGCAGACGGGCTCTGCAGCGGCGGCAGACATGTAAGGCGGGAAAAAGATCAAAGGCGGGCCGCAGGAGAATGTGTCATCCTCGCCATCATGTTCCCGGGAGTTTTCTATGCACTGCTGGCGGGCTTCCTCGGAGCCGTGGCGTCGTCGTCGGCTAAGCTGTCCCTCGGAGCGGACTACCTGAAGGGGGTCTGTGAGAGCGGGCTCCGGACGTGGGGGGAGCAGCGGAAATTCAGGCACGCGGATGAAACCAGCGCGTGTGATCGGGTGAGCGGGAAGTTGTGTCAGATGGAGGGCGCGCGGGGCGGACGGGACGGGGGGGAACACGGCGGGGGGAGGGCTGCGGTGTCCGGTTCAGCACCGCGGACAGCGTCACGCGCGACAGCTGAAGGACACCGCAGCGGTGACGGTCTGTCCCCTGCAGGGGGCGGGGCGCAGAGGGTTTCTACCAGCCTATGACCTTCACCCATCCTGATTACGTCATCCAGGCGCGTCAGAAACATCTGTAAACAGAAGAAGAGGAAGAGAATATGAAAAAAATTCCGAAATACATTGAAAAAATTTGCCTTTTTGTTTACAAAAATACACCATAGATGACATATAATAAATTAATTCAGATTAAAACGAATTTATTTGGGATATGCCTTAAAAATAAAGACAAAATAAACTAGAAAGAAAAGTTGCATTACCAGGCTAAATGTTTTCTTGCTGAAAGTATATAGTCTTTGTTCCTGAAAATGGTGACACAATTTACTTTAATTTCTGAACTGATGCTGAAAATGAAAAATGTTAAATTTGCTAAACAGCTGGATATTTCGTTAAAGAACTATGAAAGAGCGCTAAAGTTGAAAAATGTATAGGAAAATTGCTCAAAAATCACTAATAAGATTTTGCTACAATATTTAGCGTGTTGCTTAAATATGAGCTAAACTCAAAATTAGCCCAAAAAACCTTAGTAGAGGCCAAATTAGCCAAAAAAAAGTGAGCACATTGCTTAAATACTAGCTAAATTCCAAAACAGCCTGAAATTCCTCAGTAAACTAAATTAGTTAAAAAAGTTAGCCTGTTGCTAAGATAGAAGCTAAACTCTAAATTAGATATAGATAACAAATTAGCCAAAAACTTTAGCCTGTAGCCTAATGTTGTCATATTTATATTTAATAGTAAAAGGAGCACCAAAGTAAAAAAAAAAAACTATTTTCAATTAGTCTTTTTACATTTTTAATGAAAGTAAATCTGCTGCAGGAGGAGGAGCTTATTTGACACCATTTTGAAAGGAACTGCTGTCAAAAGTAAAAAGGTAAAACTGTTTTTAAAAGCTATATTTTATAAATGAATGGCCACAAAAACTTAAATAAATGTATTTTTCTTGACAGCGAGGAGGGACTACGTGTCTGTCGCTGGGTTTATAAGAAACTGGATCAAACTGGAATTAAAAACCTCTGATTGGTCACTGCTGCCTTAATCAATATGGAAGCGTTTGTGACTCATAATTAAAAAAATGCTTTCATTTTCACAATGTAACTGCATTACTTTTTTTTTATTAATTCAGTAACAATACATAACATAAAAATAAAACTATATAAACAGTTAATTAATGAAAAGGAACAGAAAGAAGAAAACTTATATTACTAAATCAACCAAATAAAGTCAAAATGCATCAAACAAGAAAAAATAAGATGATCTTTTCGGTATAAATAAACAAAAATACATACATACTTGTCTCTTTAATGAAATGAAAAAGCAATTCTTTGGCTTCTATAGCTTTTTTTCTTCTCCATCACCACTCATTCTGTGACTTAATTAAAATAATAAAGAAAATGGGATTTGATATTTCATTCTTATCGTTTTGATTATGTTACAGAATGAGCGGTGTTGAAGAAGAATATGGAAAAGCTGTTCGGAGAATTGCTTTTTCGTTTAATATAATTGAAAAGTAATGCAGTTACATTGTGAAAATGAAAAAGCATTTTTTTTATGCATTTTAATTTTCAAATTTGATATTTATGATTTATATTTGGCACGAATTTACTAAAGAACTTTTTGAAAATGAAATGTCAAATGCTCTTCTCTTTATTATTTTAAGTAAGTTACAGAATGAGCGATGTTGAAGAAGAAAAAGTCGTTTGTAGAATTGCTTTTTCATTTAATTTTAAAGGACAAGTAATGCAATTACATTGTGAAAATGAAAAACAATGTTTGTTTATGCATTTTATTTTTCTGAATTTATTTTTCTTATTGAATTTTGATACAAATTTGCTAAAGAACTTTTTGAAAATCAAATGTCAAATCCCCCTTTTTTATTATTTTAATCAAGTTACAGAATGAACGATATTGAAGAAGAAAAAGAAAAAGTTGTTCGGAGAATTGCTTTTTCATTTCATTTAATAGACAATTAGTGCAGTAATGTGAAAATGAAAAAGCATTTCCAGTATTGAATTTTTTTTTAATTATGAGTCACAAGCGCTTCCATAAATCAGTTCATAATGTTTCCATTTATGTGAAATTCTCAAAAGACTTTGATTTTTTGCAGCTCCACATCCCCCTGAGGCTGCTGTGTGGTGGGCTGCTGTTCACCTGCAACGCCGTGATGTGGACCTTCCTCGCCAAAGCGCTCAGGTACTCCTCCTCCTCCACCCGAACCACTGTGACCACCACTGCCTCCAACTTCATATCTTCCGTGAGTATCCGCTTCTTTAAATCTCATTAACTGTCCCGGCAAATTAATCTGCAGGACCTTAAATCTCGTCTCCCTTTTGCACGCTGTTCTATTTTAGAAGTAGGCTGGACTATTTCAAACGTCCTTCTCTTTCTGTCTGTTTTAGGCTTTCCTGGGCCAGCTGATCTTCGGAGAAGCCCAGATAAAGCTGTGGTGGGTCGGCATCTCTCTGACCTTCTCTGGTTTGTTGGTCCTGCAGAGGGTTTCTCCTCAGGACGGACGGCGGGCCGCGGTCCACGCCAAGGACGAATAACCCTCCGCCACAGGCTGTCAGCTCCTCTGATTTCAGGCAGAACCAAAGACATCCAAAATGAAAACATTATTCATCTTTTATTCTGAATAGCAAAAAAAAGAATCTGCTGAAAATGTCTTCCAGAAAGAAGAACGGTTCCGTTTTCAAATCAGACGAAGTTTTCAGCCTGTCCTGTTAAAGCACAGTCCTGAGCCGGGTTCAGCCGCCAGCATCGCAAAGAAGCAAAAATATCTGCAGATTTACGTCACAAACGGCACAAAAACTCATCGACTGAAACAAAGATGTAGGCAGGAATAAGGTAATAGAAGGAAATGCAGAAAAAAATAAAACTTTCTGCACATTTTATATCTGTCAGCAGGAGGTTAAAGTCCCACTCTGATCATCTTTTCACCCACTTTGATTGATTGATCTGGTTTATTTCAAGCATAAATTATGCACAATTAAAAAAATATTTCACACAGATTTTTCAAACTCATTACAGAAATAATGAGATGCATGTTTAGAAAAAGAAAGACTCAATTATGTCACATTTGATGAATTAAATACATTACCTGAAGTTAAGTTTAGTAGTTTGATTGCTTGAAAAAGAAACGTATAGAGTCCCATTCCTACTTTCAAAACCGTTCTCAGCCAAAATTAACAAATTATGTTGTTTTCTAGGACATAGTTTCTGCAGAGCGGCAGGGGTCCATTAGAAATTTCCCCTCATTACTGAGAGCTCTCTGTTTACACTCCTGCTAGCTTACAGGTTCCAATCTAACAACAAAAATGGTGAGCAATATCGGAGTTCTGCGACAGACTGGCGACCTGTCCAGGGTGTACCCTGCCTTCGCCCATCAGTAGCCGGGATAGGCTCCGGCACCCCCGCGACCCCGAAAGGGAAGAAGCGGTCAAGAAGATGGATGGATGAATATCGGAGTTCTGATCCAGATTCCAGTTCAGACGAGGAACACAAAGACGTTCTTGGATCTGTTTGTCTGCAGGCGGATGCTTTAGAAGCCCAACATCACAAGTACGTTCTTTTTCAAACTGTGTGTATCTTAAATATCAGCTAAACTCCAAATTAGCAGCAAAAAACACAAGTAGATGCCAATTTAGCCAAAAAAGCTAGCACGTTGCTTAAATACTAGCATAACTCCAAAATAGCCTAAAATTCATCAGTAAACTAAATTAGTCAAAAATGTTAGCATGTTGCTAAAATAGAAGCCAAACTATAAAACAAGCCTATTAAAACCTCAGTAGATAAAAAATTAGCCAAAAACGTTAGCATGTTGCTAAATATTAGCCAAACTCCAAATTGGCATAAAAAAATCTCAGCAAATAATAAATTAGCCAAAACCGTTAGCATGTTGCTAAAATATTAGCTGAAGTCCAAATTAGCATTAAAAATCTCAGTAAATAACAAATTAGCCAAAAACGTTAGCATGTTGCTAAAATATTAGCTGAAGTCCAAATTAGCATAAAAAAACCTCAGTAGATAACAAATTAGCCAAAAACGTTAGCATGTTGCTAAATATTAGCTAAACTCCAAATTGGCATAAAAAAATCTCACAAATAATAAATTTGCCAAAAACGTTAGCATGTTGCTAAAATATTAGCTAAACTCCAAATTAGCATAACAAATTAGCCAAAAACGTTAGCATGTTGCTAAAATAGTAGCTAAACTCCAAATTAGCATAACAAATTAGCCAAAAACGTTAGCATGTTGCTAAATATTAGCTAAACTCCAAATTGGCATAAAAAAATCTCAGCAAATAATAAATTAGCCAAAAACGTTGGCATGTTGCATGTTAGCTACTTTTGAGTTAATCTAATGTTTTAACAAGAGGCTAACGTTTTGTATTTTAATAATTTGCCATTTCACCAAGAAATTTTAGGCTATTTTTGAGTTGAGCTAGTATTTTAGCAATGTGCTAGCTTTTTAGTGTAAGTTTTTTTGGGCTAATTTGGAGCTTAGCTAATATTTATCAACACAGTCTATGTTTTTGGAAAATTGGAATGTATTTACGATTTTACAGCAAATTTAATAAAACATTTTCAGAAATTTAAGACAACTTCAACAGTCTTTTATAGCTCTTTAACAACATTTTGATTATTTTAGCCAATTTAGAATTTTGTAAAGGTTTTTGCATTTTCAGAAAATCCCTTCAGCAATTAGAATCTCCTAAATTTATTCAGTATTTTCAGCGAAAAGTATCACACTAGAATCATCGCAGGTAATTCTAGTTAATCTTATGGTGTTTTCAGGCTGGAAAAATCCGCTTGATTTGGTCCGCATTGAGTTGGGCTTAGTTCACTTCGATTCAAACTTAATATTTCGCTGATGAATTTCAAACGTCTGTATCAGTATCTGGTACATTTTTTACTGCTGTTTTGGTACCAAATTGCACTAGATTGTGGGGAAAATGGCATGAGAAGGAATGTGTAGCTGTTTTCATGAGCTTGAATTCATCAGACCAAATTTCAGTGAGTTGCTGTGTCCTCCGCTACTCCCACAATGCTCAGCTACGGAGGCCTCCTTGGCCCAGTTGTTCCACTCCGAGCATGGAGTCTATTCAGACTGAGAAAGCTCAGGTTGAACCACATGGATCCGAGAGCGTTCCCGGTCCTACATGGGGTCCGGTTGGGTTTATTCAGACTGAAATTGAGTTCTGGATTGTCAGAAAAAACGAACTGGTTCACTTTAAGAGAACTAAACGTGTCCAATCTGAATACAGCCTTAACTTTCTGCATTTATACGGCGTCTTTCATCAGAAAAATGCCTCAAGAATCTGTTAAAAACACAGTTTTCTCTGGAGTGGGTCTTTAACCTCCTGATAAACGAATAGAAAAATAATAGAATAGAAATGACTGTACAGTCTGTTCAGAGGAGGACAAACATCACTTGTGGTCAGTTTTCCTACGGTTATAGAAAACGACAAAACTTTATTTCTGATGATATTTGTAGATTCTACTTTACAGTAGATATTCATTTACACACAAAGTGGAGGAGGATCCTTTAGGAGGCTGAAATCTGCTGTTTTGTGTGATTTTCCTGAAGATTTCAACCATCATCCTATTGCTGCTGCGGCACTAAAAGTCTCTTTTCCTCGTGAGGATTCGCTTTTCTTCAACTTCCTGTTTCAACAGGAAACACACGAAAGCTCTTATTTTGAAGGGGTAGCCCTTTAACTGATAGATTTGTGCACAAAAGCAAACAGGAAACTCCGTCCAGACTGTTTTTATTTATGTTTGTCCACATTTAATTATAAATGTAGACTTTTTTTATGTTTTTTTTTTTGCAATAAGACTGAATTTTCTCACAACACTGTGATCTGTTGTTCAAGAGAGCTGACAGGAAAATGTCTGTACAGAAAGTGTAAATATGCAGACATGAATCTAAAATCTAAAATAGCATCTGGATTGTTTGGTAACATGTAAATGAATGCATCATGGTAGCTCTAGCATCCCAGAGCACATGAATCAGCTGATGTGACTTCTGCATGTTTCCCTGATAATGTGACAACACGACTGAAGACTCGCTCCACATCTATGGAGTCCCAACAGCAAACTACAGTCATGTGCTTTCATTTGAACTCTCACTTTTGGTTGTGAATTCTGCATAAATCATAATAAAATACATATTAATAAAAACACACTTATCTGTATGTCCAATAAACCACCAGGGGTCTCCAAACTTTGTCATGTGAGGGCCACAGAACTGTTTTCTTCTCTGATGGGGGCGGAGTCAGATTGTAGGCTAACAGAAAAAGTGAAAATATCACAGCCTAAACGTAAACATTTATGGTTTTCCAGAAAGACACACATAGACAAATTTAAATTATTCCTTTCTGTAATATTCATAGAAAAAAATAATACAGAAACATTTTAAAAAAACTAGATGTATAGCATTACCTGTGATAATGCTAGTGTGAATGCTGTAAGATGAATGTGGTCCC
>NC_050522.1:25126736-25126985 GCF_002922805.2 Oryzias melastigma | reverse complement strand
AATATTAGCTAAACTCCAAAACAGCCAAAAAAACTGAAAAAAGCGTAAATTAACCAAGACAGCTAGGATGTAGCTGAAATATTAGCTAAACTCCAAAACAGCCAAAAAACTGAAAAAAGCGTAAATTAATCAAGACAGCTAGTATGTAGCTAAAATATTAGCTAAACTCCAAATAGCCTAAAAATCTGTCTAATCTGATTCACAATAAAAAAAACCTGAAATGTTGCGGCTGATTTATGAAAAAAAAAA
>NC_050522.1:25101640-25126680 GCF_002922805.2 Oryzias melastigma | reverse complement strand
TAAAATATTAGCTAAACTCCAAATTAGCCTAAAAAATGAAAAATAAAAAAAAAACCTAAATTAGCCAAAAAAGGTAGCATGTAGCTGAAATATTAGCTAAATGTCAAAATTGGCCTAAAAAACTGTAAAATTTTGTAATTTTGCAAAAACAGCTAGCATATACGTAGCTAAAATATTAGCTAAACTCCAAATTTGCCTAAAAAATTTTAAAAAAGCCTAAATTAACCAAAAACAGCTAGCATGTAGCTAAAATATTCGCTCAATTCCAAACTAGCCTAGAAATCCTAAATAACTGCAAAAACAGTTGAAAAAGCTAGCATAAAAAGAGCTGAAGAGCTACAGACATCCAAAGAAAACGTACAGATAATAATAATAAAGAACTAAAGAAAAAGTGAATCACTATTAAACCCATAAATATTCTGTCTCTCTTGGTTCAGACAGCAGAATCGTGGAATAAAAGTCACGTTCTATGTGGTTCTGGATCGGCGTTTCTCATAGTGTGTGTGGGCGGGGCCAAACGAAGAGGCGGGGCTTATTCACTTAGTTTGGGGACCCCTGCACTAAACAGAAGAATTCCATTTTACAACACGTTATACAGATAAAATCACAAATTTCTTCACAATCTACAAGTAAAATGTATCAAAATGTATAAATAAAACTAAATTAATAAATTTAAAAAATAGTTTTGTGGGTTTTAAGGAGGTTCTGGTCCAGCAGGGAGACGTAGGTGTGTATAGATTTGTCCATTTAAAACTAAAATGTCAAAATCCAATTAAATTTTGGAAGGAAAGCTATGAAAGGATTTCCTCTTTCCTGACATTAAATACAAAACTCTCCTGCAGATTCCACTCTCTTGGTTTGTCACGTTCATGTTCGGCTGTAGTTTCAACTCCTCACGACTTCCTTCACTTTAGTAAACGCATTCCCAGCATGCAGCTGCAGGATTCTCCTGCTGTAGCTCGGCTGAAGTCCGGAAACTTCTGCTGCGCTCCAACGTTACCACTGTGTGTGAAGCAGACGTTTGTAGAAGTGTCCCGTTTTCTCAGAAAATGACATGGAAACGAGCATTTCTGGAAAGACATTGTAAAAAAAGAAAGAAAGCACTGTTGAATTATTCAATAAACATATCATCCAACAAACATCGTTCTGTTGTGGTCCGTTAGGGTTTGGAAAACTCTGAAACTTTACCGTCAAAATCCAGTAAATTCTTGTTCAATTTGTTTTTTTTTTAATTAATGATCTTTTGATCTATTTTTCAGCTAAATATGACCTTTTTAACAAAAAAAATCTGTCATTTTTAGGACGGTTTTTGCTAAAAGCAGCAGGAGTTTGTTAGAAATTCATCTCCCAGATTATTTTTAACGTCTAAAATACGATTTTTTAAAACTCAATTAAAGAAAAATACTCATAAATGTAATTTTAACCCTTATTTTCTTTTCCTTTGTCCTCCACCAATAGAAAAACGCCACAAGAACACATCAAAAACATATTTTCTTTATTAAAGCTGATATTTAAAATATATCAGGGTCTGCAACTAGTGGCTCTTTTGTCCTTTAATGTGGCAAATTATTGTTGTTTATTTACTAAATTCAGAATTCTTGTTATTTTCTGATCATTTTATTAATAAAAAACGGCTAAAATGAAGAATAATAAATAATCTATGATTCCCAAATAATCATGTTAGCTAAAAACTGGACATATATCAGCATTTAATACAATTAGAACATTAGAAATATCAACTTAACCCAAAAATATTCAAAATCTTTTATTTGTTTTTTTTCTTTTAAAACAGACAGAAAGGAGAAAAAAAAGTTTCAGTTGGAGAAAAACACAAAGCTGGTGGTGTTTGTGTAAACCCGACACCTCCTCGTCCTCCTACTCGTCCTCCTCCGTCATCACGGCGCTCATTCGCCGGTTTGGCCGCAAACGCGTCACATGACGCCAGAATCCACTGTAAGGCTTTTTGAACCCAAACGGGGAAAAGGCTCATTTAGGTTCTTCAAGCTTCTCCTTCACTTCAGTCCAGCCCTGAAGGGTTTTTCCGGATCCATCGTGACTCCGCCCCCTCAGTTAAGAACTTCCACATAACATATTGCTTTGATCTCAGCATCTTCACCGGAGCTGGTGATCATTTAAAAGGCAGAATGACCTCCTGATGGTTCCTAAAACCCAAGTTTAACTTCTCAAGATAAATTCATTATCAATCATTTTAATTTGAAAGTCACTTTTTTGTCTATTTGAATAAAAAACCCTCAAAATTCACCACAAACACTGACGTTTTCTGATAAAACAATAGAACATTTTTAACTGTTTTTCCTAAAATCTGAATCATCGTTTTAGTTTATAGTGTAATTACTGAAGGTTGGTTTGGCTTCGACACTCTAAAGTTTGAATCTCTTCCCGTTTCCAGAACGACAAACAAATGTAGAAAAATAGTGTCACATTAAGGCAAATAAATACAATTATTTCTAAATAAAAAACACAAATTCTGACTGTTCTAAGGCAACATTCAGAAAGACACTTGAACAGCAAAAGGAGGAGAATCAGGAGAAACGGACGCTTTCAGCTCCTCGCCTCCAAATGTCATAAAAATGAAGACTCCAGCAGCTCCGTCCAATCAGCACCAGGAGAGACCAGCAGCAGAGCTCCGCCCCCTTTCACACGATGTACTGGTACAGGTCCGCCTTGCCGTGGTCGGGCGAAGCGAAGGGGCTGAGCCAGGCTATAGAGAAGGGGTGTCCGAACACCACCTTCATGTTCATCCACTTGGACCTCTTGGCCCAGCGTCTCTCCTCCTTCTTCAGCTGTTCGATGCCCTGCGGAGACGGAGGAGGGAAGAGGGCTGAGGATTGTGGGACAGGAAAGGGGTTTTCATTCTTGGAGAAGTCTACAAGTTCAAAATCGAGTGCTCTAGAAATTTCCCAGAAGTCTTTGCAAAAAACAGCATGCATTAGGGTTGTGGATTGGTAAGAGCCTGGCCGTACGATACGTGTCCCGACAAGTGTCTCATAATACGATGTATATCCCGATACGAGTCTCTCAATACGATGCGTATCCTGATACGTATCTTAGATACAATCTGTATCCTGGTTCATGTCTCACAATACGACCCGTACCACGATACTTTTCTCTCGATACAATGCGTATCCTGATACCCGTCTCACTATATGAAGCTTATCTCGATACATGTCTCACGATACAATATGCATCACAATACCTATCCCAATACGTGTCTTACAATACGTATCCCATGATACGATACATATCCCGATACGCGTCTCATGATTAAATACATATCACAATACATGACTTATACGATACACATCCTGATGCGTGTTTCATGATGCGATATGTATCACAATACATGTCTCAGGATACGATACGTATCCCGATACGCATCTCACGATACGATACGTATCCCGATACGCATCTCACGATACGATACGTATCCCGATACGCGTCTCACGATACGTATCCCGATACGCGTCTCACGATACGTATACCGATACGCGTCTCACGATACGATACGTATCCCGATACGCGTCTCTTGATACGATACGTATCCCGATACGCGTCTCACGATACGTATCCCGATACGCGTCTCACAATACGATACGTATCCCGATACGCGTCTCTTGATACGATCCGTATCCTGAGACGCGTCTCATGGTTAAATACAGATAACGATACATGTCTCACGATACGATACATATCCCGATACGCGTCTCGTGATACAATACATATTCCGATATGGCTCTACCAGAACAATTTTTCAATTAATTTTTTTAAGATTATGACTTAGAAAAAAACCCTCTATCTGAATATTTATACATCTTTCAACTAAATAAAATGTTAAAACTGATCCTGGAAGTCTGAACTTGAGAGTATCCCGCTAGCTTAGCTTAGCTGGACTGTTTTTCTGCACCTTTTGTAGCATCACAATACAATCTGGCAATCCATTCATGATATACAGACTTCTGGGAGAAGATTTATCTGGAATAACAACCTTAAAATATAAAGTCATGCTCCCAGCTGGGGGCGGAGCTGTGGGGGGGGGTCATTTTAGAATTTTAGAATCATGATTGACAAAGACCAAGAATTCATCAATAAAAGCTTCTATAGCATTACAAAAATAACAAAATTAATATTTTAAATGAAAATTTGAGCTCCTACAATTATTTGCTACGGCCTTGGAATGTGTGAGGGCCGGCAGCTCCCTGGATTTAGCTCAAATCTGCACCGTTTCCATGCTACGGCCAGAGGAGATTATCATCTTCGAAAACAAATTTGCATTAGATGCTTCAAAATGATTCTTTTGTTTCCTTCTGGGGGGTTATTAAGTCACTTTTCTCATTTGCACACAAACATTATTACACTGCCTGAAAATGTGCGGTCTCCGTAGTGAGTTCTGACTCGGTGAGTCATCCCTGTGGGTGTTCAGAGCACCAAATGTAATGAACTGAACTCCGTGGAGGGCTGTGAGTGGATTACCAGCTCCCCCTCCCATCTGGGCTCACATTCAAGTCAGCTGAAGGCTCCAGAACCGCCATCCTTCATCATCTCCACTTCATTTTGGGAAACCACTTCCCACTAAAACCCGCGAGCGTCTCGTCCTTCAACTCAATCAGCCCGACCGTCGAGTCTCGGCTGTGAGCAGATCTGCTCTCACCGTTTCATCAGAACATATGGAGTGGACCTGGGTTCCAAACATGACGGCCGTGAAGATGAGGAAGAGGAGGCCCTCGAAGCAGAGGAGGATGAGGAGGACGACCGTCGCTGGTGGAGAGAAGCTGCTGCACTCTGAGGAGGAAGAGCAACATTTAGACATAAAGTTGATCCGCTGAAGGTCTAAAGTCTGTCGCTGAGGTTTGTCTGCAACAACGTTCAGCTCACACAGATATTCAGTCAGATTCTATTGATTATATTACGATCATAAATTCACCAAATGGAAACTATGGAGCCAAATCTATAAAGATTTGAACCCAAATAAAACAAATTTAAGATGAAATATTGGTGTGAAGATAAAACTAATAATCATTATATAAACTTTATGCAATTCTAATATAAACTTAATTATTTTCAGCTTCCAATTTTCTGATTTTAAGTTTCCAAATTTCAGTTTCAAAACTTTTTTCAGTTTCAATTCTGACGCATTTGATGTATTTTTTTTAACTTTGTTTTTATTTTTATTGGTCAGCTTTTGTTCAATTACAAATATAAAAACTTAAATTGGTTTGATTAATACATTTTCTGCTTCATGTTCTCTTATTTTCACCAAAGACGAGAACATGAAGTCATTTATCGTTGTGTGCTATGAAAACGAAATAAGTAAATAAATAAACAAGTAAGTGAACAATAAGTTAATAAACAAGTAAATAAATAAATATGTAAATAAACAAATAATTAAATAAACAAAGTAAATAAATAAGTGAACAAATAATAAATATGTAAATAAACAAATAAGCAAGTAAGTAGGTAAATAAATATATAAGTAAGTAAGTAAATGAACAAATAGGTAAATAACTAAACAAATAAATAAATAAACAAGTAAATAAATAAGTAAACAAGGAAAACATAAGTAAATAAACAAATAAATCCTTTTCTTCGGTTTTAATTCTGACAGTTTTAGTTTTTACATTTTTGTTGCGGTGGGGGCGGGGCTAACACGAAGGACCAATCAAAATCGATAAGCTTGGCAACCTCAGTCATGGGGGGCAAAAGTTTCAAACCTGAAACTTTCTGATACAAAACCAAAATAAAAGGTTTGGTTCCCATCTGTGTTTGTGAATAACTTATTGTGAGTCGGTTTGTGTTTATTTATTAAGATTAAATGTAAATTGTAAAATTGTGATGTTTTTTTTTTCATTTGTAATGGATAAAGTTTTGTGTGTAATGGAAGCCCAGCTTCTTTTCTGCACATTGATGTAGATTTCTCTCTCCTGGTACATTGGAATACTTACTCTTCCAGTCTTCTTCGAAGCAGAAGACGAAGTGGAGAGCCGCCATGAGTAACGCGTGGAAGGAGATGAGAGCGATGTACATCTGAGAGGAAAACATTCACGTTAGGGTTCAGAACGGTCGTACGGACGCCGTCTAAAGGGTTGGTTGGGTCAGGACTCACAGTGAACAGAACAAAGAACTTCTGGTTGTTCTCCCCCACACAGTTGTTGACCCAGGGACAGTGGTGGTCCATCTTCTTGATGCAGCGTTTGCAGACACTGAGGGAACAGAAGGCGGAGCTCCGTCACTCAAACAACGATTGAATTTTCGGAGCGAGCAGACGAGGACGGCCGCGACGGCGTGGTGTCTTCACCTGCAGTGGTGGGCGCGGTCGGGCTTGATGCTGCAGCATTTGGGGCATTTGTAGACCACCTGTCCCGGCTTGAGCTGCAGGCTTTCTATGAACTCCTTGGTGGCGTTCCCTTTGGGGACGGCGCCCTGAGAGGAGGAAGATAATGAGGGAGAATTCTCTCATTCTGTGGTTCGAAGGCGGCGGGACTGACCGGGTCGGTGCACATGGCTTTGGCGTGCGACGCCAGCGCCAGGAAGGCGAGGCCGCTGAACAGCACGCCGTTGAAGAGGCTGTACGCCGCGCTCCTGGCCGGCAGCAGCATGACGAACATGACCACGAACTCGGCGTAGAGGACCAGGAACCAGGTGATGACGGCGCAGGTGATGCCGCAGCCGTCACGGATGAACCACATGGTCCCGGCGCCGCTGCGGGGTGGGGGCGGGACGCAGTGCTCAGGCTTCAGGTAGCCAGCTTGCCTCTCGATGTCCCTGGTGCGCTGCGCCGGACTCATCCTCCTACTGCGTCTGCGGCTGCGTCTGCATGCTGCAGACGACACAGGAAAGAGGCGCTTAATCACCAAACAGGTAAAAAACGAACTCTGGAGCTTCACTGATCAGATATCTCTGCTGTGACCGGATTAGAAGCAGAATTTAAACGGTTCTGACGCCTTTTTAGACATGAATCACGAGAGGAGGAAGAACAAACACAGACGGCTGGATCTCTGAAGACCAAACAGGAGATTCCTCCCAGACAAGACGACTGATGTTTGATTTCCAAAGAGGAATGAATGCAGAATCATCTAGAGTCCCAAACTTTATCATGTGAAGACCACAGAACTGTTTTCTTCTCCAATGGGGGGGGGGGTCGGTTTGTAGGCTAACAGAAAAAGTGAAACAATCACAACCGAAACTTAAACATTTATGGTTTTCCAGAAAGACAGATGTAGCCACATTTAAAATAATTCATTTCTGTAATCTTCATAGAAAAATATAATAAAACCTTTAAAAAAACTAGATATATAGGATTACCTGTGATAATACTATTGTGAATGCTGTAAGCTAATGTGGCCGCTGAAGATGCTGAAATTGATAGCTGAAAACGAAATTAGTAGCTGAAATGGCTGAAGCTGATAGCTCGGTAAAATATTAGCGAAATGCCAAATTAGATTAAAAAACTAAAAAAAAAAATCTATTTTAGCCAAAACAGCTAGCATAAAGCTAAAAGATTAGCTAAACTCCAAATTCAAATTGAGTAACAGCCAAAACAAAAGCTTGAATAAAAAAAGCTGAATATTCTAATAGCTATAAACGTCCAAAAAACGTACGGAAGAAAAATAATAATAAATAAAGAAAGAAAAAGTGAATCACTACTTAAACCAATAAATATTCTCTCCCGTCATAAATCAGACTCCAGAATGGTGGAATTAAAAGTCACGTTCTGTGTGGGGGGGCAGGATAAATGTGGAGGTGGGCCTGATCCGGCCCGCGGGCCGTAGTTTGGGGATCCCTGGTCTAAAGAGGACAAAATTCTAATGCTGAAAGTGTTCCGGTTCGTCGGATTCTTGGGCTGCAGACGAAAAAAATCTATTTAAATGATTTCTGCTTTGTTTGATTTCTGATTTGAAGGAAGTTTTATTTTGGAAAACTACCAGATTCTGAAAGAAACATTCTCAGTAGTTTTTTAATGATGATTATGAAGTTTTTAACCAAAATCTAACAACCTCAATGTCTTAAAAAGCTATTTTTAATGTTGATCTGAAGCCTGTTTCCAAAATCTCATCTGAGGGGGCGTGGCTTTAGGAGCTCCGCCCCTGATCCCCCTGTCTGATTCTGATAGCTCTGTGTCTCAAACACCAGATGCAGCTGAAGTTGGCGTCTGGTTGTTAAGCCTCTACTTTGACAATTAAAGGAACATTTTTATCTTTTAACGGATTCGACAAAAGAATCTAAAAGTTCAAAGTGGCTGCAAATATTTCTCATAGAATGAAGATTCAATCAAATGTCAGATCTGATGAGACAGTTTAGTACAGAAAATACTCCTCTGTGTTACAGCGAAATAAACAATGAGCCAAGATTATAAAAAAGATTAATCATTTTGCCTTGAAAGAAATTAAACTGTAATGTTGGCTTTGTTACATTTTTACAGATCAGAAACAGCCTCTACAAATCAGCAACTTTGTTTTATTGAATCTTAATCTTCTGTAAAATATCTAGATATTTTTGCATAAATTAAATTCCTGTAGCAGTAATTTAATTTAATACACAGATTTTCCAGAAACTGGAATAAAAACCTCCAACTCCATCCCTGTACAGACAGACCGGTCCGTGAGAATACTGTGACATTAAGCTGATATGTGGCCTAAAAAGGTTTGAGAACACAAGAGACGGAACTCAAAATGTCAAGAAACTCAAAATACATCAGAGGATGATGGGAGGATAACCGGCTGTGTCCACGCGGACGTCAACTCTGTCAACAGTTTGAGTCTCATGAAAAATTCATGACTTTAAGGTGAACCGTCCCGACCAATCCGCTTTCTCTGCAGCTTCACACAATGTTAAATATTTATAACATTCCTTCATATTTTCCAGAGAAATTACGTCATTATCCTGACTACAACCGAATCCGTCTGTAAACACCCCCTCCAGGGAAGAAATCTTCAAAGTGACGACCTTGGACCCGCTCATCTTTTCAGAGCACACCTGTCAGCCGCAGTATCACCTTCCACCTGAGGTAAAAGGTTACACCTGTCCTGACGGAGAGGAGTCTGCTTTCAGGTTTCCCTGACTGCATGTGCAACAGTTTACAGCGACAGAGGAAGTGGGTCACTACAGGAAAATCCTGCTTCATGATGACGAGCGGCTCGCCCCATCAGAGAGAGAGAAAACCTGGAACTGAACAAACGAAACAACGATGACTGCTCATCCAGACACGGCAAAGGAACCGGTTATCTCTGCAGAACCGCACAGAGACCTCGAGAAAGAAACGGATTTGTTCTGCACTGAAACGTGAGACGCAACTTCTGTCCGAGATCAGTCAATAATTGATAAGGATGTTCAGAGCTACTGAGATACTGCAGACCTCCATCACTACAGAGAACTGAAAGAAGTTAAATAGAAGTATTTAAAGTATCATGTTTTAATCTTCATTCAGGAAAACTTCAAAAGATTAAGACGGTGTTAAACTCAATTCTACAGGGGGTCAAAATCCAAAACACAACTTAGGTCACAGGCTGAACAGGATAAACATTTATTGAACACTCTAAAACGACATTTTTAAAACTTTAAAACCATAACTTTCTAAGATAATTATGAGCTAGATATATAGAATGACCTGTGATAATGCTAGTGTGGATGCTGTAAGATGAATTTGGCCACTAGAGATGGTGAAGCTGATAGTTGAAATGACCAAAGCTGATAGCTGAAAACGCTGAAGCTGATAGCCAGCTAAAACATTAGGTATATGCCATATTAGCCTAAAAAAGCTAAAAAAAAAAAAAAAAAACTTAGGTCAACCAAAACAGCTAGTATGGAGCTGAAAATATAGCTAATTTTCAAAATAGCCTAAAAAAAACTGAAAAAAGTCTAAATTAGCCAAAACAACTAGCGTGTAAGTATTAGCCTGACTCCAAAACAGTCTAAAAATACTTTTAAAAAAGCTGAAGTTAGCCAAAACAGCCAACATGTAGCTGAAATATTAGCTAAACCTCAAAACGGCCTAAAGAATAATCAGAAAAAAGTCTAAATCAGCCAAAACAGCTAGCATGCAAATACTAGCTAAGCTCCAAAACAACCTAAAAAACTTTTTAAAAAGCTGAAGTTAGCCAAAATAGATAGCATGTAGCTGAAAAAAATAACTAAACCTCGAATAGCCTAAAAAGCTGAAAAAAACTAAATTAGCCAAAGCAGCTAGGATCTAGCTGAAATATTAGCTAAACTCCAAAATAGACTAAAAAATCTTAGTAAATGCCAAAATAGTCCAAAAAGCTAGCAGAATGCTATTTTTTAAAACTTAAAAACCTTAACTTTTAACATAATTATGAATAATAAAAAGGCAGGAATTTTATTCCAGAATAAACCAACTTAAACCTTAAATAACTTTCAACATTTTACTCTTCATAAAAATATATTTTGTGAAAATTATACAATTTAAAAATGAGCGCAGATAACATCGGGTCATTAATAACAATAAAATAAATGATCTGGCGGGCCGGACAGAATTACCAGGAGGGCCGGATCCGGCCCCCGGGCCTTGATTTGACACGTGGTCTAAAATGTTTTCATTTATGTATGTATTTATTTTTTATGAAAGATCCACCTTTGTTCAGTTTATTTGACTAATCGTGTGAAAATCAATTCATTCAGTAATGTTACTGTTGTGGGATCAATAAAGTTTTTTTCAAATCCAAGATAGTTTCCTTTTTGAATAAAGTTGTTTTTTAATTGGAATTTAATGGAAACTCAAAACGTTGATTTGTGAATCAAAATGTAATTGGTTCAGTATTTGTTGACAGAGATTTTCAGCTCTAGTAAATCATAAAAATAATAAGTATGTAAAACTTGACAGAGGAGAGAACACAGCTGGTCAAAATGATGGAAATAATCCAGGATTTTTTTTCCTGTGATCGCAGTCAGATTGGTGAGGGACTCAGAAACTTGTCAGATTAAAGAGAAAAACGCGCTTTCTAAAACTTTAGAGGCAAACTGAGCTTCAAATGTTTAGAAACAGAGATGAAGCCATTATTGACCACAATCAATTCAGTTGAGTCAACCCGGAAGTTGCCTCTGGGAGCAGGAGCGCGAGCTCGGGAAGCTAAACACAAAAAACACAGCTCACATTTTCAGCTAAAACCTTTCACCAGCTCAACAACAACCCACCTCTCGCCCCCTTGGCTTTGTTGTCAGGAGTCCAGAAGACCTCACGTTTCTTGAAGCCTTTAGGGAATCGAACCCCGTCCGCCCCGCCTGCTGTGCTGGTTAGCTTAAATCCCGGCTAGGCTCACTGGTGTCCTCACAATGGCTTCTTCCTGGTTCCTGGTCTCCGTTTAGTTAATAATCTAACTTTCTAACTAGTTCATTAACTCTAAATATAAGTCACTCTGTTTGTTGTTTTCTTGTGGTTCTCATTCAGAAATCTATGCGGCAGAAAAACAAACTCAAACGCACAAATTTCCAACCAGGAAGTTTGATAACCCGCGGATGATTCGCCCTGAGTTTGGTCTGTCAGGAGCAGAACCGGGAACGACTTCCTGTCAACTGACCAATCAGATCGTTATCTAGGTTTTGGCCCACCCCTTTGGCCAAAAAAAGGGTGGAATTTTTCTTCCATTCAAAATTATTTTATTCTTTAGTCATATGTACACTTAATAAAAAAATATTTAAATTAAATTACATTACATAACATGGCATAAAAAATAAAACCATACAAAATAAAACAAAATGGCATGTGTAACAATATAGTGCAGTCATCTAAAAAACTTAAAAACATTTAGCTTTCAATGCAATATTTAGTACCAATCTTTTTCAAAGCTCTCTTTATGCTCTTTCTGAAAGTAAAAAATATGGCACACACTTTTATAGTCCTATTCTGACAGAGAAATGACTTATCTTAATGTTAAAGTGGATTAAGAAAAGGTCTCTTAGCCCACACTTAAAGTTCATTTTATTGAGTATTCTCGAGTTTAAGAATAGTACGAATAATAATTTTACTAACAGACTACCTCTTCAGACTAGTTGGAACATTTTTAATTTACAAATATAGTAAAAAGTAAACCTCATGTATACTGCCTCATTTTTAGCACATAATATATTTGTAGTACACTTAAATAGACTATTTTCTGCTAAGGGGTGCAATATTAAAACCCTTGTTCCATTATTTAAAACAGACTGAAATAATGAAAGAGTTATTATTAATTTATGTTTATCCAATTTTGTTTATTATTATTTATTTAGATCACATGTGTCAAAGTTTTTTTTAGGTTTTTTTAGGCTAATTTGGCATTTAGCTAATATTTTAGCTGGCTATCAGCTTCAGTGTTTTCAGCTATTAACTTCAGCTATCAGCACTAGCATCTTCGGCAGCCAAATTCAGGTTACATCATTCACACTAGCATTATTGCAGGTAATTGGAGGAGAGTCTTCCAAAATGTGTAATAAATATTATAAATCCAATCATTCCTCATCTTACACATTATTCCTTTGATGACATAAAAATGTTAACACCTCACTTAGACACTAATCTGCAGCCTTCAACATATCTGAATTTGCAGTATATATATATTTTATTTCAAATTATTTTTATTATTATCATTGTTATTGCTGTTGTAGTAGCAGCGGTGGAAGTTTGTGATTACTAGCAGTTCTCGTGTTTCTCCAGATGGTGGCGACATAACCCCTTCTTCGAGAATGCAATGCATAAAAACCGTAGAAGAAGAGCCTCCCGGCAGTTCTTCTTCTTGTGTTTATTTTTTATTGAGTCAACATGGCAAGAGTCAAAGTTAGCGAGGCTGAAAAGGTGTATATTCTACACGGAATAAGAGTAAGTACTTAATACTATTCAGCTAAATGTCAGTGATCGTTCATTTGACACCTAAAGATGGTCACTCCGGATCTTTATTTTGACTCGCTTTCTCCTCAGGATGATTTACGGGTGGATGGAAGAAGCTGTGAGGACTACAGACACATGGAGGTGGAGACGGATGTGGTCTCCAACACGGATGGATCTGCCAGAGTCTCTCTGGTAAACTCTACATTTATATTTATATATATATATATATATTCTCCAGAATGTCAGCAGAAAGTGAGTGATTTTCCCCTCCACGTTTGTCAGGGACACACCGCCGTCCTGGTTGGGATTAAAGCAGAAATTGGAAAACCGAGACCCCTGGTTCCAGATGAAGGATACCTGGAGTTCTTTGTGGACTGGTAGGTTTACTGAATGTAAACCAGCACTTCCTCAAATCTCACTGGTCACAATTTGGGGTTTAAGTCAATTCTAGTTGATCAAATCAAGGAAAAATTTATTTAGTTGATTAAAAGTGAGATTTTTTGCTATAAAAAATAGCAGACTTCTTCAACTGACTATAATTTTGTTAAAAAAATACACATTTTATTTCTTATGTGTTTAGTTGGAGAGTCTTTTTATATATTTTTTTTAGGTTATTAGATGTTATAAATCTGGGAAAAAAATCATATTTGTTTTTTATTGTGAAAATCTGTTTTATTCATTTGTTTTTTAATTTTAAAGTTTTTTTAAATCCTGTGACTCATTTTGAGTTACTTGGAGGATGCAAAGTGTTTTATAATAAAAGTTTATTTTATTTTTTATCATCATGTAGGAGCTAAAACTTTAATAAATAACTGCTGGGATTTCCTGTTGGGTCATTGGCTCAGTTTTTCCAGTTCACTCTGACTCTTCATTCTGATTGGCTGAACACACCTGATCCAGGTCTTCAGCAACATTGACTGTATTAATATTTCTATATGATCAGCCAACTTTCTGAATCGAAACCAAAATAAGTCATTCTTAATGTTTTGGTGATACCCTGACACTAGGAGGCGCTATCTCTGTTGTCGCTTTATTAGAAAAGTGTTTTTTCAACCCCCCCAGTTCTGCCAACGCCACCCCCGAGTTTGAAGGCAGAGGCGGCGAGGAGCTGGGGATCGAGCTGAGCAACACCCTCTACCGAGTGTTCAACAACAGGAGCAGCGTGGACCTGAAGAGCCTCTGCATCAGTGCTGGGGAGCACTGCTGGGTTCTGTATGTGGACGTTCTGGTGAGTCCTTCTGACCCGGACGCTTTTTTATCTCTCTACAAAGATATTTTTATACATAAAACATTAAATAAATAAAACAATAATGCATGGAAATTCAACTAAAATTAAAATCTTCCCTATTTTTTTTATAATTTTGTTTAACTAAAATGATCTGTTTTAGCTAAAAATAGTTGAGACTTTTTTATGTTTGTTTGTTTTTTTTGTAATAAAATGAAAAAATGTGTTGTTTACCTAGTTTTTAAATATCCCCTACTCCATAAAAGGGCTTTTATTGTGGTAGACATTGAGCTCCTGATGTCAGTAAAGTCTTTGATTAGTGATGCAGAGACTGAGGGAAATGTCTAAGTGTGTCTGCTGAGCTGATCAGGTGAATCATCCAGGATCAAATCAGGATCAGCTTAAAGTAAAGGAAACAATGAGTGTGAAACTGACAAAAAATATATAGAAAAACTGTTGAACTCAAAAGTACACATTGAAAACTTGAGCTAAATGTTGAAAATTTGAAGAACAGATTTTAAATGTGAAAATTAATATTTAAAAAAAACTATAAACCTCAAACTGTGTCCAAATGAAAAAAAAATCAAAATTTTAAAACATTTTGAAATATATTCATGGGTTATGTTTTAAAATTTTATAGTGAAATAAAAAAATGAAAGTTTCACTTCTATTTTAGCAACATTCTAACGTTTTTGGCTAGTTATCTACTGAGGTTTTTTAGGCTAATTTACAGTTTAGCTTCTATTTTAGCAACAGGCTAACGCTTTTGGCTAATTTAGTTTGCTGAGAATTTTAGGCTAATTTGGAATTTAGCTAGTATGTAAGCAACGAGCTAGCTTTTTTTTTTACCTATTTGTTATCTACTGAGGTTTTTTTATGCTAATTTGGAGTGTAGCTAATATTTTAGCTACATGCTAACGATTTTTTTGGCTAATTTGTTATCTACTGATTTTTTTAATGCTAATTTAGAGTTTAGCTTCTATTTCAGCAACAGGCTAATGTTTTTGACTAATTTAGTTTACTGATAAATTTTTGTCTCTTTAGGAGTTTAGCTAGTATTTTAGCAATATGTTAGCTTTTTGGCTATATTGACATCTACTGAGGTTTTTTATGCTAATTTGGAGTTTTGGAGTCATCTACGTTTTGTTTTATGATAATTTAGAGTTTAGCTTCTATTTTAAAAACATGCTAACGTTTTGGACTAATTTAGTTTACTGAGGATTTTAGGCTATTTTGGAGTTTACCTAGTATTTAAGCAAAGAACTAGCTTTTTTGGCTAACTATACATTTATTAAGGTTTTTTTGGGCTCATTTGGAGTCTAGATCGTATTGAAGCAACACGCTAAATATTTTTGCAAAATTGGCATGTTTTAGAGATTAAAGCAATTTTACTACAAAATTTTCAGAAATTTATGTCAACTTCAGCGCTCTTTCATAGTTCTTAGATTCAATTTCCAGTCTTTACAACTTTAACATACAAATAGCTTTAGCATTTTCAGAGAAATAGTTTAAAGAATTTAAGTAAATTGGTCACTATTTTCAGCAAAAAGCATTTACACTATCAGGTAATGCAACTTTTGTAGTTATATGTATGTATATTTCAATATTTCCTTCTAGTTTAATATACATATATTTGAAAATGTACAAATCATTTTCTTAAACTTTTAATTGTACTTTCACAATTTAATACTGTTTACATTTATTTTTTTTATTTCAATTTTACAATCTGGTTTTTCCTTTACTTAAAGCTGATTATTACTTGATCCCACAGCAACATCCCGACTTCCTTATATATCAAGAAATATATATACATATATTTTCTTCTTTGAGCCACAAAGCATCAAACCAGCCTGCAGTGGATGCAGTTTGTTTTTCATGGATGTGTTCTCTGATCCAAAAACACAGAATCAGTTGAAAGCCAGTCGGTGTGTAGTGAGAGAGTTGAGTCCATTCAGTCATGTTAGAGTTTGAGGAAATTTGGTCTGAAAATGGGCGGAGCTTCAACTCAGAGGGCTTTTGTATGCAGCTGCTGCAGTGTGACGGGAACCTGTACGACGCCATCTCCGTCGCCATCAAAGCCGCTCTCTTCAACACCAAGTGCGTTTTTGTTTTTCCCATTTCCTGGTGTTTGTGGTCGTTCTCTGCTCATCCTGCGATCTCATCTCCTCACCGCAGAATCCCCCGAGTCCACATGTCGTCAGACGAGGAAGGCGGGAAGGAGGTGGAGCTTTCGGACGACCCGTTCGACTGCGTGAGGCTGAACGTGGAGAGCGTTCCCTGTATCGTGACGCTGTGTAAGGTGAGCCGCTCTCTGTGAGCGTGGCGGTTCGTAGGCGTGGCGTCTCGTGACCTGCAGCTGTCGTTGAGCAGGTGGGCCACAGACACGTGGTGGACGCCACTCTGCAGGAGAAGGCGTGCTCGGTGGCGAGCCTCATCATCGCCGTCACACACAGGGGAACGGTGACCTGCGCCAAGAAGATGGGCGGCGGCAGCCTGGACCCGGAGAGTATCTTTGAAATGACAGAGGTGAGGCAGACGACTAGAAACGATTTGGGGTTTTTGTGCGTTTATGATGTTTCTCTTGTTCAGGCGGGTAAACGAGTCGGGAAAGCGCTTCACGCGCCGCTCATGAAGCTGCTGCAGCAGGAAGAGAGTCTGGGAAAGAAGAGACAGAAAGTTGGCTTTCTTGGTTAAAATGAACTTCTATGTGTACTTCCTGTTTTTGTTTTAATAAAACATTTCACATTTTCTATAAATCCTCGTCTGGAGTCTTTTGTACTCATAAAGAAGCTGATTTTATTGTATTTCATCCTGAAGTTTCCTGATTTATCCAATAAACTCTGTGATTTTCCTTTTTGGTTTGAGGTTCACATAGATGATAAACTATGGAGGTTTTTACATCCTGTTGACCTGAAGACGTCTCGTTTGATCAACTCTACCTCCAGAACGAACAGATTTTATACGGAAAGAAAAACTTTGGTAAAAAGTTTGATCTTTTATGAGTTAAAAGCACAGATTATCTTATGCTGAACAACATTGGTTACTAGCTGTTCAGAGCTGCACTGAGATGATCCTGTTTGGCACAAATCATCTTTTATTTTGAAAATTAGTTATTTGAACTTCTGTCAAATGTAAAAAAAATGAAAAAAATCTCATTTTTAAGTTCTTTTTATTATATTTTTGCTTTTGTTCGAACCAAAAATAGACATAACTCATATTTGTTATTAAAAATAAGGCTAAAGTTAGACTATGCGGCGCCTTGTAGGTTTTAGAAAATGAGCCCAAATGGCTCTTTTACTGTGAAAGGTTACTGACTCTGATCTAGGATGTCTTTTATTTTGAAAAGAAGTCATGCAAAATTCTGTCATACTTTAAAAAAAAAGCTATTTTCTGTTCATGTTTATGTTTTATTTATAAAACACAACAGTTTATTTAAATATTTCATGTCAGTAACAAAAACATAAATATTCTCTTATTTTTCTAAAGGGTGAGTGAAGACTTTGTGGGTTCTACTGGGTTTTGGTTGGCGAGAAATCGACCTGAACGGCTCTTTAAGTGTTGAACGCTGCAGATCCTGGTCCAGAACCGTCCTCCTCGAGGGGGGGTTTTCTCATATGTTAAGCAGCATTGTGTTCACGTCTGCTTTAATGATGAACTTGGAATGACTTACTTCTAAAGTCTGGTTTTTATGATGCCTCATTAAAGGTTTTTCTGTCAGAATTTGTTGGTTTTGGCTCCAATAAGTAAACATTCTGCGGAAAACTCAAAATGAGGAGTTTCTATCACCTCAATACAATGATCCCAAAAATCTTTGACGCCAAACAAACACTTCTTCCTGAGTTTTCCAGACTTATTGTGAGTATTTCTTGAGTCAAAGGTTGAACCTCTTGAGAGCTGCAGCATCTCCGTCCTCCAGCGTTTGCCACGTGTCAACCAGGACTCTGCAGCAGCACAAACGCCAGATGTGACTGGACGGCTTCCACGGGGCGTGTGCGCGGGCCGACAGCCGACAAACACCAGAAAAATGTCTCTGCAAGGTCATGCCATGAAAAAATAAGTTATATAATTGCATAATCAGTGCTGGCAAACTGGTAAAGTTCTTACGCAGCTGAGAGACAAAGCCTCCTTTTCTCGTTCATGATGTAAACTCACATTTAAGCCAAAAAAAGAGGAATAAAGTTGAATTTTTAACACTTTGAGGCGTTATGTAACGGCTGCTCCATCCTGCCCCACCCTGTCTGCACCTGCCCCCCGGCCTTGGCTCTGAGGAGCACCTGGCGTCCATGTGAGCAGTCTGGAACGCCATCCCAGACAGGGCGGCAGTACTTTTCCTTAAGGCAGGAGTGAAGGGGAGGGCCTGACGGAGACCATAAATTGGGAGGTCCACGCTGGTGCAGCCTCATTCAGGACTCAACATGGAGCTCAGGGGACTTGGTGTGCTTCTGGGAATTCTGCTTCTCAGCCGGAGTTCCTCCCAGCAGATCTCCTCCAGAAGGGCGACGAAGAAAGGTAGACGGAGGAAGAATGATTGTTTTGTTTGCGTGACCTCTGATCTCTCTGTGGGTTTGTGTCAGACACGACGAAGGACGCTGCCATCGTGGAGCTGCAGAAGCAGATCAAGGACATCGTGCAGGAGCTGAACCTTCTGAAGGAGCAGCAGGCCCTCCAAACAGGTGAATTCCTCCGATCCACAAACAAGGAGAAACGGCTGAAGGTCTCCTCATCACCTCCAGGGGGCGGGGTTTTCTGCCAAATTACGTTTTTTTGTTGCTTTTTCATATTTGTGAGTTTATTTCCGAACAGATTTTAGGAAAAGACGTTTAATTTAAAGTCCCTGTTAGACCGACGGCCTGTTCAGAACTCTGCAGCGTCTCTGCAGCCCTGAGCAGGTCTGAGCACGCTCAAACGATGAAGGCGATGCATCTCACTTCACTCACGGTGCATGAAGTGATGCATGAGAGTTCTCTGGGAGGGTTATGTAATAATATTCCAACCTTATAAGGTCACCTGTTCAATATTTAGTTTAAAAATGATGAAAATCATCAGAATTTGAGACAAAATACAGATTTGCAGGAATACATATGGACTGACTTTTTTATGTTTTGCTCAGGAAAAATGTAGAATTTGTTTTATTTTTTATTTGAACTTTTTAGACAAAGCAGACAGCATGTGAGTGAATGGAACAAATGTTAAGCTGTAAAATTGTAATGTAAAGTGCCGTAATTTATCAAGGAAAAAGAATAATTAGTAATTTTTTGACAATAATGTACATTTAACCAAAAATATAAAGCAAATTTAGAGGGAAATTTCTGCAACATAAATGACACAAGTAATGTTTAATTGACTTATTCAAACACTTTAAAAGCTAAATGTAAGTTTATTTTTGAGAAAAAGAAGGACTTTTTCCTTATAAAATGACAGCTTTTAGTTGCAAAAATGTAAAACTTTATTCTTGTAAACTTTAACATTTTTTAAATAATTTTACAAAATTATTCTTGTACATTTTGACTCATTTTATGACTTTCATTTTTGTAATATATCATATTTCCTAATTTTATACCTTTTTTCTGGTAAAATTTTGATCTTCTCATAATTTTACAACTTTATTCTTTCATATTTGTAAAAATATTTTCATAACTTTACTACTTTTTCAAGTACTTTTATGACATTCTACTGGTAAAATCACATCTTTTATTTAATTTAACTACATTATTTTTGGTAAAATTTTGAAGTTTTATTTTATAATTTATGATTTTTTCTTTTAAAAATTAATTTTTCTTTTTAAATTCGACAACTTTATTCATGCAAATCTTTTAAAATATTTATTTTTAAAGTTTTTTTAATAACATTATGTCTATAACTGAGACTTTCTGAAATTATTTTGACTTTCTTCTTGTAAAATTTATTTTTGTCTTTCTACATTTTACAGCTTCATTCATTTTTTACACTTCTCTGATAATTTTACAATTTTGCTCTCTAAATTTTTAAAATTTACTTCTTTCTGATGTCATCATGACTTTTTATCCCTTTGTGGCCTTAATACTGCAGCATCATTTTTATATACACTGTATATAAAATTACATTTAAAATGATTGTTTTGTTTATACATACAAATATAAGTTTAAATTATTTATGTATTTATTTATAATAAATAAATAATACAACATTCAATTTCATTTTTATTTTAATGACCAAATTTGACCCAGGAGATTCTCTGGAGTTAATAGAGAAAATGTTTGAATTTCCCCACAAAAGGGAAAGATTTGACTGATATACATATATATATATATATATATATATATATATATATATATATTTGTAAAAAAGAAAAAAAAAAAACTTTCCAGACAAAATATTCAGGATTAAGATTTCAGATTCCTGTAACTTAGTCAACTTAAAATGAAAATGTTGCCCTTTTCTTTAGTCTAAGTACAAAAAAAGCACATTTTGAGGTGTAATTTGTCTAATTATTGGATCTTTTCTCTGGTTTTCTGCAGTTTGCTTAAAAGGCACGAAGATCCACAGGAAGTGCTACTTGGCCGACCCCGTGAAGAAGCGCTACCACACCGCCAGCGATGACTGCAACGCCCTGGGCGGCGTCCTCGGCACGCCCACGTCCGCCGACGAGAACTCCCAGCTCGGGGAGTACCTCCGGCAGAGCGTGGGCCCGGACGAGCAGGTCTGGCTGGGCATCAACGACATGATGACCGAGGGCGCCTGGGCGGACCAGACGGGCCTCACCATCTCCTACACGAACTGGGACACGTCCAACTCCCGGTCCCGTCAGCCCAACGGGGGCATGTCCGAGAACTGCGCCGTCCTGTCGGGGGCCTCCCAGGGGAGGTGGTTTGACGAGAACTGCCGCGAGGAGAGGCCTTCGGTCTGCCAGTTCAACATCGTGTGACCACCGTCACAGATCTGTCCTTCCAGCTGCTCTGTCCTCTCAAACCAGTGGTTCTGAATGAGACGCCCCATAGTTTAGACAAAAGCCATGTGCTGGTGTGTCATTTGCAGCATTTTTATGGTCGTCATAAAAACCAGGTGGAAACATACGAGGCCAGCTCAGTATCATAATTCAGAAATGCACAAATCTAGAAAAACTGAAGGAACCTGGAGCTGTTTCACCCATTTCTGTACACAAAAGTAAAAGTATGAATGTAATGTTAAAGTTTAAGGTTAGCTGGTACTAACCAGAGACTTTCCATTTGGTTGAAAGTGCTTTTTTTTTTTTAAAAAAAAGAGCCGCTGGTTTAATAAGCTTTATATTATTCTAAAGAGAGCTGCATGACTGTTTCTGTAAGTCTTCTTCATTTTTGCGCCTTTGAGCAACAATTTCACCCCCACCCACACTCAAAAACACACCAAAATTTGACCCTCCCCTCCCCCGAAAAATGATGACATCACAGTTTGAGAAACCATTAAAAGTGAATGAGGCCAAAATCTTAACTTAATAGTTCAAACTCTCACAAAAACACAAATCTCCCAAGGAAGTTTTGAAACTATTATGGGATGCCCGCAGGACCTGTAGCTTGGCGGCCATGTGGGAAATTTGGCGATTTTCACGTTTTCCAACAATATGGCAAAATAATCTATTGTTCAGGCAATCTTCATGAAATGTCATTCACATGCCATCAGGACCTCAGGAAGTGGCAGCCATCTTGAATGAAAAAAAACACGTAAACACGTGTTAGTGTGGCTAGCTCGCAAAAGTGGCGTTTCGAGAACATTTAATTCATGTGTCCTTGACTCAAGCTAAACCACACAATATGACATTTGATATACAAATAGTAGCAATGTGGGCGTGGTTAGCAAAAAACCTGCGTTACTAAGGAAGTCCAAACATTTACCATCTCCAGTTCCTCTAAAAATGACAGACCTGTCGTTTAGGTCTATGTCATTGACCTTTGACCTCAGGAAGAGGCAGCCATCTTGAATTAAAAACCAAAAAACGGTGAACATCGTTACCATGGCTAGCTTGAAAAAGTGCCGTTCCCCTGTTGCTCACACATTTTTTACTGTAATGTTGTGAAAATTTAATTCATGTATCCCTGACTCAAACTGAGCCAAACAATATGACATTATGATATGCACACAGTAGGAATGTGGGCGTGGTTAGCAAAAACCTGCGTTACCGAGGAAATCCAAAACTTTACCATAGTTGATTCTTCATAAAATGACATAGATGTGTTTGTTAGGTCTATGTCACTGACCTACGACCTCAGGAAAAGGTAGCCATCTCGAAAAACAAACAATAAAAAAAAAAAAACGGTGAACATCGTTAGCGTAGCTAGCTCACAAGAGTGGAATTCCCTTGTTGCCTACACATTTTTTACTGAAATGTTGTAAAAAGTTAAATCATGTATCCCTGACTCAAGCTGAACCAAACAATATGACATATGATATGCACACAGTAGGAATGTGGGCGTGGTTACTCAAAAAAACCTGCGTCGCTAAGGAAATCAAAAAAATTACCAATTCAGATTCCTCTAAAAATGACATAGAACAGTTTGTGATCCCCAGGTGACCAAAAAATAAAGTGGTTGCTATGGAGATGACATCAAAATAAAGCCACCATTTTGAAAAAAAAAGTGTTTTGTTTTTTTTAATGACGTCATATGTAACGCTGACTGGGGTGAGGGGCGTGTTGCAGCCAGCGAGGGTGGGGGTGGGTAGCACCTGCGGGTCATATTCTGACGCTCGAGGCTTTAATTCTATGACTCTGCCAAATAACCAGCTTTGTGTTTTTCTGATTCATTTTGTGGGATCTAACCTGCTAAACCACCTTTCAATAAACCGAGAATGGACCCTGGTGTTGTCGTTTATGGAGGGAGTCTACATTCAGAGGAGAAATTGGTGAGGAGATTTGATTGTTTGATTTAAACGTGACTTCAGCCGCTCCCTCTCCGGTACTTTTCCATGGAGAGCTCCTTCACTGTTTTTGTGGCTCCAGCTCTTGTGGTTGGACTCGTTCCTTCGGATCGAAAATTGTAGGTTGAGGCTTAGGCGGTCGCCTGAGTGAAGCTTTTTTCTTCCTCTAACCTATTTGTAGGACTTTATTTCAAAGCACAATATTTACAAAAAGTGAAAGAATCTTAAAAAAAAAAACACAAACAATTTTAGAATATTCCCACAAATGAAGACTCTAGAAATCTTGAGCAACAGACTTCTGTAGAATGAATCCAAATTGACAAAAACCGGTTTGTTTTTCTGAAAAAAAAAAGAAAAAAACCACAAGATGACAATCTATGAACAAAAAAAACAAAATGAATATTAATAAACATTAATCTTAAACGGACAGGGAATAAAAACAGAAAACAAAACCCTTTAGAAAATCTCTAACTTTGTAATTTATGATTGATTTTTATGCTTCAATCATAAAAACAAGTTAGTCAACATTAACTTTCATTTTAAAAAACTATTGTTTTATAATTAATAATTCTCAATCCATTTGCAGGTTGAGAGTGAAAAAAAGTCCTTTCACAGATCCACATTCAGAAATCTGTTTCTCCCTTAAAAAAACTGCAGGATTCAAATTCTCTGTAAAAAAGTGAAACTATTCCTGCAAAGATGCGGCTCACAGCTTTTAGGTTGAAGCTCTGGGACGAGTTCTGCACCGACGGTGATCCAGGTACAAGTGTCCATCTGCAGACGACGGGTTCGGTAGCAGCCGTCCACCGCACCGACACTACAAGTAATCGTCTGACATGGAGGTGTCCGGCTCCACAGCAGACAGTCGGATGGTGTTGATGTCTCCTGTGTTCTTGAAGGTGTAGAGTTCATTGTCGACCATCCTGCGGTCCTGATAGTCCAGGCTGTCCTGGGCCTGGATTGGAGTGTGTGGACGAGATGGGATGAAAGTCTCAGAGGGGGCCAGGAAAGCTTTGTACTGGCCCGTTTCAGGCTCTGGATCCGGTTCGTTAATGACCGGCAGCGCTCCGTCCGTGGTGCCAGTGAACGTTTGGTAGCTGTCCACCTGCATTTTATCGCTGGGTAGGGAGTCGGAATAGGGAGTGCTATCCAGCAAATGGCCGTAGACCAGAAACTCATCGATGGAGGCATACACGTGGGATTCGTTCTCGGATCTGGTCTTGGTGAAGTGTCGGTCACTCGGGCGGAAGATGTTTCCTTTAGTCACGTAGGCGGAGTTCTCCTTGTTCAACTTCTTCTTCTTTTTCCTGTTTGAAAGACCAAATGCAAAGAGTTAGAACAAGAATAAGAACATGGATGCACAGTCCAACCTGCTGCCGTCAATATGTCACAAAACTTTAGCCACAAATTCATGAAAATAGAAAACGTCTCTTTATGTTTTGGAGCAACTCTAATGTTAAAACCTACTCCAATGAAAATGTGTTTTTAACATGTTCTTGTGGCATTCATGATGGAGGACATAAGAGTCTGTCAATAAGGACAACATTTTGAGTGTGAATCGAACAAATGTATCTGTGGTAATGTTTCTGCACCGCTTCTAATTATTGCAACTCACTATGGGGGAACCAGAACAGAAAATAAATTCAATTATATATGAGAATAAAGTCATAAAATTATGAGGGAAAAAGTCACAATATTACAAAAATTAAGCTGTAAAATTATGATGTAACGGGACACAATTTTTAAAGGGAAAAAATGTAATAATGTTTTGAAAATAATGTTGTACATTTGACCAAAAATGCAAGCAAATTCAATATCTGCAACATAAATTAAACCAGTAATTTTTGATTGACTTTGTTCGAATATTTTAAAACCTAAATGTAACTATTTTCTGGAAAAAGTAGGATATTTCCCCTATAAAATGATACATTACAGTAGCAAAAATGTAATACTTTATTCTTGTAAACTTTCAATTATTTTTCATAATATTACAACATCATAATTGTAAATTATGCTAAAATGATTTGATTTTTGTAATATTTCATCTTTTCTTTGAGACTTTTACACCTTTACACCTTGTTTTCTGGTAAAAATTTGCCAACTTTATCCTAG
>NC_050522.1:25082303-25101536 GCF_002922805.2 Oryzias melastigma | reverse complement strand
ACTTTCAATTATTTTTCATAATATTACAACATCATAGTTGTAAATTATGCTAAAATGATTACATTTTTTTAATATTTCATCTTTTCTTTCAGAGTTTCACACCTTTACACCTTGTTTTCTGGTAAAATTTTCCAACTTTATCCTAGGAAAATTATTTATATTTGAATAATTTTAGGACTTTTTCAAACCAAAAATTAACATTTTTTCTTATAATTTTATATCTTTCTTCTAGTAAAATTACATATTTTCTTTAATTATATATATATATATAGTAATTTAAAGTATTTACATATGTATTTTAATAAATAAACAAAAAACAAAGCATTCAATTTAATTTTTTTTTAAAAAACTGACCAAATCTTTCCCATTCAAATTTTCTCCATACAGGAAGAGCAGACTTTATCACACGGTTATCTCACAGCACTTGTCCTCCCTTATCTTACATATTCTTATGCACTTAAAAGGCTACCAGCCTCTGCAGACGATCCAAAATGCAGCTGGACGTCTCGTTTTTAACCAGGTAAAAGATCTCATGTCACTTCTGTCTTCATATCTATGTTGTGGCTCAAAACTCTCCTACTAATCGCTGAGCTCTCCGTCTCCTCTTTACCTAAACACCACTATGCAAACAAGCATCTGATGGTTTCTGCACAAAGGATCCGAATCTAAACTCCTCTGGCCTCTGATCCCACAGCAGCCTCAAAGGCAATCTTAAAAAAAAGTCTGAATTTTGAAGTATTTTCAACTACCCAAGGACATAAAATACTAAAATGGTTTGACCCAGACCTAGTATTTTTGATTGTTTAGTTGATCATTTTTCAGTACCTTTGCGTAAAAGTATATGCTAAATAACTAAATAAACCTGCAAAACTGAAAACAAACCAAATGTTGTCTATCAGTGTAAAATGTACACTTACCTTGTTAGGACACAGACGACTGCCAGCACTATGCCCAACACCACAAGAGCTCCTACTAATCCAAGCACGATGGCTAACAGAGCTACAGAGGGAAAAGACAGAACAGTGTTTACTTTAAGAATGTTTGTAGTCCCATTGAATAAAGACTAAATGAATTTTAAAGGAATGCTTACGGAGCTTTTTTTCTAGAACAACTTCAGTCAAAAGACTTAAACTCCCGGTTTCTGGCTTACAGTTGATCATGTTGAGATAAAAAGGATGGGAAACCAATAATTGCTTCTCCATTTTCTCCGTCTCGGTGCGGCTCAGTACCTCCTCCTCTCGCCCCATCATCTGCACGGAGATGATGGCGTGTACTTTGGAACATTTGGGCTGGCTGACGTTGACAAACTTGAGGAGGGCTTTGTACTGATCAGGAACGTGGACGTTCCAGGATATGGTGGATAGCTTTTTCATTCCGTTGGGCCAGTTGGGGGAGACCAGCGTGGTGGGAGACGACACTTCTGGGATGATCGTGTAGATAAGTCCCTCTAAAGAAGAAAAAAAAACAGGGGCATCATTAGAGCCTCCAGTCTGGGCAAAGAAACCCAAAAGTGCCCCAATGTGAACAGAAAACATTGAGTTTGATCCCAATAAATGATTCTTTCACCAGCCAAAATAACTAGCATACATATGAAATATTAGCTGAACTCCAAATAGCCTAAAGGCTTAGACTTTTTGTTGTAGCATGACCTTTATAAAGTCATATAACCCCTGTTTTTATGTAGATTCAAGCGCTGGAAGCTTTGCGCTAAAGCTAGCAGACTGGTGATTATTGATGACATCATTGACGAAAGCCCCGTCTGAAATATTAGGCAACATTTGTTCATAACTCTCCGTTTGGAGGGCTAAATGAAGGGGAAGGGAAGAATTTGGATTGGGCCTTAGTCTCTCCAGTGTGTACTGGGTCTTCCCCGGGTTCTTGGCCCAGTGGGACACACCCAGAACACCTCTCCAGGGAGGCATCCAAATCAGATGCCTGAGCCACGTCAACTGGCTCCTCTCCAGGTGACCAAGCTTTCTTTAAGGGAGCACCCAGCCATCCTCCGGAGAAAGCTCAATTCAGCCACTTGTATTGGGGATCTTGTTCTTTCAGTCACAACCCAGAGCTCTCGACCATAGGTAAGAACTGATCGAAGGTCGACCGGTAAATTGAGAGCTTTACTTTCTGGCTCAGCTCTCTCTTCACCACCATGGACCGGTGCAGCGACTGCACAACGGCGGACGTTTTGCTTTCTCCCATCTTCCCTCACTCATGAACAGGTCCCCAAGATATTTCAACTCCTCCACCAGGACAACTTCACCCACAGACAGAGGGTAAACTCAATTTATTGAAAAAAAAAATGTCAGTTTATGTTTATGACCCTATTTTAGGCCACTGACAAACCTAGCGCAGTGTTTGGATATATGCTTCTTGAAGCCTGCAGTTACTTCCTATTTGGAACACAAGCAAGAAGGGGTCACGCGGTCCAGTGATTATACAGTCTATGGTAAGACAACTCATCACCGCACTGGAGGAAAAGCAATGAGGAGAGACGGACAGCATCCCAAATTGGCGGTCCTCACTCTTAACTCTTTTTTTTCATTCACCTGAAATTTAGGACAATTGAGTACTTTTCTAGGACCCATGGTCACCCTGTTCATTGGAGTGGGTCTTTAACAATTTGACATAAAGTAATGACCTCTCTTACCCGAGATTTCCTCAGTGACACTGACGTTGAGCAGAGCCATCGTCGACCTCTTGAAGTCCCTGCCCGGGGTTGTGATGGAAGCATTGGTGTGGACCTGGATTTTCTGAATCGTTCCACCGAAACAGAAATCTCCGATGGGAAATCCGTCATACTCAGCCAGATGGAACGATGAAGCCCGACTGCACTCCTGTCCCGGGAGGGACTGTTTGAGGTTCCCCACGGGAGCGACCAGGTCCAACGTGCTGTTGTTGGGGATGGTAAAGTTCCATGTGAAACTGTGAAGAGGCATCGGCAGAGACAAGTCCAAATTCGGCACAGAGAGGGCCGCGGACGGACATGACTTCATCCCCTGGCAGTCTGTGGGAACAGCAGGAAAGAATTGGTTAAAAAAATATTTAAATTGATGTCACTGACCTTTTAGGGGGATTTCTCACCGATGACTTTGTTGGCAGTCAGGCGGACATCTTCATTCGGACAGTCAAGGAAGGAGAGGCTGGCTTTTGTTCCTGCTGGGACCAGAATCTTCTCTTTGACCACAGAGTTTATGCTCATCTCACAAAATGGGTCCGCAGATATTTTCTCAAGTAGCAGAGATATTCCTTCTTGCTTGGTGAGATCCACAGTGCTGAGAACTAACAAGGATTGAAGATACATAAGTCTGGGAAAATTTTGACTTTTTATGATCATTAAATATGTTTTTTTAATCTATTTATATGTCCTGCAGCAGTCCTAGACTGTAAGAACCAGATTGTTTTCACAAATCTTCGTTCTTATTGAGCGTTTAAGCGAAAAATTGACCTTCGCCACAAACCCAAAAACTCACCAAAATTTGCAGCCACCTTGAGAGAAAGATGATGATGAATCAGTCAAAAATAAATATAAATAAAAAATGGTTGGGCCAATCAAAATATTTTAAAATCAAGTAACAAACTAACCGTGTCGGGGATATCCAAAGGAAGTTTTCAAATTATCTTGGGATGGCCACAGGACAGACACATGGCGGAATTTTGTGTTAGTGTGGAGAGTTCATAAAAGTGGCGTTCCTTTGAGTCGAGGATTTACTATATGAATCGTTGGCTCGAGCCATACAAAATAATATGACATATAATTTTAAGATATTAGAAACGGGGCATGGTTAACGAAAAACTAAATTTGCCAAGGAAACTAAAAAAGTTGGTTTACATCAGTTAATAAAATTCAGTTGTGTTTATTTTAGTCAAAAAAAAAATTCAGCTCCAACCCAAGTTTAGGTCATTTTGACCTGAAGGAAACAAATTCCTGTTAAAATGATGTGTGATTCTACCTGGATGGCCGCTCCTCATTACAGAGACCTTGTAGCTTAAGGTGAGCCCTGGAAGTGATGTGTTGGTTTGACAGTTCTTCAGCACCATCTGAAAGTTTCCTTGCTGGTGCTGCGGCTGAGGATCCGTCAGAGACAGCTGCACACTTTTTCCGTTTTCTTTCTGATATTCCACAACCACATTGTCTTGGATACACTCTGGATTCGTGTGATCCAGGAAGGACACGGAGTAGTTGTGCATGCCGGGCACATTGAAGCTCCACTGCATCTGCTGCTCATTAGGGAACCGTTTGAGGTAGTTTGCTGAGAAGAGGACAGTGTCCGACACTCCGCGGGGCAGGTCCACTATTGCTATGGCAACCACTGGAAACATGAAAGAAGATGTAATCGTTATAACTGAAAATGGATCAAGAGTTTTTGCACAACATGAAAAATAAAGGCTTACCACAAGTTTGGGATCTATATGTATATATATATATAACAAGGATTTTTACAATTCTTCATTCTTATTGAGCGTTTAAGCAAAAAATTGACCTTTGTCACAAACCCAAAAACTCACCAAAATATATATATATATATATATATATATATATATATATATACACAC
Organism: Oryzias melastigma; assembly: GCF_002922805.2. Classification (NCBI taxonomy): domain Eukaryota; kingdom Metazoa; phylum Chordata; class Actinopteri; order Beloniformes; family Adrianichthyidae; genus Oryzias; species Oryzias melastigma. The sequence goes on along the minus strand of NC_050522.1, from coordinate 25,096,982 downwards.
ATATATATATACATGCATATATACATGGTCCTTAAGGCAAACGTTTCATGAACAGTCCTATACACACACACATACATATATATGTGTATATATATACACATATATATACATACATATACACACACACATATATATATATATACACATATACACACACACACATATACATATACACACACACACACACACACACACACACACACGCATGTTTTCTATGTTTTAGGCGAACTTTCGCCAAATCCGTTGAGTGATCTACAGAATGAATGGCATGCGCATTCCTTTTCTTCCTACATTTTCAAGTTAACCAATAAAACACAAGAACCTACTTACTTTTTGTCCCTGGGCCAACATTGACTTTAAAGTCAACCGGGTCCACCTTCACCTTTCCAGGTACCCGTAGCACCACACGGCCCTTATAACGAACCTGCACTGTGGTCACAGGACCTCCTTTACAAAAGGTACCAATTGATGTTGGCCCGGAGCGAAGATATGCCACCACAGAGTAGGTATGGTCATCCGGACAGGTCTCTTCTTCAGGGATCTGTCGCATTCCCGGTTTTGGAAAGTCCAGCTGGAAAGTCTGAGATGATTCGACTTTCAGGTCCCACGTAAAAGTTCGGTTAAAGTTCGAAAACATGTCCTTGGTCTGGACACTGTTGCCGGAGCAGACAGTTTCTGTGCAGACTAGGGAAAGGACAACAAACGAGAAAAAGAGAGTCAGGATGTGTGTGAAGATTTATTAATATGAAATCCTTAATCATTAGATGATTCTAATATAAAGCACATTTTTAAACAGCTAAAAGTAAATTTATTATGATTACTTGGGCAATTCTTCGTTCTTATTGTGCCTTTGAGCAAGATTTTTTGTCCCACCACATACTCAAAAACTCATCGAAATTTTCATGTACCTAGTACCCGGTGAAAACACATTTTTGACATTAGTGTCCCCTCCCCCCAAACAAATACATCAACAAAAAGATGACATCCCAGTGGGAGAAACACAATGAATAGGACCAAAATCTCCTATGAGGCTTAAAAAAGTACATTTCTAAATCTTTGAATGAAAACAAAAGAGGCGTGTCGGAAATATCCAACAGTAGTTTTGATACTATTACAGGAGGTCAACGAGACCTATGGGTGGGCGGCCATTTTGTTGTAAAGTGTGAAATTTGGCGATTTTTGCAAAAAAAGAAAAAAAAGAAAAGTTTTGTTTGACAGATTTTCCCGAAATAATTGAATCTTGAAAGTTGTTAAAAAAAAACGAAAAACCAAATCATCTTTACGACCTTCTACAAATTAAAAAAAAAAGTTTAAAGAACAGTGTTAGCATGGTGAGCTCACAAAGAGTTGTGTTTCCCTGTTGCTCACAAATATTTTATCAAAATATTGTAAACATTAAATACATGAATCACTGTCAATGTGAAAAAGATATGAAAATCTCAGGAATGTGGGTGTTGGTAACAAAACATCTGTGTTGCCAAGGAAATTCAAACAGTTACTTTGGCCAAATCTTCTAATAATGATGTAGACCTGTTCGTCACTACAAGGCAACCAAAAAATTAAATGGTTGCTATGGAGATAAAACCATAATAAAGGCCACCAGTTGTTTTTTTTACCAATTTGTCATGTGTAGATCAGACTAGAGCAGCAGAAGGGTGGACTGTGGGGCATTTTGATATCATTGAGGTAAATATAAGGAATACTAAATGTGTTTTTTCTTTTTTATTTAAATGTATATGTTTGTATACCTACATATACACATGATATATCTTATATATATATATATATATATACACACATCAGATATAGATATATCATATCTATATATATACATATATATATATATATCGATATATATATATAGATATGATATATCGATATATATAGATAGATATGATATATCTATATCTGATGTGTATATATACTTATATATATATATCAAATTTTGCAACCAGCAGCACATCACCAGTCTTTCCTAATCACAAAAATGGTTAAATATCCCCACCTATTTCTCTGTTAATGTCCGTGTCGAAGATTTCCTCCGGTTTAGGACATGTGAACTCCACAGTGGTGTTGGGACTGTAGGTCAGCCTCTGGTACTGGGGGTCACACTGTTGGGGATCCTTGCCCACGCACACGTCGCACTCCGGCTCTTCGGTGGTTCTACGAATGGTGACGACGATGTCGCGGTCAAGTTGCACCGACATTATTCTACTACCTTAAGGCAAAAGTTTCATAGACATTTAGAGGCTCCTTTTAAACAGACAGTGAGAATCAAACTATCAGAGCGTTCTGCACCTGTTGGTCTTGCACTAATGCTGAAAACTTTTCCGGTCAGTTCTGCTCCTCCCGGGACTTCAGCCATTAGAGTTGGGGCTTCCAAAAAATCCAACTGAGTCACAGTTCCACCTTTGCAGTAGCTATTAGTTTTTAAATCTCCATTCTTCTTAATGAAACTGGTTGTGTAACTGTAACCATCCTGGCAACTATCTCCTATATCGATCTCCTTAACTCCCCCAACAGGAAAGCTCATGCTTAAAATGGTCCTGGAAGGGAGGCTGATGTCCCACATTAGGGTTCTTTTAAAGTCCTTGAAGAAGTTTGGATCCACCTCTGCTGCAGCAGGAGTGCAGGAAGTTGGTGTGCAATCTGGATGGAAAAACATGGAAAAATGTCCAAGAGTTATCCAGCTTGAGACATTAAAAAAAAACTATTGAAAAGATTTGCAAAAACAGCATGGTTTAACAGATAAATTTAAACATAATTTGGTGACTAATGAACATTTTCCTGATTTGTGTATTTGTGCATTGTCCGGTGGAGTTTGCGTGCTGCTTTCACTCACCCATTTTCGTCTCCATGGTTACCCTGAACACATCCTGCGGTCTGAGGCATCTGAACTCCAGGGTGAACTTTTTGCCGCTGGTCAGCGTTTTCCCTGAATGGCTGCAATCAGCCTCTGAGCCGTCTACAGTGCACACGCTGCATTTGGGGCTCCCCGGGTCATTGCTCAGGACTACTGTTGAACTGGGACCAACGGTTATGTCCATTTTCGGTCCCTCTGTAAAGATTAGACAAAAAAATAGAGATCTGAAACATGAATTGGACTCAAAGACTTGTTTTTTTAGCTTAACAAAGCAGAAGTTTCTGACATCATTTGTGTTTAATGCAGAAACTGAGAAGACGATAGATGATATAAGCAGATAAAAAGATTTGCACCAAGTTTAAAAAGCCGCTTTTCTCCTTCTGAATCTACTGGAATTATCGTATTAACAATTAAAAATTAAAGTGTTAAGCAGCTTTAACTTGATTCTCTGGATGTTTGTTTCTCATGTCTGTGTTGCGGTTTTTCTCTCTTCTCTCAATAATTTTGACTTCCGTGATCACCACGTACTCACCCAGAGGTCCTGCTGAGGCCTGGAACAACACCGGGTCAACAACCGTCTCTGGTTTCACGTGAAGAGACACAAAAGCTCGGTCCACCAGCAGCAGTCGCGTCACGTCTCCAGCTCGACAGTACCGGGTCGGGTCTTTGTCGTCGGTTTTGAATGCTGCCACAGAATACTGCAGACCGTCGGAGCACGGCTGCGTCGTCGCCATGAGCCCATCTCCCAGGATGTCCAGCATCACGATGGTCTGCTCGGGGGCCGTCACCTCCCAGGTGAAGGTTCGGGGGAACTTTGACAGGATGGACGGCTGCACTTCTATGGTCTGAGGCTGGCAGGAGGTCTCAGTGCAATCTGAGGTTTAATGTAGAGAAGAGAAAAAGTAAAGAAGTGTAATCTTAGTGCTTATGAGCCGGTCAGCAAAAAGAGGATAAAGGTAAGCCGTTAAATACGTTCCTGCAGACTTTTTTAAAAATATAAATTCCCATGGCTTTGACTGATTATCATTTTAGGTGAGGGCAAAAACTGCCGCAATAACAAACACCAATGCAGCTCTGAACTGAAAAACTGGTTGGATTCTCCTTAGCTTGTGTAAAACGATGACATTTCTCCCATGAGTCCTGATACTACTTTTTAGAAAGCAAGACCAGATTATTTTGTTTGTTTGGCTTTGTCTACGTCATGTGTCAAAGTTAAGGCCCGGGGGCCGAATCCGGCCCTCCAGGTAATTCTATTCGGCCCTCCAGATCATTTTATTTTATTGTTATTAATGATCCGATGTTATCTTGAGCTCATTTCTGACTTGTATAATTTTGATTAAATATATTTTCATAGAGAGTAAAATATTGAAAGTTATTTAAGGTTTAAGGAAATTTAGTCCGGAATAATATTCCTGCATTTTTATTATTCATAATTATTCAAAAAAGTTACGGTTTTAAGAATTGGGATCATGCTAGCTTTTTGGACTATTTTGGCATTTACTAAGATTTTTTAGGCTATTTTGGAGTTTAGTAAATAGTTCAGCTACATGCTAGCTATATTGGCTAATTTAATTTTTTAATTTTAAGTTTTTAATCTGTTTTGGAGTTGGGCTATTTTTCACACACTAGTTGTTTTGGCTATTTTAGGCCTTTCTCTGTTTTTTTAGGATATTTTAAAGTTTCGCTATTTTTTCAGCTACATGCTAGCCGTTTTGGCTAACGTGGGTTTTATTTTTTTGTATTTTAGCTGGCTATCAGCTTCAATATTTTTAGCTATCAATTTCAGCATCTTCAGCTATCAGCACTAGCATCTTCCGCGGCCCAATTTAACTTACAGCATTCATAGTAGCATTACCTCAGGTAATGATATATATCTAGTTGATAATTATGTAAAGAAATTTAGGTTTTAGAGTTTTATAAATGTAGTTTTTGAGTGTTCAATAAATGTTTATCACGTTCAGCCCGCGACCTAAGGGTTATTTTGGATTTTGGCCCCCTGTGTGATTGAGTTTGACATCTCTGATCTACTTTCACACTGGACTTTCGAGAGTTAACTATATAGTTAGCGAATTAGATGTTCCAAAAAAATAGTCATAGACCAGAACGAGGAGAAGAAAAAAGTGTGGCTAAATGATGCTGGACGTATAAAAAATGATTATCAATTACAAAAATAAATAAATAAAAAACATCACCTCCAGGTTAACTTTTTAATTTTTTTGTACTAATATGTTTTTAAAATTGCCAAATTGCTTGTTTTTTTTTTTTTTCAAATGCTCACCATTGATGTCCTTTTTGGGTTTTTGTCTTGTTTTTGTGTCACTGGAGAGTCCACACTGAAGTGAACCGCACCAGGATTCACATACGAGGAAACTGACAGTTTCAGGAAGATCACTGTTTCTATTGTCTGTTTCAGAGAAGCGGGTGGACTTTTGAACATTTCTTAGGACAAAAAAAGGATAAACATGTCTTAACTTTATTATACACAAAAATATATTTAAATACATTAGGACCTCTTCCCCTTGACTGTATTAGTCAAGTGTTACATTTGGAGAACTAACAGTGAAGGTCATAAAAAAAGACTAAATTACAATGTTTATGTTCAAAACACCCTTAAACACGTCAGACGTTCACTCTTCTCTCTTGACGGTTAAACAGAACAAATTCTTAAAGTTCCACTGCGATCATCTTTTTGATCGATTTTCACTAGGACGTAGTTTCTGCAGAGCAGCATGGGTGCAGCATTAGAAATTCCCCTCTGAGCAACCCCGCCCCCCTTCCTCTCCCCAATGTTGAGAGCTTGTAGCAGGAAGATCGTGGCCCACCCATTATATTTTCTATATAGAATCTCTTTCAAGTTTTGAGTAACGAAATACACAGAAATTCTACTTTAAGATTAATTTCTTTACATATGTCCTCCACTAGCAGTGTCCATGGTAGAGTGTCCGTCCTGTGACTGGAGAGTTCAAATCCCGACCCGAGTCAAAAAAAGACTAAAAATGGGACCAAAAGCCTCCCTGCTTGACACTCAGCGTTATGGGGTTGGATTCGGGGGTTAAACCACCAAATGGTTTAGGAGCGCGGCTGTGTCTGCAGCTCACCGCTCCTCCAGGAAAGCAGAGAACAGATTTCTAGGTACGCGACAACTGATGGGACTTTTAATTTTATATCAAAATAACGATATATATCATGATATTCCTGATTTAAATTCAATCATTCTCTAATAAAATGGACAAAAATGTCATCACTTACTTTTCTCTGACTTTATTTTTAAGTTTCAAGGCTCTTAGTAGGAAAATCAGTTTTTGGACAAAAGTTCAGCAATAAAATAGAAACAACAGAAGAGAAATGGCACCATTTTCTACCACAAACACGATACGTATTATCAGCACTAGAGACAAGTTTGCCTTAGTTTGAGGAAAGTCTAAAGTAAAGATTTTCCAAGACTTCTCCAAACGTCTTCGTTCGTACACCTAAATGTTGAACTCACCGATGGACTGATGAACCGTCACTGTGAACGCCTGCTCCAGCGGCTGGGAGCAGTTGAAGAGCAGCTTGGCTTCAGCTTCAGGCCCCACAGGCAGGAGGGGGAAACAAGAAGTGACGTTGGCCTCGCTGACCGTGCACACCCCACACTCAGCCGCGGACGGCGTGGTGGACACCGTCACCGTGGTGCCTTTGCTCGGCTGGACCACCGTCTGGAAGCATCCTGAGGGAACGGATTCAACACGAGGAAGGGGTCACCGATAACCACACGCAGACACGCCCATCCTGCACTCCAACAGCTGACCGATGAGCCCAGTTACTCATGAAGACTTAAATGAAGTCAGGTTAGGAAATCTGTGGATTTAGCAACAAGTGAAGTGGCTACATTGTGTTTAAATTGTTACGTCTAAAGCTCATAATGTTTTTTTATCAGGGTGGAGACGTTTCCTGATGTTGTGCTCCATGTGGTTAAAGTTGCATCACTTTCAGTGCAGACTCATCAGCTGAGGTAAGAGGCTGGAGAGAGATAGGAATACACTTTCCATCAAACTCAATTTGACAGGTGACCTTTGACCCTACACTTTCAATCAAACTAGTTTGACAGGTGACTTTATAAAAGTGTTTAATACATATAACGTTTAGAAAAAGCCATCTTTCACCTGTCACATGACTTTGACAGTGTAGGGCACATGTGTCAGAGTCACGGCCCGGGGGCCGGATCTGGCCCTCCAGGTAATTCTATCCGGCCCTCCAGATCATTTTATTGTTATTGATGACCCGATGTTATCTTGTGCTCATTTCTAACTTGTATAATTTGGACAAAATATATTTTTATAGAGAATAAAATTTTGAAAGTCATTTAAGGTTTAAGTTGATTTTATCTGAAATAATATTCTTGCCTTTTTATTATTCATAATTATGTTAAAAATGTACAGTTTTTACATTTCAAAAATTAGCATTCTGCTAGCTTTTTGGACTATTTTAGAATTTATGAAAAAATGTTTTGGCTATTTTGGAGTTTAGCTAATATTTCAGCTACAGCTAGCATTTTTACATGCTAATGGCTAATTTACGCTTTTGTTTTTTAGATTAAATTTACAGTAACCTAAGTTTTTTTTCTTAGTTTTTTAGGCTAATTTGGCATTCAGCTAATATTTTAGCTGGTTGTCAGCTTCAGCGTTTTTAACTATCAAATTTAGCATTTTCAGCTAGCAGCACTAGCATCTTTAGCGGCCAAATTCAACTTCCAGCATTCCCACCAGCATTTTTGCAGGTAATGCTATATATCTAGTTAATAATTATGTTAAAAATTTATGGTTTTAGAGTTTTAAACATTGCCATTCTGCTAGCTTTTTGGACTATTTTAGCATTTACTAAAAAATTTTTGGCTATTTTGGAGTTTAGCTATTTTTTTCAGATACATGCTAGCTGTTTTGGCTAACCTAAGTTTTTTTTTGTTTGTTTTTTAGGCTAATTTGGCATTTATCTAATATTCTAGCTGGCTGTCAGTTTCAGTTTTCAGCTTCAGTGGTTTCAGCTATCAATTTCAGCATCTTCAGCTATCAGCACTGGCATCTTCAGCGGCCAGTTTTGAAGTTTTTAAATGTTTTAGAGTGTTCCATAACCGTTTGGCCCGTTCCTAAGGTGTGTTTTGGATCTTGTGAGATTGAGTTTGACACCCCTGCTGTCAGGTCAAAGGTCACCTGTCAAAATGAGTTTGATGGGAAGGATATTCCTGTTGTCTCTGACTGGAATCTGAAAACGTTACACATTCAAGTTTATGCAAATAAGGGCGCATACATTAGAATGTCCTGCAGCAACAGTGAATGGAGTCAATAGTTTCTCTGTCCCCAAAAAAGGTGGAATGAAGACACTAAACCGGATAGAACTTACAAAGCATTTCTTGTTTTTAAGAAAGTAGGAAGTAGAAATGAGTGGAAAGAGTCGAAGATGGAGCATTTTAAATTGGATTTCATGCACAGAAAAATGTAAAAACTTAAATGTGAAATCACTTTGTTCTCAAAAAGGTTCAATTTGATGTGAGGAAGCTGAGTTTGTCCATTGGATCCACCCTTTGCCAGTTCGCCAGTAGAGCAGCAGATTGCAGGTAAATCATTAATGAGTTTCTGCTTCTCTCTGATAAACGCCTCATAAACAGTTTGAAACATGAAGGGCTGTGAAGTCAGAGCTGAAGACTTCCATGTGAGGAGGTCGAGTCTGGTTTATCTTCCTTTTCTTTAGCTCTAAAGGGATGTGGAAGTTGGAACAGGAACACAGCCTGCTTTGGTTTGGTTTGGATTGGAATGAGATCACCCCGCCCGCCCTTATCTCAGCTGTTGGAGCAACTGTTGGACTCGCGCCTCGTTTTAATTCACCTTTTTTTAAGACATTTCTGGAGCATAAAAATCAAAGATCTTCAGCACAAAAACAAAATCAGCTTTCTTTCTGTCTGACAGACTTCAGTTTCTCACCTGTTGACTCCAAAGTGGCCAAGAATAAAAGCGTCGGGAGCAGAAACGCCGCGCGTAAAAACATATTTTCCTTTAAAAAAAATAAGAATATTTTTAGATTAAAAAAATGTAGTCCTGAGCTCGTATTTCCTTCAAACCCGCGGCTGCATTTTCAGTCCCTCCACAGCATCACGCATCGGCGTTGACAGCCACTTCCTGATTATCTGCGCGCGCGGCGGAGGGCGTGGAGGACGTTACCTGTCCAGACCTGACAGGGAGAGCCGGGCCTGCGCGCTGCCGTTATCAGGGGGAACTATACATGCACGCGTGAGTGTGTTAGGGGAGTCTTTGTGAGGGTCCCCAAATGAGGGGGGGCACAATGGGCGCCCTATTTATACGACTGTTGGCACAGAGCTGCGCGCGCGCGCTCCACAAACGAGATTTCTTTGTGACTCAAACACTTTTTGTCTCATTTTTGATGCCAGAATTTGTAATAAAGTTAAGTCTGACTCCTTTTTGCTTTCAATAAGATAGAAATATTTTTGGAGGAGTGTTAGAGAATCGCCTTCCTGCCACCACACGCCTCCTGACTCAAACATTCCTACATTCAAACTCGCCCCAGGGGGCAAACACACACACAGGTGTTAAAATGTGAAACTTGCAAAACGTCCGTCCCCTGTGGCTGATTCATCCTAAATGAACAGAAAACTCTAAAAACAGGAAGTCTCATTTTGATCCTTTGATTGAATCACTAAAAAATACACAAAACTACTGAAATAAAAGGTGAGGACAGACTGAGCGAACACACCTTGAGGCCAACTGCAAGAGGCTGTGGTGTTTTTGTGGAACCAGTCTGACAGCATGCAGTGTCTGCTGTGAGAGTCACACACTGTGTGTGTTTGTGTGTTTGTGTGTCCTCTCAACAAGGGATCTCAGTGCAGAATCACCAGCTGTCACACTTCTCCACCCCTCCCATGTAACTGTAGATCCTGTCCTGCCAGCAGCATGCTGGGCCGCCCACCGGAGTGGGGAGTTTCACGCCACAGAAAGGGAGAATTAACTGAAACCGTGACGAATCACGGCAGCAGCTTCACCCTGACCCCGAGCATCTGGGGTCCAACTGGGTTTAACGGTCGATCCAGTGTTTTCATGTGGGTTTAAAGACACACTCTGTGTTTTAACACGTTCTTGGAGCACTTTACTGATGATGGGAGGACATAGATAAAGAAAATAAAGCTTAAAATTACATTTCTACGACAAAGAATTTGGGCTATTTTATAAAGGACATTTTATTTTTAAAAGTACAACTTTAAATCTTGTAAATTTGCAAGAAAAAAAAGCATAACAGCTAATTTATGAGAATAAAGTCATATTTGTTTTACTTTAAAAGAGATTTAGATTTAGGACTTTTAATTTAGTAAATTTACGAGAAAGAAACTCATAAGTTTACGAGATTTAAACTTATAAATTTACGAGAAGAGAATCTTAAACTAACGAGATTTAAAATTGTAAATTTAAAAGAATTAAAGTACTAAATTTACGAGACAAAAACTCGTAAATTTTATAAGTCGTAAATTTGCGAATTTAAATCTCATAAATTTACAACTTTCAATCTTGTAAATTTACAGGAAAAAACCGTAACTGCTAAATTACCAGAATAAAGTCGTATTTGTATTACTTTAAAAGTCATAGGCGAGATTTAGGACTTTTAATCTCGTAAATTTACGAGGAAAAACTCATAAATTTACAAGATTTAAAGTCGTAAATTTACGAGAAAAAAAATCTTAAACTAACGAGATTTAAAATCGTAAATTTACGTGTTTTTCTTGTAAATTTACAACTTTTAATATAATAAATTAACAAGATTTAAAGTCGTAAATTTATGAGATTTAAAGTCGTAAATTCATGAGATTTAAACTTGTAGATTTACGAGATTTAAACTTGTAATGTTCCTTTTTTTTTGGCCCTAATTCTCCATCGTACATTTCTAATTATTTCTTTATTTAAATTGTTCCGAAGTAGATGAAAAATGCTGTTTTATTTGATTTTTTTTAAAGCCGGGAATTGTTAAAAAAATGTAACAAATTAATCACAAATCTGGAAAAATGAATCGCGATTAATCGCTAAAATTCTTTTTTTATTCTCAGTATTTGCCGACCGCTTATCATCTGCGAATAATCACAATATGAAATCACACACAAAACTTTACATTTAAACATTATTTTTTTTCACTGCTGCAAAAAATGAAAATCAAAATAAAAAAAGTTAGATTAATCGTGTTGCGATTAATCACGATTAATCGCAATGTTTTACCAGGTAAAATGTATTTGTACAATGTGGCACCGGACCACAGATCAAATAATCTGCTTTTTGTGAAAAAGTGATCTAAACCACAAAAATAGCAAGAATAAAGTACTAAAAACCGATAGAATACTTATTTATTTTGTAAGTGACTTTTGTATAGCCGGGATAATACCCAACAAACTGTTTTAACACTCGCCGCGGACGCCTGAACCGCCGAGTTGAAGCGAAAGACTGTTTCTATGATTAATCTGCCTAAATAAATATTAACGCGTTAATTCTTTTAAATTAATCGTTAACGCTTTAATGTTCACAGCTCTACTTTTTATACAAAAAGAAAACAAAACACATATATAAACAGAACGATGCACCAAAAACAAACGGTTTGAAAAGGTCGTATTTGTGACATAGAAAATACGCTGGGCGGGGCCACAAGCTCCCAGCTCCGCCCCATTCTGAAGCTCTTACAGACAAATAGATGCGTGAGCGTCTTCCTCGTCTGAACTGACATCATTGTTCTAATGTTGCTCGCCATTTCTGGTGCTAGATTGGGAATGTGAGGCGCTGTAAGCTAGCAGGGAAACGAAACAGATAAATCTCTATTTATGTGGCACTTTTCATATAAAAAATAACACAAAGGGCTTTTTACTAAAACAAACAAAATGAAAAAATAAAAAAACAGGCATGAATATTAAAATAGAGTCCCCTCCCCCAGACCTGCACACGCCCCCCACCTCTTAGCTGATACAGGCTGAGCACGTAGATTGGTTGATGGAAACGCTAATATTCGGGACCTCCCTCTCTATTTTGGTCGCATAGGCAGCATCACAGCCGAGACCCCGCCTCCCCACAGCTGGGCGGCGATGCAGGCCCCCATCTAGACCTGCAGTGAAGAGCAGCCGACCCAGAGGGGGAGGAGCCAAATGACAAATTAAAATTAAAATTAAAATGGGAATAAAAATTAAACAGATCGATTAATGTAAACAATAAATAAACGATAAAACATTGAAATATGGAATATTAAAATACGTTAATAATAAATCAATATCAATTCGTGGCCAGATGGGTGATGGGAAGTGGGGTCGGGCTTGTTTTGCCTCAACTATCCTGCCTATAACTCTGAGGTGAATTACTAACAAACTCCTGCTGCTTTACAGAAACTTTGATTTGTGCTAAAAACGGTAAAATGATGATTATGGGTTTTTGTAAAATAGGAAAAAAATATTGTTTTTGTTAAGAAAAAAGTTGTGAGATCAACAAATGCTTTTAAGGCGGAAATGACACTTTATTCATGTTTTTTATGCTAGTCCGAAGTGTAAAATGTGCACAAAAATGAAAACTCTTTGTAATTTATGAGCCACTTTTGCATGTTTTTGTATGTTAAAGAGTTTATATAAATTCATTTTTGTAGAGCATTTAGAAAACTCTTAGTTTGATTAGGAGGAGACAAAATATTTATAATTTTATCATATCTTGTGAAAAGTTTTCATGATGGCAGAATTTCTAAATGATTTCCTTTACATGAACATATTTATGATTGTATTTACTGATATTCTCACCTGTCAATCATCCTCATTACCACTATCTTTAGAAGTTTGATAAATGTTATTTGAAAGGCTACATCACTGAGACGATTCCTTTAAAAGACTCAAATATATGCTGTGTTGTAAAGATTAATTAAAGTGTTTTTTATGCGTCAGAATTTCCTAAAATGTTTCAAATGTTCTTCTGAGCTGCAATGTTTGCTGATTTTCATAAAAAAATATTAATATCATAGTGTGTAAAAGAAAAATAGACATTATTTGAATTTCCTTTGCAGAAATGTAATTTTCAACTTTTATGTTTTTCTTAATTTATCAAAAATTAAACTGCACAAACATACATTTTTGACATTTTACTTTGAAATTGTATTTCTGTTCTGCCTGGATAAATAACAGTTTTTGGTTTTTTTTTTCGTCATCTTTATTGAAAATTCATTTTTAATTAAAAAAACATTATTTTTAAATATATATTTTTACTAGTTTGACCTTTTTGCTTCTCTGCAGAAAAGAAAACATTTTTAAAATAATTTATTTAAAAAAATAAATGACAATAAAAGGTAATTTTTGCAATAATAATGTCCAAACAGCTCACTTTATTTTCATGGTATATATTATTAATCATTTTGACTATAAAATAAAAAAATGAAGACATTAATAAATACAATTCAGGTTTTTCAGGAAACTCTCCCAAGCAGCTTTTCAAAATAAAAAATCAACTTAATTATGTTTTTTTCAATGTTTTATCTATTTGAAATTATGATTTTTTGCCAACTTTCTTTTGGTGGTCAGTGTGACTCCGCCCCTCTTCCCTTCATGTCTGCAGAGCCACCATGGAGGAGTCAGGAGGTCTGCAGCCTCGCTGCCCTCAGAGCAGCAGCACTCGGCTCCCCTTACAGCTGTCTGCACAAAATTAGACCCTGACGCAGTCTGCTGTCTGCTCCGGAGAGGTCCAGACGATCCTGGAGGAGATGGATCCGGATCAGGAAGGCCGGTCCGGGCTCTGCTTTGGTAAATGATTTACATCATTTCTGAGACTATATGGATCGTATTTTTGTACAGCCGGCTTTATGCTTCGTTTTAGGAAGCTGTTCACGCTGCAGGGAGGCGGTGAACACGGCAGAAGGAGCCTGTCGGGCGATGGGACGGGTGTTCCACGTCAGGTGCTTCACCTGCAGCGTCTGCAGTGAGTCCTCCTGACTTAGACAATACCATAGACTGTAAACATTATTTTATATACAGTCTATGGACAATACCATGTTTGTCACACTTAAGCTTCAGTTAATTTAATCTGTTTATTTTACACTTTTTACCCCAATTATGTACATTTTACATATTTAGTTTATTGTGAAAACATTTTTCTGCATTAATTATCAACATAAAAAATGCTAATTTCTACAAATTAAAATATTCTTGAATGGTGGTTATCCCAAAAATGGGTTAATCATAATATTACAATTATTTCAAAACTCTTTTATTTGCTGTTTTATTGTAAAGTTGAAATTTAAAGTAGAAAAAGTAAAAATATATCAGGAAATAAAATTGTAAGATATTAAAATATAAATTATTATAAAATGTAAAACGAAGATTATCCTAATAATTCCATTCAGAAATCTAAAATAATTAATTCATAAATATTTGGCTCCAAATGACATTTTATTTTGAAAAGCTGTAGTGAAGAAAAGTTTGATATTCATGAAATCAATCATAAAACACTAAAACGAAGTATTAGGGCCAGTTTACAAACAATTACTTTTTTATTTCCAACTTTAATTTACAAAAAAATCTCCTAACATTATTTATTTTCTCATAAATGTAAAAGATTTAAAGTCATAAATTTACCACTTTAAAAAAATGTAAATTTACAAGAAAACAAATGTGGCCTATGACTTTTAAAGTCATAATAACTATACGACTTTTTTCTTGTAAATTAACAAGATTTAAAGTAATCAATTTACAACTTTATAACATGTACATTTACAAGAAAAACAGTAATAAATTCAGCTTATGACTTTTAAAGTCACAAATTTACGACTTTATTCTT
>NC_050522.1:25062566-25081867 GCF_002922805.2 Oryzias melastigma | reverse complement strand
GTAAATTAACAAGATTTAAAGTAATCAATTTACAACTTTAAAACATGTACATTTACAAGAAAAACAGTAATAACTTTAGCGTATGACTTTTAAAGTCATACATTTACGACTTTATTCTTGAAATTTAACAGTTTTGACGTTTTTCTCGTGAATTTACGAGATTCAAAGTAATAAATGTACAATTTGAAAAATACGTAAGTTTACGAGAAAAAGTCATAAATTTAGTCAATGGCTTATAGAGTAAAAAATGTATAACTTTATTCTCGTAATTTAACAGTTATGGCTTTTTTCTCGTAAATTTACGAGATTTATAGTAATACATTTACTAGAAAAAAAGTAATAAAATTAGCCTGTTAATTTTTAAAGTCATAAATATCCAACTTTATTCTCGTAATTTAACATATTTTCCCATAAATTTACGAGATTTTAAGTTATAAATTCACATTAAAAAAGCTTAAATCTAGCCCATGACTTTTAAAGTCATAAATATATGACTTTATTCTCGTAATTTAACAGTTATGACTTTTTTCTTGTAGATTTATAGGATTTAAAAACCTAATTTAAATGTGTTGTTTGTTTGTTAAATGACTCTAATACTTGGTCGTAAAACACGATCCAAATGGAGGATGAGGATCTTTTTGGGATATTAAAGTTGTTTGATCATCATAAATTCAAACTCCAGTGAATTAAAAATACTTTTATTTCTCTTTTTATCTGTTTTTGTCAGACAAACAGCTCAGAGGAAAACCCTTTTTTACCGTCTCAAACCGAATTTATTGTGAAGAGGATTTTTTGGTGAGTTTTTAAAAGTCATAAATGTGTTTTTTATGCACACTTTTGTCATTTGAATGCGCATCTGTCACAGTTCTCTGGGGTCCATCCGCCTCTGGAGCTCTGCAGCACCTGTGGACGCTCAGTCACTGACTTGGTAAGTATTTGTTTTCTTATTTACATATAAATAAGTGAAACCGCTGTTGTAAGAGGGCTGCATCATCAGGTCCTGCAGGCTTGTGGGAGGTCGTACCACCCGTCCTGCTTCCGCTGCGTCGTCTGCAGCCAGGAGCTGCAGGGTCAGCCGTTTGCCGCCGACTCCAGCTCCAGGGTGTACTGTATCGATGACTATCACAGGTGAAACTGCCACAACGAGCCACTTCACGCCCACCACGCCACGTTTCAGTTTCACCCAGACTTCCTGATGCTTTCAGGGTCCAGGCTCCTCGCTGCGCCGCCTGCCATTCATCCATCGTCCCCACAGAGGTGAGTTTAGGCCTCAGGAAATGTCATGAATTCAATAGAAATGAAGCATTGTGTTTGGTTCTATCAGGGGTCCACAGAGTCCATCCGAGTGGCTTCATCCAACCAATACTTCCATGTAGAATGCTACGCTGGAGAGGTCAACCTCATTTAAGGATCGAATGTTTATCAGAATAAATGAACTGAATATCAGGTTTGATCTTTTTACTTCATTTCAGTTTGTTATGAGAGAAAAAGGGTAAGAAGCAGGTAAGAAATCAGGTGTTATCCCACATGGTCTTCTGAATATACCCGTCCTATCTGTGCCCAAACATCTCGATCTGGACCAGATGAAACAATACTCTCCTTTAGCCCTTTAACTACCCAAAAAAAGAAAAAAAAAACACACACAGAAAATGTATTTTTTCTGCTTCTTACTGACTTGGTACGGAGCTCCTAAAGGGACAAAGTGAAAAAAAAAATTAGATTAAACAAACGAGTTCTGGTTACTTATAGGAACTTATTTTTCTAAAAATTAAAGTAGTAAAAAAAAAATGGTTAGTAACTGGTGCACACCAGATGGTAACTGTTTCATTTTTTTTCTAAAAAATAAATTAAAAAAAGTTCTGGTTACTAATTGATGCACATCTGTTACTAACCAGAATTACTTTGTTATTATTAAGAGTAAGAGTTACAGATCGGGTAACA
This sequence comes from Oryzias melastigma, assembly GCF_002922805.2. Taxonomy (NCBI): domain Eukaryota; kingdom Metazoa; phylum Chordata; class Actinopteri; order Beloniformes; family Adrianichthyidae; genus Oryzias; species Oryzias melastigma. The sequence goes on along the minus strand of NC_050522.1, from coordinate 25,079,926 downwards.
ATTCAGTTTTTCGTAATACATTTGTTGCCATATTGGAACCAGTCATTGTCAATAAGCAGTGATTGGTCAGAGACTACATTTCTATGGCAACCACTCTCCAATCAGGAGTGAGCATGTTGGAAGACCACACCCCTTCCACTGAACGTGGGATTAAAAGAATCTGTCAATCAAGAACTTCTAACTTTTGACATGACGCCACCTACTTTTAGTGAGGCATCTGATTGGTTAATTTAAACTTGAATAATTTGAACTTCAGAAAAAAATATTTGTAAAAAAAAATAAGTATCAGAGCAAGAGTGGTTAGTTTGATCAATAGAATGACTGAGTAATAGCACTTTATTTTATCTAAAGAAGTCTATGGGATTACTTCCTGGTACTAACGCCAGGGGGCGGAGTCGCTCAGTCCAGTTCCTTATAATCGGTTAATATTGAGGCACACAGTTAGTTTGCAAACACTCAGCGGGGAAACAGCGCCCCCGCGTGTCCGTTTTCGGTACCGCCACAGAAACTCTTCTTCCGGAACTGTTGTGAAAGGAACATTAACTCTTTTTGAAATGGCGGCAGCCACTGTTCGCTGCTGGGCTCTGTGCGCAGCGTCTCTGCTCAACTCGCTGTTTGTGTTCATCTCCGGCGCAGACTTCATTCGCTTCGTATCGTTTCGAGCCATTTACCACAACATCACCGGAGAGACGCCGTTCTGTCAGGGTAAGTTGACGCAGGAATGGCGCGCAGCCAATAGGGGTCGAGGTCACTGCAGTGTAGGAGTGGTTTGTAGTTTTTATAATTGTTAAGTTCTTTAATAAACTTTTTACTCCTAAATGAAAACAGTAAAGAACACTACATCGGAAATATACACTGATTCAAGTCTAACTCCGATTGAAACTTAACAGGCCACTACCGCCCGGCTAGCTCAGTCGGTAGAGCATGAGACTCTTAATCTCAGGGTCGTGGGTTCGAGCCCCACGTTGGGCGATCAATTTTTTTTTCATTTATTTATTAAAAAAATGCATTATAGGCTTTCTACTTGCACTTCAAATCTATTATATTTTTAAAAAGACATTTAGGGTCCATATGATTCTGTCGTATCTTCAGACACCATCCCGTGGTCTGTGGCTCTTTCGGATGCCTCAGTCCTGAAGTCTCTTCTGGTGAATCTGTGCCTGCTGGCTCTCTTCATCACACAGCACAGTCTGCTTGCCTGGTCTCCGGTCAAACAGGCTCTGCAGTCAGTGCTGGGGCCCCTCAACCGGACTGCATACTGTTTTACCACAGCTCTGGCCCTCCAGGTATGGACGACCCCATGACCTTTACTGTGTCCCGCAGCAGTCCTGGACTGAAGGACCTTTTAGCGAAATATTGACCTCTGCCACATCAAAAACTATTGCACACACCTAGTGCATGATGAAAAATAATTTTGGGCATAGTGACTGACCCCCTCCAGAGAAATGATGACATTATAGCGTAAGAAAACATTTACAAAAAGAATGGGGAAAAAAAAATACATTTCACACACATGCCACAAGGTTGGGCTACAACCACAACCTTTGATCTCAGGAGGAGGGCACCATCTTGAATTAAAAAAAATAAAAAATCCCCTTTTGTACTTTCTACAAATTTAAACTCCTCATAGGGATTTCAGTCTACCACCTCCTAACTCATTGATCATCATTCATTGGGAAGCTACTTCTGGAAAAAAAATCATGGTTTAAAAATTTGTAGATTCTGAACAGCGTTAGCGAGGCTAGCTCTCCCATTATGTGCCAAAGAATTTTGAGAATTAAATCATTTTCTCAAATTACACAAAAAGATATTACATACGCTATGAAAATGCGGCCGTAGTTAACAAAAAACCTCTGTTGCCAAGGAAATCAAAAATATTACTTTTGAAGATTCTTGTAAATGTTACATAGACCTTTTCGTCATCCCCAGGCGACCAAAAATTAAAATGGTTGCTATGGAGATAAACCCACATAAAAGCCGCCATTTTGAAAAAAGGTGTTTTTTTCCACAAATTTGTCCAATAAAGCTCTGATTAGAAGGGTAGAGTCAGGGGTGGAGCTACAGAGGTCCAAGAGGTGGCAGCTGCCCCTCCAGCAAAAGGTTTTTCCCCCCCAATTTTTGAGTCAATACTAGTATCATTATTAAAAGATTGAGAAATTCCAATACAAGCTTCTTTAAACGTTAGCAATGGCAACTCAGCTTAAAGAACTGCTCTTTTAATGTTAATACATATAACAAAACTGTGAAATTTGTATTTTTGATGATTTCACTTGTAATGTAATTTCACTAGCTCCGCCCCTGTGCAGAGGGGAAGAGGGAGGGGCCTGAACCAGCCACTCAGACAGTTAGGGCGGGGGAGGGTAGCGCCAGGGGGAAATACAACCGCACCTGCGGCCTTAATTTTCATTTATTTATTTTTATATTTCCAGATACAGACTGTTCAAACTTTTTACTTTGACACAAAACCCCCCCCCAAAACTTGTCGTTTAATTCTGTGCTCAATGATTAATTTGACTTTGTTCATTTTTTTTTGTTTTTTATAAAATGCTAATTAATTACTATTGTAAAAATTACAAAAATATGTTAATATACTTTTTTCTCAATTTTTTTGTATTTTTGTAGTCCAGTTGTTTTGTTCCAGTTATGGACTTTTAGATCTTTTTGTCGTTTTAGGATTTGATCTTTTTGTGCATTTACTAAAATTATTTTTTTATGTCTAAATTTTAGTTTTAAATGTTAGAAATAGCACCTTAGCAACAATAACTGCTATTTTAACGGTTAATAAAATAAAAAACCTGTTTGAAACTCTTGTTTTTGATTCTTTCATTTGTAATGCCCCCATTTGAATGTTCTAGCTCCGCCCCTGAACAGAGGGGAAGAGGGAGGGGCCTAAAGCAACCCACTCAGGCAGTTAAGGCGAGGGAGGTAGCACCAGGGGGACATAAAATGCAAAATGTGACTTTAATTTTTATTTATTTATTTTATATTTACAGTACAGACTGTTTAAATTTTTTACTTTGATGGCAAAAAAAACCTAAATTTGTCTTATTTTTGTGCTCAATAACTAATTTGACTTAGTTATTTTTTTTAATAAAATGCTAATTTATAACTATTGTAAAAAATACAAAAAAGAAAAAAGTAAATTTACATTTTTTAAAACATTTTTTTGAATTTTTGTAGTCCAGTTGTGTTGTTCAAGTTGTGCACTTTTAGATCTTTTTGTCGTTTAATGTCATTTTAGGGTTTGATATTTTTGTGCATTTACTGAAATAATTCTTTTTATGTCTTAATTTTCATTTTTTTAATTTAAAAAAATCAATTTAAAACGATCAGTCAAACCAACTTCCCTTCTTCCCTTCTTCCCTTTTTTCACTTTTGTTTTAATCTGTTTTCAGGTCTTGATGCGCCAGTGGCAGCCCGTGACCGGCGCCCCCTGCCTGTGGTCGGTGCGGCACCCCCCCTGGAGCGTCTGGTTCCCCCTGCTCTGCTTCACGCTGCACTTCCTTTGCTGGGCCATCATCTGCAGCATCCTCATGATTTTTGATTATCCAGAACTTCTGGGAATCAAGCAGGTTTGAAACCGTTTGTTTTTCTGTTTTTCTGGTGGAAAAATCTATAAATTTGGGAATAATTGTTTAAATTTGTATTTTAAAGTGTTTACAAGTAAAAATATAAATGTTTAATAATTTAAAAAGTTTGCTCTCTCAGGTGTATTATGACTGTCTCAGCTTGGGGGACCCCCTGTCCCACAAACCCTCTCGGGCGCGGCGCCTGCTGTCTCACTACCGCCACCCGGTGTGCGTGGAGCTGGCGGTGGTGCTGTGGCTGCTGCCCGCCTTGTCTCTGGACCGGCTGCTGTTGGCGGGGACTCTGTCGGCGTACCTGGCTGCGGCGCACTCTCTGGACAAACAGGACTTGGCTTACGTCTGCGGGCAGATTAGCGGCGGGCTGCAGCTCCTTTCAGAGCCGCACGGCGGCGGCGCAGCCCAGCGGGAAGACAACGACTACAAGGAGAAGTGAGGTCAAAGTCAGGATTTGACCTTTCTGACCTTTCATCACTGTCTGTTCTGTTAAAACGGGCCGGGAGGGAATTTTCATTTTTTTTAAACATTTCAAACTAAAACAGAAACCATAAAAGAAAATAAATATGTGAGAATAAAATCATAAAGTTATGAGAAAAAGTCAAAATTTTACAGAAATAAAGTCAGAAATTTATGGTTTAAAAAAAATCATGTTTTTTTTTAAATAAAATAGCTTTTAAAATATTTCAGAGACAATTAAACACTAAATGGAGTATGGAGCAGGACATCACACTGCTCAAAATTCTCACTAAATCAACTTTACTTTTTTGTCCAACTTTATTTTAACTTTATTTTTGAAAAAGCTTCACGTTTATGGAGTGATTTTTGTGCCATTATATTGCAAGCAAAAGTTACAGTTTTGAGATCAAAATTTTCTAAATTGCAAACAAAATGTTACTGTCAATAAAATATAATTTGTAAATAAAAATATTTAGTATTAACTTTCAAAAACTTATTTTTGCCTTCAGAAATATTTTTGCATTTGCAAACTGTTTTTGCGATTGCAGCACAAACGTTTTTAGATGCGTAGTGCCTCATCTCGTGCCTCATCGTGTTCTAAATTCGTTCTCAGCGTTACGTTTGTGCCACATCAGACTGTCTACTGATTGGTCTGAATTCTATCCAATCAGATAAATAAAATTAAATTCACATTTTCTTGCATAATTTTTTTGACATTTTGTTTTTATATATTTATTTTCTTTTACGGTGACCCTGATACTGATAGTAAACCACAAACTAGACTTTTTACATTTTAAACTATTTTGAATCCTGTAAATGTGTTTTAATACGGTGACACTTTTGCCGTTTTTTTCTAAACTGTTACGTTGACGTTGCTCCACTTGTGTCACAGATAAAAAAACGTTAAAAAAAGTTCTGTCTTTGCTTATTTTTACAGCGTAAAGAAGTATATCTTATTCTCGCCTCATTTATCTAAATACTTCAGGTTCATTATGATGTTTTTATGTCATTTTGTAAATGTAAAGAGACGTTCAAGGAAATCTCAATATTTTGTAGGAATTTAAAATAAATATGTTAGCTTGAAAACTGAGTTTCATTTAGACTTTTTGATGTAAACTGTTGAGTCACATGACCCCATTGAAAGAAATTGGGAATGTTCATCAGTTGGGGATGTTTGGAATTATACTAATAAATAATAATAAACATCATAAGAGGCATTGACTGTACATGAAAACTGGACTGAGTGGCCAAACAGGAAGTGGGTCCAAGAAGCTAAAAACCCACAAGCTTCTATAGAGAAATAAACAGTCATTCTATTGGTCAGAATAAACATTCTTGCTCTGATACCTTTTTAACATTGTTCTTGATAATCTTATTTTTTTCATATTTTTTTTCTGTATTTCAAGTCATAAACTGACCAATCAGAAGCCTCAATTTAAAAGTAGGCGGTCTTGCATCAAATTTGATTAACAGATTCTGCCAGGCTCACTTTCAGTGAAAGAGGCGTGGCTTCCTAACATGCTCACTCCTGATTGGAGAGAATGGTTGCCATAGAAATGTAGACAAAGACCGACATGGACCAATCAGGGCTTACTGAGGACGTCCGGTTCCAACTTGACATTTCCCAGAAAAATGTCGACTTCATTTGGATGGAATTGGAAGTAAGTACATTTTCTATGGGTGACATCACACTCGCTCAGTCCAGTTCTCACATACAGTCAGTGATAAGGATGACACAAGCCCACTAGTGGCCACTTTGTGAACTGACTTTAGCGCATCAATGTTGAAAGGCAGGATGTTTATTTGGAATATCAAGAAGTAGTTGTGTAATAGTAAAAATTTTAAATAAATAAAAAAATAAACTAACCACTTCAAATGGAATCTTTAATTACTTAAACTAGATTAGTTATTGAATTAAGTTTTGAGTTAAAATTAATTGAGTTGAAAAATTGAGTTTAATTGAGATGAAAAAGTTTAAATCCTTTAAAAACTAAAATTAGAAACTGGATTTTCTTAAAAGACTTACTTAGTGATGAAAATATAAGGATAAATAAAACAAATAAAGAAAAACTCAAACAATTTAGTAGAAGTTAGGGGATGAGGGGGGCCAGTTCATCTGCTGGCCCTGGACCTTGAAACTGTTGGAGCCTCTCCTGCTGGTTAAGCTTTCTCTCTGACACACAAATAAACTTATTTTTAGATTTTTTCTACTGTTTTATTTCATTTAAATACACAAATTCTTTATTTATCACCAAGTGGAAATAAAAAATAGATGTTTTTGTGATAAAGTTGTTGTTTTAGGGTTTTTTTTTTTACTTTGAGGATAGAAAACACCATAAATCGGAGCAATAGTTACACATTTTATTTATTATTTTCATCTGATAACTTTATTTAAAACCCTTTGACTCAATAAAATCAACTTTGAGTGAGGAGATGGCTCCTCATGTCTGTCCTGTAACTGCAGCTTTGTGGGTTGGCAAATCTGGCATCACAGCCCGGTTCACCTCCTCCTCCTCCTCCTCCTCTCCAATCAGTGCTAAAGGATAGGGAGATTTGCTGGGGGGGGGGAGGCTGGTGGCCCGGCAGACATATGGGCTTTAACGCCTTTTCTTAGGTCCGACAATATGCTGTGTGCCACTAAACTCTCTTGACGGAATTGAGTGTAATTATCGGATTACAGCCTCGCAGCTCTCAGGTTGGAGGTAATTACTACCACACCGAGGACGGAGGCGTCTGGATGCCCGGGCGCACGCTCACGTCTCTGGGTGATGGGACCTTTCTGACCACGAAGAGTCACCGTTACTGTTTGCTTTCAAAATAAAAGCAGCTGCACTGAAGTGGAAATGTAAAGTCGGGACTTTTTTCTTACAAAAACTGCACGTTTGGGTGAGTTTGACAGTTTATTACAACATAAGATTCATCATAGTTGAAGTAATTTTGATTCTTTCTTAACTTGGTCTAATTGTCTAAATTGTGTTTTGCAGGAACGCTCTTGTGTCCAAAGATCTTCTCTCTTATGTCGGTCTCCTCCCTGCCAGAATGGAAGCAGCTCCTTCTGGAGAAAAAGAGGAGAGAAGAGGTGGAGCGAGGGAGGAGGGAAAAAGAGGAGGAGGAGAAGTTAGCCAGCATGCCGGCCTGGAAAAGAGGGATCATCCAACGTAGGAGAGCCAAGCAGGAGACGGCGGGAGACAGGGAGAAGGACTTCTGCCTGCTGCAGGACTCCAGATCTCCATCTGACGGCCTGAGCGACACCGACAGCTCTGTCACAGTCAATCTGGGGAGCGATGTGTCCCTCAGTCCAGATCCGGGCCAATGGCTGGATCTGGAGCCCAAAGCGGCCAGTCAGGTTTCAGTGGAAACCATCGTTCCAGTGCACGAAAACCCGTTCATGCGGACGCAGAGCAGCTGGACCGGGAGGAAGGGCAAAGACGGAGAGCCCGGCAACGAGCTGGAGGTCAAGGAGAGGGACAAGATGAGCCCCAGAGGTCAGGATGCAGAGACCAGAAGAAGATTCAAAGATCTGAATGAAGGATGGGAACGAGAAAGGAGCAGAGAAGGATGTGAAAAAGACAAAAAGGAGCAGGACTTTCTGAGAGTCCGAAAAGACCCGGAGGAAAAGGAAAGTCAGCCGCCGTGCGCTCCGTTCTCGCCCGTCGTCCCCTGCCTCCGGACCATCCACGCCGACAACATCATCATCATCGAGCAGGACAGGAAAGGCGGCGACGACAGGAGAGGGAAATGGATGGAGGCCGACAGGGAGAAGCTTCAGGAGGACCCAATCGGGAAACGAGGGATGAAAATGGACCTCAGGGAGATCCTGGCTGGAGGCGGGAGTGTCACCGAGATCCGAGCCTCGGAAGTTCTCATCATAAAGCCCGTCTTGAACCCAGAAGACAGATGCTCTGGAGGCAAAGGCAGGGAGGACGGAGAGACAAAAGGCTGCATGGATCTACGGAGGGAGACGGAGCTGAGAACAGACGTGTCCAGGACGAGAGAGAAGGAGAAGCCGTGGGGCCACGCCACCGTCATCAATAAGGACAGCAGGAAGGACAGCTGGGATGATAACGTTTTTGTGGAGAAGGGAGGACGAGTCAGCCAGCTAAGGAGCAAATTTGGAGAGCACCCCAAGCCTCCATCTCGATCCAAAAGCTCGGATAACTTCCTCCAACCTGACAGGAGAAAGTACTCAGGAGATGAAGACGACAGGCAGAAGACGCTGCTGAAGAGCATCCCCAAACGCTCCTTCAGCTTCTCGGATCGGGTCATCGGTGCTGCTGACGGTCGGATGAACCCTGAGGACGTCGCATGGAAAGATAAATCCTCAAAGCTCAAACTGGGCTGTGCCAGACTTCTACAGAGAGACCGCTTTGGAAAACCGAGGGATGAGAAAGAGGAGGACGCAGACGAGGGGTTCACCCTGGCCTCGGTGAAAAGCACGGAGGGGATTTCATTTGCTAAAAGAGTCCCGATAAGGCAGGACGGGAAAACCAGAGCAGACAGGGAGCAACCAGCGCCGGCGAGGAGTCTGGAAAAGGAAGTCGCAAGTTCCGCTGAAGGAGCTGAGACGGACTCCAGACAGGATTCTGCTTTCACAGAGACCTCCGGTCCGTCCTGCACTGGTAGGACCCCCCATAGGGGGCCGGAGTGGAGTGGGACGGGACCACAAGGCCCTTACCTCACCGTCCTCTCCCCCCAGACTGAAGATCTCATCAGCAAAATAGAAAAAATCGGAGATGCAACCGTTCATCTGAATGAACCTCTGATAGAGGGCGACTGTGGGCCAAGATCTCCAAAAAAGATTCCTGCTTTTGGGACCTCGCAGGCGCCTCTCAGCATTCAAATCCCTAGGACTGTGTTCTACGTGGCAGAAGAAATGTTGGACAAAACAAAACTTGACTGCGACGTCCAGGACTGGGATGCAGGGCGAGGCGTGGAGAGGACGGACAGCTGGAGAATCGGGAAGTCCTTGAGCCGCATCGAGTCCCTGCGGGAGAAGATGAGGCAGAAGGAGATGGAGAAGATGAAGCAAGGAGGAAGAGGAGAGGATGGAGAGGAGGCCTGTGACCCCGAGGACCGGTACTGGGAGAGGGGAAGTGAAACGCAAGAGGAGCAGAGGAGGCCCACTGAAGCAGACGCTCAACAGGAAGAGGCATCCGAGCCGACATCCATGACTGCATCTGACGTCAGACAGGAAGTCTGCGTGTTGAAAAGCTGCCCTCAACTTCCTGTTTCTCTCACACAAGCTGACACGGTGGAGGAAGTGACAGGCGACTGTGCCACCACTGCCTCTGAGGTTATCTCTGACAGCTTCCAGATACCCGAGCAAGAGGAGGACTCCCTGCAACATGTAGGAGATCAGCTGAGCCACAGCGAAGAGGAGGAGGAAGAATACTCTTCATCTTTCGATTCAGAACAATCCCTGTCCCCTTCGCCGCCTCATCCCAACTCCCTCGCAGCGATGAGCCGGATCTACAACTTGGAAACGGTGGGCTCCAGGTCAGGTTTGTGTTTGCGGGAGAACATCTCGTCGTCGGTGCACCTCGTCAAAGTGAAGCCTCTGGTTGTGAGCTCGCCGCCGGCTGACGGCGTTCAGCTGAAAGAGCAGGAAGTACTGAGGAGCATCGAGGGCAAAGGCCTCCACAGCCCCAAAGCAGGACTGAAGCACCAAAGAAAGGACGACCAGGAAGCCAAAGTTCCTCCAAGGCCTCAGAACAAGCAGACCATCACCATCGCCCCGTCGTTCCTCAGGAACCAGTCCTCGGAGAACTCTCTCAAACCCGCAAACTGCGCCCCAACTCCAGCCTCCTCGCCAAGCTCCCCGTCTCCCACCCAGTCCCCCTGTGCCTCCCCATCCCCGACCCCGTCACCCGTCCTCTTCTCCATCAAAAGTGCTTCTGGAGGCCACGTGAAAAGAGGCGCCACCATCACAGTCACCCCCAAAAAGGCCTCTACAGGAGGAGGAGCAGCAACAAGGCCCACCGCCCCTCAGCAAACAAACCTCGCTGCAGCTGACCCCGCCAGGAAGAAGTACCCAACCGTGGAAGAAATCGAGGTGATCGGCGGGTACCAGAACCTGGAGAGGTCCTGTTTGATCAAAAGCAGAGGAACGCCAAAGCGGGTGAGTTCCACTGTTTTCAAATCTTCTCCAAGCAGAATCTCCTTTCACCCGGAGAACATCCCGTGTGAATCGCAGACAGGCAGCTAAGCCAGTTAAAGCCTTATCAAGCACGGCATCTTGATTCCCGACAGCCGTCATCTCCTCTGCCGTTTGCACTCCTGATTCTGTGGACAGACGGTCGTCTGCAGAACCCAACGGCGGCGCTCGTTTGTGGACAATGATTGGTGGTTTTTGTGTGTAGAATCCCACAATCCCGCGTGTTTAATCCCGCCGCATTGTGTGTTTGCATGTGTGCAAAATGCAAAACCTCAATGGAATGAACAGGAACAGAGTCAAATTTTCAGTTTCGTCTTTTTTGGTCCGTCTACAGAAATAAGTCGCTCTTGCGCAAGAAAGGGAAGATGCCCGGCAGAGCAGAAGTGAACTCGCCTGTTGCAAAATCCTGTAAAAAGCCGAGCTGACTGTTCTGGTGGATTTATCTGCTGATAAATGAGGTGGCTGTTTTTGTTTTTGTCAAGCTTCTGCTAGAGACCGCTTCCTTGTTTCCACGTCCCAATTCTCTCCTTTCTGTTGCCTCAGACAAACTGCCCTTTGTGTTTGTTTGTTTTTGCATGCCTGCTGGTGTGTGTTCTGGTTGTTAGACATGCTGTCTTTGAACGCTCTGACCTCCCACGATGAGAGCGAGTTCGTCTGCCCACGCTCGGTCTGTCTGGACGGAAACAGAGGGCAGAAGACGTCTCAGAGGCAGAGAGGTGGAGGGTCCGCACTAGGGCTTCCATGATTAGTCGACCAATCGACGATTCATTTAATTGTCGATGAGTCGTCACTTTATATGGAGTCAGAGTGCAGTAAAGTTGAACAAAGTTGTGAGCATTCAGCACCAAGAAATGCACTTTTTTCATGAGTTAGTGAGACCAAAACTTTATCTTTAGTGAAAAATAGTTCCTTGTTTCAGATGCCAACCTCGTTAGAGAGATCAGGAATACACTTTCCATCATTTTGACAGCTGACCTTTGACCCTATATACCCTTTATATATAAAATTGATATTAAATTGTTACGTCATGTTGAGGAGTTTAAGGTGTAGAGTCAAAGGTCACCTGTCAAAATGAGTTTGATGGAAAGTATATTCCTGATCTCTCTCCTTTGATTTAATCTTGTTCTAATCCCAGAAATTAATGAAGGACAGAGGCTGCACGATTCATTAAAAGTTTAGTAAAGCATCATCTTCATTGACTTTATTTTTAGTTAGTTTAAAGTTAATGATGGCTAAGATGTGCCCTTTACATCCACTTTGCCAGTGGCCCGATTAGTCGACTAATCGGTAAAAATAATCCGTAATTAGTCGACTATTAAAATAATCGTTTGTGGCAGCCCTAGTCCAGACGAATCCAAGACCGGGTCGTTGACAGTTTTACAGAAAGGGTTCAACCCTAGTCTCTCAGTCAGACAGAAACTGCTGTGGCACTGAAACTTTTTGCTCGTTTCCTACTTTAAATGCACGAGCTTCCTCCAAACTAGAGTCTGTCAGGAGGAAGTCCTTTTTTAAGATCCCCTGTTTAGCTGCTCGATTGAAACAGTAGAGTTATCTTTTGAAAATGGAACATCATAAATCAGATTAAAAGTCTCACTCCAACTATATCTTTTGCTAGTGTAAAATCGGTTCCAGTTGTCTTTTAATTATGATTATGTTGTTTTTAGCAAAAAAAGAACCTGTGTTGTTGCAGAGCAGCAGTAATTCATTAGAAATTCACTTCTGACCTTTCACCTCTGACCGTTGACACAGAAGTTAGCTAATTTTCCATCAACCCTTTGTTTACATGCTCCCCTGCTAGCTTAAAGTCCCTCACAAGCTGACATTAGCATAGCGGAAAAAACTTTTTTTCTATTGACAGATTAGACATGACAAAGCATGGCTCTATATATGTATACATGTGAAGACAAAATTAATTAAATTTAAAGAAAAAAAACAGACAAAAACACAATTGTAACATAAACAATTAGCAACATAAAATAAAAATTCAGAATATATATATTAATAAAATTAAAAAGAAAACATTTCTAACTACTCAGGATTTTAAATTAAATTAATAAACCCCAACTAAGATTATCCATATATTAAAGGGTGAGGAAAAATCAGTCCAGGTAAACTGACAAACAATTTAAAGGTTTTGTAGCATTCTTGTTTTTTTAATCTCTTTTAGAGATTTACAAAAAAGATAAAACTTGTTTTAAAAAACATAAAAATTGGAGGTGTCTTTCAAAAATCGACAAAGAAATTGCCAAAAATAAATAAGTTAAATAATATTAAATTTTCTTTTCTTTATCAATACAACCAAATTGAACATTAGAATAGGTAAATAATGGAATTGTGTTTCAATATCATTTTTACATAATTGATCTGTTATCTTGAATCTTAAACCTTAAATGTAAAAATTATTTACAGGAATAAATATTGTTAATTGTTTTAAAAAAGATCTTTTTCATTTTTGGCAGAAGAGGTAATGAAAAGAAATTTAATCTAATATTATAATTTTTTGAAAAAGTTCGGGACTCAAAAGTATAGCAAAGCAGTAGACTTTGGCCCCGCCCATGTCAGTCTTTGCGTCACAAACCCGAGCTTTTTCAAACCGTGGGCTGTCATCTGCTCCTGATTCAAAACGTTTTGAATAAAGAAATACTCAGAAAAGCAGTTTTAATTAGGCCTGGGTTGATAAAGCTAAAGTCCGCTAGCTTGATGCTAACGTTTAATGGAATTTCCCATAGGACGACTAATGCTAACGGTCGGCCGTCTTAAACATACATTGCTGACTAAATCTACATCTTTATAAACTCACAGGCATGACTTTTCCAAACTCTTTTTAAAGAAGTATTTTTAAAGTAACAATTTATGGCTTAAAACATCGTTTTTTTACCTCATTCTTTCTTCTTCTGCTATACTTTACTGGTGTAGTGCGATCGCCACCTAGTGGCCAAACTGAAAATCCATGTAACACTGAATGATATTAATCTCATTATTTCACAAATAAAATGTAACTGTTAAACTGTTTAAGATTACTATGAACGTATTCAAAACATATATATTGATTCTGGGAATTATTGTTGATACCCAACACTATTTTAAATCTTAAATTAAAGACCTATTCTGACGAAAATTCTGTTTTAACATGTTCTTGTGGCATTTTTCTGATGATGAAGGACAAATTTAAAGAAAATTCAGCTCAAACCTGAATTTCTGAGTATTTCTTTATTCAAATTGTTGTAAATCAGGAGCAGAAACAAAAATGCGGTTTAAAAAAGATCATATTTGTGGTGTATAAAAATATGTTGGGGTACAAGCTATCTGCTACTCTCCACTTGCAGACAAATAGATCCACGAACGTCTTTGTTATCCTCGTCTGAACTGGTATCTGGATCAAAACTGTACTGCTTGATAGCTCCAATATTGGTCATCATTTTTGTTGCAACGCTAATGCTAGCTTAGGGTTGTGAGGGGCTGTAAGCAGTAAAGGATGTAAACAAAGGGATGATGGGAAATGAGTGCAGGCTCACTACCAGCAACATTTCTGTCTGCAAATCAATTTCTAACGCTGCTCTGGTGAATATATACTCTAGAAAACTACAGTTTTATTGGCTTTTTTATGCCAAAGAACTAGGGCCGAGAATCGAGAAAAAGAATGTAACTTAATAATCGCAAACCTGGAAAATATTAATCCTGAGTGATTGCAATCATTTTTTTTAATTTACAGTATTTGCCGACCACTTATTATCTAATAATAATCACAGTATGAAATCACACACAAAACTCTACATTTAGAACTTTTGTTTTTAATTAGTGCTGTCAATGGATTAAAAAAATCTGATTAATCGAACTTTTGTGATGTGATTAGTCAGAATGTTTTACAGTTTAAGTTAATTTATTCTGGAACAATATTACTGCCTTATTATTATTGACTTATTATTTAAAAAACTATGGTTTTAAAGTTTTAAAAATTGGCATTCTACTGGCTTTTTGGACTATTTTGGCATTTACTACAAATGTTTAAGCTAATTTGGAGTTTAGCTAATATTTCAGCTACATGCTAGCTATTTTGGCTAATTTAAGCTTGTTTTCAGCTTTTTAGGGTGTTTTGGAGTTAGGCTAATATTTATATGTTAGATGTTTTGGCTAATTTAGGCTTTTTTCAGCTTTTTAGGGGATTTCTTCGAGTCAGGCTAATATTTACGCTCTGGCTGTTTTGGCTAATTTAGGCTTTATCAGTTATTTTTATGGTATTTTGGAGTTAGGCTAATATTTACGTGCTAACTGTTTCGGCTAATTTAAGCTTTTTTGAGGTAAAATTTATTTTTACAATATGGCACCAGACAATCGTTGAAATCATCTGCTTTTTGTGAAGAAGTAATCCAAACCAAAAAAATAGCAAGAATAAAGCACCAAAAGCTGACGAATATTTATTTATTTTTTAAGTAAAAGTGGGGTAAAAGTTTCAGCGCGTTCCGTGGAATCCTGAACCGCCAAGTTAAAGTGAAGAACTATTTGTTTGATTGATTTGTATAAATCTTAACCCTTTCATTCTTTTTGATTCCTCGTTAACTCGTTCATGTTCACAGCCCTACTAAGAACTCTCTGAAAATAGATCAAAAGAGGATCAAAGGGAGGCTCTATTATTTATTTGTCTGTGCACTCCTCTTGTGAGGCAGCAGGAGGCGACCACAGGCTGGTGTTCTGACCACCTGATGCTTCCACCTCCCTCAGACTCTGACGACAAACCCCCGAATCACCTTATCCTGGGAGGTTTGATCTTCTTCTACCTGTAATTTAAAAGCTGCTTTCTCCTGCTTGGCGGATTCATGCATAATTTAGTGAAAACTTCTGCAAATATTTTTATAAATTACTTTAGTTCCACTTTCTGCACACACACAGTGTGTTTGTAGTTGAGTTATCAAGCTACATTAAAGCCCAGCGTCTGCTGCCCCCAAATCTGGAAACTCCCTCCTCAAACTTCCCTCTGTCGGCCTGTGAGTGTGGTCGTCCTCCTGCCGCCGTGCCTCTGCCCGTCCCGCGGCGTTGGCCCCGGCTAATCAGGGTCAGGGCAGGAGGATTAGCCTCCCGGGCCTCGCCGTGACTCCGCCGTCCTTTCTCAATCAGATTCCTGCACTTCTCTGGTGAAGTCACCGCTGTGCCTCCGCTCCACCCTGCAGCCTTGGATTTGTGTTAGTGTGACGTCTGCACAAAACCGGCGTCTTCCTGCAGTTTTATTCAATGCAAAGTTGAGTTTGTGTTAAACTGGCCCTTCCATCTCAGCGAGTTCATGAAGTTTTCGGTCAGTAAGAGGAGAGTATTTCTGTCTCGTTAAGCCCCAAGACTGTCAGTTGACATTACAGTGAGACTATAAACAACAATCCTGGACAGAGTAAGACGCTCTCTGGTTACAGTTTAAAGACCCACTCTGAAGAAAATTAGGTTTTTAAACATAGTCTTGAGGACATTTATGAAGAAAATACATACATTTGCATTTTGGAGTATAGTTTTATTTAAATTGTTGTGAAAGTTGGAAAAAAAATCGTATTTGTGAAAATACAGCTCTGCTCCATTCTGATGCATCCTCTTGCAGACAAATAGATCCATGAACGTCTTTGTTTTCCTCGTCTCTCCTCGTTGTGAGGAGCTGTAAGCTAGCAGGAGTGCGTGCAAACAGAGAGCTCTCAGTTATGGGTGATAGGAAGGGGGCGGAGTTGCCTCGCCCAGTGGTCCCACCCATAACTTCACTTCTAATGACCTCCTACCGCTCTGCAGAAACTATGTCTTTGAAGGACACAGGTTTTTATATTTTGTCTACAAACTGCTTTTAAAAAAACACTTGGAACGCTTTTAAAAATAGATCAAAGGATTACTTTAAGAATAAAAATGTTGCACTTTAACCATAACTTTTTTCGTCAAAATATTCCAATTCTTTAAACTGTATTTTGAACTATTCTAATGAGAATTTAATGGTATATTTAAAGGTTTTTCAGCTGTAGATGTGTGACAAAGCGTCAATTTGATTTCATATGTTAACTTCTTGTTAGCCAGTAGGTGGCAGCACACTCTAACAGTCCATTTTCAGCATGAATTCAAATAAGAGAAAGAATGCAGAAGAGTCAAACCATCGTCATCATCATGATGGAAACCAGAGTGAACCAAACAGTAACATGTTTTCTCCCACAGGGGAAGGTCTGCTTCCACGAGGACCAGCTGGAGCAGGTCTGCGAGTACCCGTCCGAGACCTCCATGCTGACGTTCAACCCCCTCCTGCATGATGGGGGCAAGGCGGAGGAGGCGCAGGAGGAGGAAGGAGAGGAGGGATTGCTCAAGAGCACGAGGAGCCTGGGGATTGCACCACGACTGAGAGTCGGTCAGTGACGCCTCCTGCTCTCGTTCACTTAACCCTTAGAAAACCTCTAAGACGTATCAGAGTCAAGGCCCGGGGGCCGGATCCGGCCTTCCGGGTAATTCTATCCGGCCCTCCAGATCATTTTGTTTATTGTTATTAATGACCCGATGTTATCTTGCACTCATTTCTAATATGTAGGCCATATATAAAATATATTATGGAGAGTAAAATATTGAAAGTTATTTAAGGTTTAAGTTGATTTATTCTGGAATATTATTCCTATTATTTATATTTATGATGGAAAGTTATGGTTTTAAAGTTCTAAAAATTGTCATTCTGATAGCTTTTTTGATTATTTTGAGTTCAGCTAATATTTCAGCTACATGCTAGCTATTTAGGCTAATTTAGGCTTTTTTTTTTGTTTTTTTTGTTTTTTTGTTTTTTGTGGCTATTTTGGAGTTTAGCTAATATTTCCGCTACATGCTAGCTGTTTTGGCTAATTTAGGCTTTTTTTGTTTTGTTTTTTTTGTTTTTTGTGGCTATTTTGGAGTTTAGCTAATATTTCAGCTACATGCTAGCTATTTTGGCTAAATTAGGCTCTTTCGTTTTTAGGCTATTCTGGAAATTAGCTAATATTTCTGCCACATCCTTCGTGTTTTTGGTAATTTAGGCTTTTTTCAGTTTTTTAGGCTGTTTGGAGTTAAACTTATAGTTTAGCCTTATTCTAGCTGTTTTGTCCTATTTAGACTTTTTAAAAGTTTTTTTATGCTATTTTGGAGTTAGGCTAGCATCTACATGCTAGCTGTTTTAACCAATTTAGGCTTGTTTT
>NC_050522.1:25051887-25062455 GCF_002922805.2 Oryzias melastigma | reverse complement strand
ATGCTAGCTGTTTTGGTCAATTTAGGCTTTTTTCTGTTTTTTGGGCTATTTTGGAGTTTAGCTAATATTTCAGCTACATGCTAGCTGTTTTGCCTAATTTATGCTTTTAAAAGTTTCTTAGGCTGTTTTGGAGTCAGGCTAACATCTACACACTAGCTTTTTTGGGGGTTAATTTAGGCTATTTTCAGTTTTTTAGGCTATTTTTAGGTTTAGCTATTTTTTCAGCTACATGCTATCCATTTCAGCTAACCAAAGCTTTTATTTAATTTTGTTTTTAGACTAATTTGGCATTTAACAAAGATTTTAGCTGGCTATCAGCTTCAACATTTTTAGCTATTAATTTCAGCATCTTCAGCAGCTAAATTCAGCTTACAGCATTCACACTAGTTTTATTGCAGGTTATGCTATATATCTAGTTCATAATTATGTCAAAAAGTTAAAGTTTTAAAGTTTTATAAATGTAGTTTTCGAGTGTTCAGTAAATGTTTATCCTGTTCGGCCCGAGACCTAAAGTGTGTTTTGGATTTGGCCTCTTGTGCGATTGAGTTTGACACTCCTACTCTAAGATGATCGTTACTCTGGATGTTGTCAAAAATGACACTTTAGTTCCAGAACTTTATTGACAAAGCAGACAGGACAAAAAGGAGCAAGTGTCACAGAAATGACATTTTTACTGATTTTTTTCCTCTTCTGTTTCCAGATGAGTCCTGCCCTCGATAGACGCCTGTCACTGAAGTTACCCTCATGATGAGTCCACACCATCAATAATCTTGATTTTTTTTTTTTGGTTCATTTCTGGTTATAATTCTTGTTTCATTTATTTTAGCTTTACAATTGAAGGACAAAAAGTGAACTGTTGGAGACAGCTGTGAATGTTTGTGGTGTGTAAATGAGAAAATTCAACCTCAAGAATGTTTCAGTGAGAGACGATTGTCAGAGAGAAGACAGCGTTTTATCTGTTAGTTATTATAGATACTACTGTGTTTGTTGTTTCGGGGATGGGGGCGACCTCTTCGTCACCTGCCTGCTGGACCTGAGCAGGTGCTGATTCAAAGCCGTCCTTTATGGATCTCCTCTGATGTATGCAACGGGCGCTGGTGCAATGTGTGACGTGATGTCATTTGTTCTCATCTGGGTTTGGTGGACGGTTCATGCAGTGGGCGTGGACTTTAAATAAAGGCTTTATTTTTTTTCGTATTTTCATCACATCAAGTCATGGAAGAACTCAAACAGTTCAGTGAGCAGAAGAACAACTGACTCGGCACTTTGACCTCCAGATCTACGGTACTGATACTGTTTAATGTGTACAAAATGATTGTAATTTGGATATTTCAATTACATAAAGATTCTAACAATTCTGTGCACATATTTTTTCTATGGTGGTCAAAGAACCTTCAAGAATATCCAATAATTGTTCATAAAACACTTTATTAACAGCCCATTACCTTCAATTTATGAGTAACTTTTTTTGGCTTTTTATTTAAATAGCTCTACATGTTTCTTTGGGTTGGGTTTTACTTTTGTTTGCTCAAAAATGGCAAAAAAATGAGGCAGTAAGTTGCATTAAAACCACCATCCAGAAAGTATGGAGTAAAAATAGTTTCATCCAGAATTTATGGAGAGAAAATAGTTTCATCCAGAATTTATGGAGAGAAAATAGTTTTATCCAGAATGTTTGGAGAGAAAATAGTTTCATCTAGAATTTATGGAGAGAAAATAGTTTCATCCAGAATGTTTGGAGAGAAAATAGTTTCATCTAGAATTTATGGAGAGAAAATAGTTTTATCCAGAATGTTTGGAGAGAAAATAGTTTCATCTAGAATGTATGTAGTAAAAATAGTTTCATCCAGAATGTTTGGAGAGAAAATAGTTTCATCCAGAATGTTTGGAGAGAAAATAGTTTCATCCAGAATTTATGGAGAGAAAATAGTTTAATCTAGAATGTATGGAGCAAAAATAGTTTAATCTAGAATGTATGGAGCAAAAATAGTTTCATCCAGAATTTATGGAGAGAAAATAGTTTCATCCGATTTGTGTGCGTAGTTTTTGATTGGTAAATTTACAATTTATTTTGTACATAACTGTGTGGACTTGCAATTGTGTGTTCACATGTACAAAAATTACAAAGAAATTACTTAATTTAAACATAAATCTTGGAGACGTGAAAAGAGTCTCACATCTAATATGATTTTGTGAGTATGTATCAGGCGATTGGTGCGTACTTTTTAAAGATTTCAATGTGTAGTTAGTTTTAAGCTGCAGTAATTTTAAGTTGTGCGTGTGTAAATTGTATTTTTTGCATTTTGTAAGTTAGTTACGCACAAAATGTATTTTATAAGTTACAAATCCAGAATTATTCACGTACAAATCGGATGAGACTATAAGGATGAACCAAGCAAACCTCAAGAGTCCTTGAAGACGGCTGCAGAAGCACCACGGTGGAAAGGGATGGAGTATGGAGCCGTCGCGGATGGACAAATCCACACAAAAGTCACCAAACGGCGAGCAGAGATCAATTCTTCCACAGCAGAGACGCTACCGAGAATTCCTGCTGATTCAGCAAAGCTGCAGGCGCATAGAGGAGAGTGAAATACAACCTGGAAGTGTGCAGGGACTCTGGGACTCTGCTTCAGAATCATCAACAGAGCTTGAATTCAAGGAGGTAGATCCACCTAAAGTTTCTTGAATTAGTTGTGATTGAAGCTCAGGTCTTCTTCTTGACCTGTGATGAGCTTTTAGAGTCCAGTCGCTGACCCACAAGGTGCTATTTGAGTGACTGATATTGTTGTATTTTCAACTGATGAACAGCTAAAAATAACATAAAAATATAAGTATATCTCAAATAATACTTAAAACTAATAAAATAATAATCAATATTGTTTAAAATAGGGATGTAAAATTTAAAAACTAATTGACTATAATCAAGAACAATAATATTTATTCCGTCCATCATAGTCTTAAAATAAGCCATGAGTTGCCAACTGCCCTCGCCGTTGCCTAACTGGAATTTCCCATAGAACGGCTAACGCTAATGCTCGGTCAACCTAAACATACATCGCTAAAGCCCGCTAGCTTGATGCTAACGTACAATGGGATTTCCCATAGGACGGCTAAAGCTAATGCTCGGTCAACCTAAACATACATTGCTAAAGCCCGCTAGCTTGATGCTAAAGTTCAATAGAATTTCCCGTAGGATGGCTAAAGCTAGCGCTCAGTCAACTTAAACATACATTTCTGACTAACTGGAAATCTTTATAAACTCACAGGATTAATTTTCCAAACTCTTTTGCTGAAATATTTTTTAAAGTAACTATTTGTGGTCCAAAGCACAGTTTTTTGTTCATACTTTCTTCTTCTTCTGGAATAAGGTGTAATGCTATAGCGCCATCGCCACCTAGAGGCCAAACTGAAACGTCCTCCCGGAGAAGCAGAACAATAGTTGTTATAGATTATTGATGTATTTCTAAACAAATGTGTCTAAATGTTTAAACCTTCTAAAGTCTAAATTTATTGATTTTTTTTTTATTAAATTGAGAGGATTGAAACAATACAAAAAAAAAATCGGGAATAAATTGCTCTAGGCTCTGGTGAATTAAATCGATTCTGGAAATTACTAACGATACCCAGTTCTGCTAATCACATTTTTTCTCGTATTTTCACAATGATTAATCTAAAGATCACAATACATTTTTTATGTAAATATTTGGAAAGACAAATTACTTATCTTTCTTTTCATTTACTACTACATAGTTTCCCATAGTCTATAATTATACCTTTATGTACTATGTTCACACAAAAGGAGAGTAACAATGAAACTATTTTCTTTTCTCACGCTGTTACAAAATAACCTGTCATGAAACAATGACAGTAAATTATGGATTGGCTCATAATCTATGAGGACACGCCTCACATTTGGAAATAACTGAGTCAAACTCATCATTAATATTTTTACGTTCTGTTTGTGACACAAACAAAGAACTTCTGTGTGATTTTCCACAGATTTCTCAACATTGGATCAAGCACGGACCGCGGTTCAGTCCGTGTTTGCTGAAATGTTTCTTGACATTTCGCTCTGTTCATAAGCGATATGCTGTTTCCAGGAAACCTGTTGTCCTCCCCGCATACTGGATTTGATTAAACAACTTTGGTCAACATTGGAAGGGGGGGCACTTTCATAATCCAGGAGAGAAGGAGGTTTGAGACGCTCGTGGTGGATGTTTTAGGGTCAGGAAGAACTAAGATTAGATGGTATTAAAGAGGATATGTGTTTCATTTATGCAGAAATAGAGAATATATATAGAAATTTATGTCAGAGATAATAAATGTGGAAATTATGTCAAAATAATGAACATTTCAGCAAACATTTTTTAAATTTAAAATTGACGGTTCTGTTTTCTTTACTTGTTTCTACCTGTTAAGCAGACTGGATAAATGATGGTAAAACCGGAAATACGAACTATTTGATTTTGTGATTTAGAACAAATGTACGAGAATCAAGTTTAAAAAATTTGTAAAGAAAAAAGCCAAAATATTAGAAAGGAAAAAGTCCAGATTTCTAAAAAAATTCAAAAATTTACAAGAATAAATTCATACAATTATAAAGAAGAAATCCAATGAATTATGTGAATAAAGTTGTACATTTAAAGAATCTTAATTCTACAAGTAAAATGTCATGCTTTTTCAAAATTAAAAAATACATTTAGCTTTTACAATATTTCAACAGAGATAATTGAACATTACCTGTTTAATTTATGTGAATCTGTCTTCCTTTTTTGTAAATGTACATTTCTTTTCATACATTATTATTAAAAAAAACATTACTTTTTATTTGCAAAATTACATTTTTTTAAATCATGAATTTGATTTTTGAATTTTGTAGAACATTGACTTTTTCTCATAATCGTATGACTTCGTTCTTGTAAAAGTTTGACTTTTTAAATTTTTTTTTTTTACTTCTTTTATTTAAGCTTGTTTATGTTGGCACTAATACTCCATCATGGCTTTATTTATGTATATTTTCTTTTCCCTTGAAAAATTACAACTTTGTAACTCATAAATTTACATTTTCCTCTAAAATGTACGACTTTATTCTTAAAAAAAAGGATTTTCTCAAAATGTTGTGATTGTATTCTTCTAAAAATTTCTTATAATTTTGCATGTTTATTATCACATATTTATTTTGTTTTTATTGGTGGCCCTAACACTATGTTATAGCATTATTTATCTACTTATTTGTCTTGTAAAAAAACATATTTTCCCTTAAAAAGTTACAACTTTTTAACATTTTTATTGTTGTAATATTTAGACATTTTTCTCCTAATTGTACGACTTGATTCTTGAAAAAAATATTTTTTCTTTCTTTTGTTTTTCTCACAATTTTTTTATTTTATTTTTGTAAAATGTTGATATTTTTCTCATAATTTTATAACTTCAAAATCACATATTTTATTTATTTATTTTTATGGTGACCCTAATACGCCATTGTAGCTTTTTTTTTAATTTATTGTATGCCTTAATATAGGTGACAAACAAATTTTGGGGGTAAAGAAACGTGACTTTTTACTTATGAAAAATTACAACTTTGTAAGTCATACTTTTACGTTTTTTATTCTCATAAAATAAGTTATGTTTCTCTTAATTTGTTTCTCCCATAAAGGTGAAATAACCTTGTAATCATATTAATAATAATAACAAAAATGATTGCCCAGTTATTACGGCTTTTTACCCTCATATAAATATATTTATTAATGGTGGTCCTCCATCGTTGTTTGTACTGTATTTTCCAAGACTGTCAATAAAGGTTTTTTTAAAAACAGGTAAACATTGGACGCGCCCCCTCCTGGTCAGACGGGGCACTGCAGCCTCAGCTCGGCGGTCACGTCGCTGTTTACGGAAACGTTCTACGTCAGCACGTGTGCAGCTTCTGCTCCGTACGTGAGTCTTTGCATGCTCGTTCCCGGACGAACAAAAGTCCGAGGCGGGTTCTGGGTCGACTTTTCGCGGCTCCTTCCTCCCCAAAACTCCACTTTCCTTCGAGCGCAGCTCCGCGGGCGATGAGGAGCCGCGCCTCCGGCCACCGAGGAGCAGCAGGAGGAGGTCGCGGCCTCATGTTGGAGGTCTGAGGCGGAGCGGATTCCCAAACTTCTGTTTTTCAGCGCCACGCGTGGAGGGAAAATGATTCTGAGGAGGGTTCCCGCGAGGACGTGCAGAGCGTGGCTGCTCCGGGTGAGTCTTTTGTTCGCGCGCGCTGACCCGCCGTCCTCCGCGGCGGGTTCGGACGCACGCGGCGCTCATACTTGCAGCAGAAGGCGCGCGGCAGTCACACCCAGCTCTGCTGACTCCCCTCGCAGGTCTCCCCCAGGCAGGAGCCGTGTTTCTTCTCGTCCGTGCCCCCGCAGCCCGTGCCTCCTCTGGCCCAGACTCTGCAGGGGTATCTGAAGGCGCTGGAGCCCCTGCTGCCCCCGGAGGAGCTCAACCACACCCGCAGGATGGTGCAGGAGTTCAGCAGGCTGGGGGGACTGGGGCCGCACTTACAGGAGGGGCTGGAGAGGAGAGCCAGACTCACCAAGAACTGGGTGGGTGTTCCTGCTGTGGACAGATGGGGTGGATGATAAACGGGGGAGGAAAAACAACCTTAAAATGTTCGTAAAGGCTCCAGAATATGGACAGAATAAAAATATATTTTTATATGTCAAAATATAGTTTAAAAATAAAAAGTAAGAATAAAACTTTTACAACAATGAAATCATAAATGTATCATTTAAGTGTCATTTTACAAGAGAAAAGTCATGTTTTTAAATAAAGTTTAAACAAAACTTTATTTAAAACATTTACAAAAAATGGATTCAGCTGATTTAACAAAATATTAAGGCCACCAAAAAAAGAAAAATATACCAAAATAAAATTATATGAAAAAGTCATTTTATCAGAATACAGTAAAATTATTAAAAAGAAGTCAAGATTTTATATAAATTGTGACTTTGAGATTAAGCTGGTGATTTAAACAGTTGCAGGTTTACATGTTTAAAGTGTGTAAAGTAATTTGTGATGTCTGTCCGATTTTTATTAGGGACACGACGAGTTTTTTTGGTGTCCTACGGAGCGCCTAAGGGACTGAAGTAAAAAAAATCTGTGCACCAGTTACAACCAGGAAAAATAAATACTTCTATTTTAATTTTAACTTTGATGTCCCTTTAGGTTCTCCGTAGGAAATCAAGAAAAAAATGTGTATATATATTCAAGAATAAACTCATAAAATTATGAGAAAATATGCAACAATTTACAAGAATAAAGTCATAAATTCATGATTCAAAAGCTGTGTTTTTTTCCTCATAATAAATTGTCATATTTTGCTTTTAAAAATTGAACATTACCTCTTATTTATGTTGAATCTGGTTTATTTATTTTACAAATCAATAACTTTATATTTGCAAAATTACAGCTTTTATTTTGAAAAACAGCATGAATTTATTGATGCTAAAATGTATAAAAATATGAAAATAAAGTCGCACAATTATGAAAAAATATGCAACAGTTTACAAGAATAAAGTTGTAATTTGCAATTCAAAAAGTCTAAATTTTACGTGGAAAAGTTTTTTTTTTTCAAGATAAAGTATTATATTTTGCTTTTAAAAATTGAACATTTCCTCTTATTTATGTTGAATCTCGTTTTATTTTTTTATAAATCAACAACTTTATATTAGCAAAATTACAACTTTTATTTTGAAAAACAGCATGAATTTATTGCTGCTAAAATCCATAAAAAAAGTCATAAATTCATGATTCATAAAGTTTGCTTACCTATAATGTCCCTGTTGACACGTAATCATCCAAAACAAAAAACGTGTCTCGTGGTGTTCCCCAAGGTTCTGTTCTGGGCCCCTTTTGATTCATGATCTATTGGAGACTTATCTACCAATTGGGATCAGTTTCTACGCTGATGACATTCAGCTTTATTGTTCCTTTGGTGGAAACTATTTATATCACAGGAGGAACGTGGTAAACGTTTCACTTTGTTTTATTTGTGATATGCTTTACATTAGAGCAGTTTTATTGTGTTTACCTGCTATAAGCAGCTAATTATTATTACGTTTTTCGGCACGTAAAAGCGTAAAAACTCAAACTTTCAGTGATTTCATCAATCTTGATATCAAAACATTCATCTCGTTCAGGACGTTACTGCTTGTATTTGTGGTATTCATAAACTTTGTAGTTTTTGAAATATTGAGCAAAATATGTCCCATAGAAAATGAATAAGACAGTCTTCAAATTCAAACATTTTAAGTAGATTAGCAACAAACATTTGAATATATATATAGTAATTATTTTAAAAAATTGGAGTTTGGCTAATTTGTTATCTACTGTAGCTTGTTCATGCTAATCTGGAGTTTGGGTCATATTTTAGCAGCAGGCTAACATTAGGCTAATTTGGAGTTTAGCTAGTAGCTCTACTTGAGCAATGACCTAGCTTACTACTGAGGTTTTTATGCTAATTTGGAGTTTAGCTAAAATGTTAGCAAAATGCTAACATTCTTGGCTAATTTGTTATCTGCTGGGGTTTCTATAGGCTAATTTAGAGTTTAGCTTCTGTTTTAGCATCAGTATAACGTTAGACTAGTTTGGAGTTTAGCTAATAGGCCTTTTTAAACAATGTGCTAGCTTTTTTGGCTAATTTGGAGTTTAGCTAATGTCTTAGCAACATGCTAACGTATTTGGCTAATTTGTTACATTCTGAGGTTTTTGATAGGCTAATTAAGAGTTTAGATTCTATTTTATTAACAGGCTAATGTTTTTGACTAATTTAGTTTACTGAGGAATTTTTAGCTTTAAGTTTAGCTAGTATTTAAGCAACATGCTAGCTTTTTTTTGGCTAATTTGGTGTCTACTGAGGTTTTTTATGGCCTAATTTGTTGTTTAGCTAATATTTAATCAACACACTAAATATTTTTGTAAAATTGACATGAATTATCAGTTATTAAGCAATTTTACTACAAATTTTCAGAGATTTAGGTCAACTTTAGCGCTCTTTCATACTTTAACACATTACAGTCTTTTAGCTAATTTAACATTTTGCAAACAGCTTTTGAATTTTCAGCAAAAAGCTTCAGCATCTTCAGCGACTACTTCCAGCTAAAAGCATTCACACTAGTTTTATCGCAGCTAATGCAACTTTTCTAGTTTTAGTTTTGTTTTAACGAGTCGCTCTCTGTAAAAAGTCCCATATAAATAAAGATTTACGTACTGATTTACACTTTGATTTTTTACTTTTGTGTGAGAGTTGCACAGGCTCCTTCGTTGTTGTTGATTTGTGTCGTTTTCCCCTCCAGATCACAGACTGGTGGGTGCAGTGGGCGTACCTGGAGAGCCGGCAGCCTCTGCCCGTCCACTCCAACCCGGCCATCTCTCTGCCCCGGAGGGATTACAACGACTGGAGGAGCCAGCTGGTGTGAGTCCTCACATTCACTTTCATGAAGGTCACGGTTGATCTGTTGAGATTATATTTAAAAACATACGTATTAATCATCATCTTCCTCCGTTAAAGTGTTTGTGGTTTTATTTTTAGTGCCTTAACGTGACGTTTTGGTTCCAGGTTTGCGTCCAAACTCATCGCCGCCGTTCTGGACTTCAGAGCCAAAATGAAAACGTGAGTCTGACCTGAGCGTGGGTCGTCCTGTCGCCCGTCGGTGGGGGCTTTGTGTTTTCCTGCGGCGTGGAGCGGAGGCGTCTAAATCTGTAAACACAGAGTGTAACTCTATCTGAGGCCAGACGCCGTCAGGAATGAGGCGGGGGGGACAGCTGCTCACCTTTCAGCTGCAGTCACTGTCAGCAGCTCTTTGGTGGAGTTTGGGACGATTTATTTTAGTTTTTTCCAAATTTTCTGTAAAAAAGAAAGAAACTTTTATGCTCATTTTTTTTAGTTTTTGCCTGTTTAAGCTCACAAATGATGAATAAAGTCAGATTAAAAAATAACCTTTAGATAATAATGTATATCTGGACAGTAAAGTGTTGCTGCAGTTTTGCATTTAAAACTTCAATGTCAAATTTGAAAATAATAAAATAATTACAATTTTTGCTCCAATGTTAGCTCTTATTTCTCACAAAAATAGATTTTGTTCTGGCGACTGTAACAGTTACAGTTAATTCATATTTTAAACATTTAGTAAAAGTTTTTTATTTTTTTTTTTTGGTATACATCTGGACATTTTTGTTTATGTCAAATTTGAAAACGATTTAACTAGTTTAATTTTTGCCTCATTTTAGCTCATTTTTCTCACTAAAACTTATTTTGTTCTGGCGACTGTAACAATTGCTGTTAATTCACAATTTTAAGCTTGAATAAACATATTTTTAATGATCCTGAACACTTTTGTTAATGTGGAAATTGAAAGTCTTTACACTTATTTATACTGTGTACTGGCGACTGTAGCAGTTACCATTTCATTCACATTTTTAAGCTTTAATATACGTTTTTTCTACAATTCCAAACATTTTGGTCAGTGTCAAATTTAAAAGTAAGAAAATAATAACAATTTTTGCTCCAATGTTAGCTCTTCTTTCTCACAAAAATT
>NC_050522.1:25051310-25051661 GCF_002922805.2 Oryzias melastigma | reverse complement strand
TCTAATTTTATGAAACTTTCAATGCTTAATACGTCCGAAGAACTCTGCTTTAAGCTGAATTTGGCCGCTTAAAATGCTAGTGCTGATAGCTGAAAATGGTGAAGCTGATAGCCAGCTAAAATATTTGCAAAGTACCAAATTAGCCTAAAAAAACTTAGGTTAGCTACAACAGATATCATGTAGCTGAAATATCAGCTAAACTCCAAAATATCCTAAAAAATCTTATTAAATCCTAAAATAGTCCAAAAAGCTAGCAGAATGCAAATTTTTAAAACTTAAAAACTGTAACTTTTTAACATAATTATGAATAATAAAAAGGCAGGAATATTATTCCAGAATAAATCAACTTAA
>NC_050522.1:25046818-25050033 GCF_002922805.2 Oryzias melastigma | reverse complement strand
CGAGGAACTCTGCTTTAAGCTGAATTTGGCCGCTAGTGCTGAAGCTAATAGCCAGCTAAAATATTAGCAAAGTACCAAATTAGCCTAAAAAAACTTAGGTTAGCCAAAACAAATATCATGTTGCTGAAAAAATAGCTGAACTTCAAAGCAGCCTAAAAAAAACTGAAAAAGCCAAAATTAGCCAAAACAGCTAGCATGTAGCTGAAATATTCGCTAAACTCAAAAATAGCTAAAAAATCTTAGTAAATGCTAAAATAGTCCATAAAGCTAGAAGAATGCTTTTTTTAAAACTTTAAAACTGTAACTTTTTAACATAATTCTGAATAATAAAAAGGCAAGAA
Organism: Oryzias melastigma; assembly: GCF_002922805.2. Classification (NCBI taxonomy): domain Eukaryota; kingdom Metazoa; phylum Chordata; class Actinopteri; order Beloniformes; family Adrianichthyidae; genus Oryzias; species Oryzias melastigma. The sequence continues at coordinate 25,049,692 of NC_050522.1, read as the reverse complement.
TATTATTCCAGAATAAATCAACTTAAACCTTAAATAACTTTCAATATTTTACTCTCTATAAAAATATATTTTGTCAGAATTATACAAGTTAAAAATAAGTGCTAGATAACATCAGGTCATTAATAACAGAGTAAACTACATTTTTTGAGTTATTTTTTTTTCATTCTGATTTTGACAGAAGTTTTATTTTGAAAAACTACTGGCCTCACTTTTATCGAGGCCTCCAATTGGTCAGTTTATAACTTGAATTATTTAAAAGAAAAGTAAAAATTGATGATTATCAAGAAGACATAAAAAACACACATTCTTGTGAGAATTCTCTCAGAAGTTTATTTATATTTAAGGTGAAAGCCGTAAATCTCTTGATGTTTATCCATCAAAACTAAATAAACAGATTAACGATGGGTCAAACCTCTCCTCCCCGCCAGGGCGCAGCTCCCCGTGGAGTACATGCGAGGGAAGCCCATGTGCATGGAGCTGTACCCGCTCCTCTTCTCGTCCTGCAGGATCCCCGGCCCCAAACACGACTACGTCGCCCACTACGGCAGCGGCCGCCGATCGCCCACGCACATCACCGTGGTCAGGAACTACCAGGTATGCGGCTCTGATGTCGGCGCTGGTTTGAGGCTTTAATCTTGTTTAAACTTCAGCTGTGAAGGTTTTCTAAAACAGAAGAATCATATCTCTTCATTTTTACATTTCAGCCTCAGAAAATCCGATTTTTGACGGTGACACTTTGCTTCCTCTCAGAAGCATCAGATGCCTTTCCAGCAGTGACCTCTGACCTCTGAGCTTTTATTGTCTAGGGCAGCACAGGAAACCTCTCAGATTCACAAAGTGAAGGCACCGACCGGGTCACAGTCGACCCGGATTCCCTCTGGAAGCTGTAAAAATTCTCAGATTTCAAAGAGACAAACACTCGTTAATTCACACTGCCGACAGCTGCTGGAGGTCCTGGTGGATCCACGGTGTCCTGGTCCTCCATGTTTTCCATACAGTCTGTGATTCGGCTCACCACAAACCTCTGCAGACCTCACAATTACAGTTATTAGAACCAGGAGAGCAAAGAAAACAGGGTCTGCTGTCTGCTGCCCTCTGGTGGCTCCCTCCAGGTACTGCTGCAGAGACTTACAAATCAGTTTTCCACAACATTTCTTTACCTTTGACTGAAGTTGGTGTCTTAACTTTTGAGGGTAAAATTGTTCTTTATCTTCTGTAGAACATCTGCAGCTGCTACAAACTTGTATTTGTTCACAAACTTTCATGTAGAAACCGTAAAAATGTGATGTAGTGGAAGTTAAAAAGTGGAAGTTAAAAAATCAGACGTCAACTTCAACTTCGTCCAACTTTTTAGGTGAGGAAATATCCCCAAGATACAATTATAAATGTGTATCCACTGTTTTGAAAAACTTTAGAAGCAATATCCTCGTAACATTAGACTTTATTATTATAGTCTGTGGGAACAGCCATTACAATAAATCCATATTTGGAGTAAAACTCTGGGTTTTTGTCTGTTAATTCCTTTTATTTTGAAGGTAAAGGGCCCTTCTTTTGTTTCCTCTTTTCTGCCGAAAGAACCTTTCAGAATACTTCTGTTTTTCGTCTGAATCAGAATAGAGAAAAAACGGAAAATATAGTTTATTGTTCCATATCTAGAGTAATAAGAATAAAAATGTTTTTTTTACACCGTATTTGGCGTAAAACTTTGGTTTTTGTCTCTTAAATGCTTTTATTTTGAAGTTTAAAGGCTCTTCTTCTGTTTCTTCTTTTCTGCCTAAAGATTTTTTTGTTTGTAAATTTTGTTGATTTGGAGGTTTCCGTTTAGTGGCGGGAGCAACCGCTTCAGGAAAAGGATGGATTTATGAAATGAGAATCCAGTAGTTTTTCAAAATAAAACTTCCTTCAGAATCAAAATGTAGAAAAAAAAGAAAAAATGTTGTTTAGTACTCCATATTTGGAGTAACAAGAATACAAATGTAGTTTTTGATTCCATATTTAGAGAACAAATTCCAGTTTTTTTGTCTGCTAAATGCCTTTATTTTGAAGTTCAAAGGCTCTTCTTCTGTTTCCTCTTTTCTGCCAAAAGACATTTTTTTTGTTTCCTTTGCTAGTTTGGAGGTTTCCGTTAAGCCGTTTGAGCAGCCGCTGAATCCTGTAGTTTTTCAAAATAAAACTTTCTGGACACCGTTGAGGTGTCAGACTGCAGGCCTGGAGGCCGACATCCCGCTGGTTAGATGGTTCTGGGTTGTTAGATGCTGTACTTTGATGCCGAACGTTTTCCCGCCCAGTTCTTCCAGCTGGAGGTGTACAACAGCGACGGCTCGCGGCTGACGGAGAGTCAGATCCACGGTCAGCTGCTGAGGATCCGGTCTCAGTCCTGGAAGACGGACAAAGAACCCATGGGCATCCTGACCAGCGAGCACCGCCACACCTGGGGGCAGGCCTACAACCGCCTGCTGAGAGGTAAACCGACTCGGACGGAATTCCAGCAGGAAGTCCGTTTTTAACACCTGAAACTTCCCAGAATCCATTTAAACCGTATTTATGGAGCGTTTGTTTGTACTTTCTCAGACAAACTGAACCAGGAGTCGGTGCAGATGATCGAGACCGGACTGTTCTCCGTGTGTTTGGACTCTCCGGTCATGAGGATCTCGGATGAGAAGTATGTTGAGGAAACCGCGCTGCAGCTGATACCATTGACGGCCACGAATCGCCACTTCCTGTGTCTGAACTTTGCCCGTTCCGACAGGTACGCCAGCCGCAAGGCCGCGCAGATTCTGCATGGAGGCGGGACTTACTCCAACAGTGGGAACCGCTGGTTTGACAAAACTCTGCAGGTGGGAATGATTTAAGGCAGGGGTCCCCAAACTTTAT
>NC_050522.1:25046508-25046781 GCF_002922805.2 Oryzias melastigma | reverse complement strand
CGGTTTGTAGGCCAATAGAAGAAGTGTGACAATCACTGCCTGAACGTAAACATTTACGGTTTTCCAGAGAGCCACACAAACGTTTTAAATAATTAATCTCTGTAATATTCATAGAAAAATATAATACTAAAACATTTTAAAAACTAGAAATATAGCATTACCTGTAATAATGTTTGTGAATGCTGTAAACTGAATGTGGCCGCTGAAGATGCTAATGCTGATAGCTGATAGGTAGCTAAAATATTAGCAAAATGCCAAATTATTCTAAAAAAC
>NC_050522.1:25026159-25046422 GCF_002922805.2 Oryzias melastigma | reverse complement strand
CAGCTAGCGCATAGCTGAACTACAAGCTAAATATTAGCTAAGATCCAAATTGGCCTAAAAACAAAAACTAAAAAATCTTAAATTAGCCAAAACAGTTAGCATGTAGCTGAGCTAAAAGCTAAATACCAAATTAGCCAAAAGAAATAACTGGTTAAATATGTAATTTAGCCAAAATAGCTAGTATAAAGCTAAACTGTTAGCTAAGCTCCAAACAAGCCTAAAAACAAAAAAAAAACCCAAATTAGCCAAAACAGCTAGCATGTAGCAGAAATATTAGCTAGATGCCAAATTAGCCTGAAAAACTGGTAAAATGTGTAATTTAGGCAAAACAGCTAGCCTAAAGCTAAATTGTTAGCGAAGCTCCAAATTAACCTGAAAACTAAAACAAATCCTAAATTGGCCAAACAGCTAGCATGTAGCCAAAATATTAGCTAAACTGCAAATTAGCCTATGAATCTGAAAAAAGCCTAAATTAGACAAAACAGCTAGCGTGAGGCTAAAATATTAGCTAATCTCCAAAATAGTCTAAAAATCCTTAGTAACTGCTAAAACGGTTGCTAAAGCTAGCATAAAAAGAGCTGGGAAAAAACGAGCTCAATATTTTAATAGCTAAAAGAGCTGAAGAACTATGGGGCGTCCAAAAGACGTACGGAAGAAAAATAATAATAATAATGTGGGTCTAAATTTGCGTTTCTGATCGTGTGTGGGGGGGCAAGGTCAAATGTGGAGGCGGGACTGATCCGGCCCTCTGGCCGTAGTTGACCCCTGACTTAAGGAGCTGAGTGATCCGCTGGGTCCTAACGCTCGTCTCCTTTGGCAGTTTGTGATCGGCGAGGACGGCTCCTGGGGGCTCCTGTATGAGCAGGCCACGGCGGAGGGGATGCCCGTCACCACGCTGCTGCACCACATCCTGGAGTACTGGTAAGGACGGAGCAGTGACGGCTAGCACTAGCAGTGACAGCTAGCGCTAGTAATGACTGCTAACACTAAGAATGACCGCTAGTGCTAACAATGGCCTTTAGCGCTAGCAGTAACGGCTGCTGCTAACAATGACAGCTAGCGCTAGCAGTGACGCCTAGCGCTAACAATGGCCTTTAGCACTAGCAGTGATGACTAGTGCTAACAATGACAGCTAGCGTTAGTAGTGACAGCTAACGCTAACAATAGAAGCTAGCGCTAACAATGACAGCTAGCGCCAACAATGCAGCTAGTCTTTTATCTGCAATTTTTTAAAATCTGAATTATCAACACGACGATTGGCTGATAATTATCTTTAAACGTAGTAAATTAGCACTTTTTTTTCGTTTTGTGTGAAAGCAATTATCAACTACAAATGATAAAAAATAAGTCAAAATATAAGACAATTAACTTAAATTAAAAAAGAAAAAATCCTAATACTTTCAACTATCATCTACTTGAAAGCGAAAAAATATTTTTTCCTCACAGTTTTTAACAAATTCAGGCATCAAGGGGTTAAATCCAGACTCACTTCCTGATTGAAAGACGTTTAAAAATGAAAGATTTATGATTGTTCATTAACTGACCACTAGTCAGTTTTTATTTACTCTACTGTAGATTTAATATATTGACAACTTCTCTGGGGGTAAATTTCTCATGAACCTTTTATGTTTACTTAATTTTAGCATTCCCTTTTAGGGAATCTGGTCCTCTCATCTTTTGTTCTACAAAGGAGATGATTTTACGTGTTTTAGAAAATATCTGTATCACTGCGAGGTGAGATGAACACGTTTAGCGCCTAAAAATGGGTTTAAATGAGTAAAAACTCTGGACTGTATATGAAAACTGGACTGAGCTGACTCCACCCCCTGGTGTTCCCAACAGGAAGTTAACATTTTCTTGATTATCTTAATTTTTTCTGTAGTTGAAGTTAAAACTGACCAATCAGATGGCTCGATTAGAAAGTGGGTGGAGCCTGCCTCCAACGTTCAAAACCCTCATGTGTAGCCTACGTTCCAGTCGAACGGATGTGGCCTTCCAACATGCTCACTTCTTATTGGTCAGAGTGGTTGCCATAGAAACTTAATGGCGACGTCTGGCTCCAACATGGCGGCTCCGTATCACAAAAAAATGGCGACTGAATTGACTTCATTAAGTTGGAGCAGGAAGTAAACGTTTCACACTCGGTCCAGTCCTCAGCTTAAACCCCGGAGGTCACATGACCTTTACAGCCATGAAGGTCATAGAACAAAACTAAGAAACATTTCTGTGTTTTAGCGAGAATCCCGACCCAAAGAGGGCGCCGCTGGTTCCTCTGCCGATGCCCAAAAAGCTCTACTTTCACATCGACCGCGAGATCAAGTGGGACATCGAGCAGGCCAAGCAGAACCTGGACATGTAAGGGTTCTGCTCGCTCACTGTGGGCGGGGTTTTGTGATGGGGGCGGAGCCAGGAGAAGCTGACGGGTTATACAAATGTTATTCTGTACGAGTAGTATAATTGTGAAATATAACATTTTTTTTGTTTATCTGTAATTTTTTTTTTTTTTTTAAGAAATAAGGTTAAAAACAATCAGAAAGTCAGTAATAGCAAGATTATTTTGGGAATTTTGGCTGAACTTTTTCAGTTAAAAAAAAATTTTCATAAAAAATGAAATAAATGCTTTTTTAATTTAAACTATCACCTCCTAATTTCTTTTTATACCTTTATTTGACAAATATTTTGACTCTAGTGTTGAACTTGTTTAATTCTTCGTTTTTTAAATGTGTTTCTTTCAGATTAATCAATGATCTTGACGTCTACGTCTTCAACTTCAAGAAGTTTGGAAAGGAACTTCCTAAAAAACACCGTTTGAGTCCCAACTCCTTCATCCAGGTGGCGCTGCAGCTCGCCTACTACAGGTCAGGATAAACAGACGTTTTCAGACCCAAAAAATAAAAGTTTGAAACCAGAAATGATTTCGTTTATCAGTCACTTTTATTTAAAATATCCAGAATTCCTGCTTTTTTTGTCCTTAAAGATGCAAATCTTTGATGTTTTTTTCCCAGAGTTCATAGCGAGGTGTGTCCGGCGTGCGACATCGCCTCCCAGAGGCTGTTCCGAGCAGGACGGACGGAGTACATCCGCTCGCCAACTAATCAAGCTTTAAAGTTCATTCTGGCTTTTGATGATCCATCAGTTTCGGTAAAAACAGGAGACTTTATGTTCTTAACATAGTTTGAGCCTTTCTCTAATTTTTATTCTTTGTCTTTGCTGCAGCGTGAAGCTAAGCTCGAACTGTTCAGAGAGGCGGTGGAGGCGTACACGGTCCTGACGGAACAGGTGAGCGAAACCAACGAGCTTTTTCCAGCGGTTTAACTGAAAAATTCACTCTGATTTTCAAAGCGTTCCAAGAGTATTTTAATTATTTAATTATGATTCTTCGCCTAAAACTTGTCTTTTTCTGGGACATAGTTTCTGCAACAATTTTAATCTTAAATTTTTGTATAAATGTCCTCCATCATCAGATAAATGTAAGAAACTCAGTTTTCATCAGAGTGGAGCTTTAACGCAATAAAACGGTGTCTAAAATACAATCATTTAAATATTCGGGAGATTGATATTTTATTGAATGAAAGATGACAGTTATTTGTAGTTTCAGGACAAAAGCGATCTTTTATTTTAATAAATGAGGCGGGAGATAGGAGATAGGAGGCGGAGCTTACAGCTATGAGGAATCCAATAACAAGGAAACCAATCATGGTATTATTGACTGACCCAAACTTGTCGACCGTCAGTCAGCAGCTCAACCTAACCAGAACTACCTAAAAAAACAAACAAAGCCCACAAACGAAGACTACCAAGGTCCAAACTAAAATAACAAAACCCAGCAATGAAAGACTGCTGAGGACAAAGAAGGGAAAAAGAAAATAGCATTATTTTTTAAGTAAGGATGACTTAATTAGCATTTATTACATTTAGATTAGTTAAATGTAACATTGGTTACTAGCTGTTCAGAGCTGCAATGAGATGATCCTGTGTGGCACAAAGCAGCTTTTATTTTGAAAGGAAGTTCTTAAAGCTTCTGTCTATCAGATTTTTAGAGATTCTAGGTCATTTTTATACTTTTGCTTTTGTTTGTGCCAAACAATAGACATAATTCATATTTATTATTAAAAAACAGACGGTCATGAATGCAAATTCATATTTCTTAAAGTCTAATGTAAAACTATGCAGCTCCTTCTAGGTTTGGATCAGTAGAAAATGAGCCCAAATGCCTCTTTTACTGTTAAAGGTCGTCGACCCCTCACCTAGAACAACTGGAGAAACTCTGGTGCACAAAGTCTCGCCCATCACTGTTGTGTGAGAGTGGACAGACACGCCTCCACCTGTGATCGGACTCCAGCTGAAGAGAACACCTGAAATCCAGCTGGATCAAACCGTTCTCCTAAAAACTTTATTATTTTCCACCGACACAAAATGAAAATTTTATGAGGAACAAAAGCTGAAAAAAACAGAATTCCAGGAGAAATGTCAAATGGACAGCAGTGTTCTCAGGAGAGAAATCCTAATTTTTTGGCTGAAGCCTCACAGGCAGACTGTAGTACAGCTACTGTCTGTATAAAAGTATATAAACGGTCTGAATATGTTTAAATATGTGGACCAGAGAAAAATCTGTGAATTTCGCCTGCAATTTTTCTTGTATTTTCATTCAAAAACATGTTGATTAGTTTGCTGACAACATTTGTTCTTGTTGTTTTTATGAAATTACAGCTAAAGACTTTGATTCTATTTTGTAAAAACAGTTTGTTAAACATTTTTGAGGTTTCCACAGCAAAATTTGTCACTTTGAGTTTTAGACCCGTAAAGGGTTAAAAATAAACATTGTAAATGTACACCTTTACGTGTGATTTCATATTGTGATTACAAGTGGCAAATATGGTAACTTAAAAAAAGGATTATCGCGATGAAAGTTTTCCAGATTTGCGATTAACGAATGAATGGATTCCCAGCCCTGGTTTATTTCCTCTCCTCTGACTCTGTTCAGGCTCTGAACGGACACGGGATCGACAACCACCTGCTGGGGCTCAAGCTGCAGGCCATCGAGGAGGGTCTCAGCATCCCCAAAGTCTTCATGGACACGGCGTACGGCCTGGCCACGCACTGGAGGCTGAGGACGGGGCAGGTGGGTTTCCACGCCGCTCTCAGACAGAACAGTCCTGTACTGTCTTCCTGTTTCCTCATTGAAATGCTCTCTGTCTGCATTCTGGGAATTCCTCTTTTGAAGCAACTTCTGTCTGAAAATCAGGACAGTCACATGTCAGTCTTGCTTCCTTTTTGGTGGAGATTTTTTATCGTTTTGTTTCTCATTTTGTGGCAAAAACACAATATAATTAATAATCTGAATACATATTTTAAAAATATTCATATTAATTGGAAACAGTTCACACATAGCAAAATAAATGTAGTGAAATAATAATGAGATTTTGTTACATGAATTCTCAAACAGAGAATTGTTCTGCTTCTCCTGGAGGACGTTTCAGTATGGCCACTAGGTGGCGATCATGTTATAGCATTACATCTTATTCCAGAAGAAGAAGAAAGTATGAGCAAAAAACTGTTTTAGACCACAAATAGCAAATAGTTCCTTTAAAATATTTCCCTGAAAGAGTAGAAAATTCATACAAAGATATTCATTTAGTTAGAATGTGTGTTTAGGTCGACCGAGCGTTAGCATTAGCCGTCCTATGGGAAATCCCATTATATGTTAGCATCATGCTAGCACACGTTAGCAATGTATGTTTTGGTCGACCAAGCGTTAGCATTAGCTGTCCTGTGGAAAATCCCATTATATGTTAGCATCAAGCTAGCTTATTTTAGCAATGCATGTTTAGGTCAACCGAGCGTTAGCATTAGCCATCCTATGGGAAATCCCATTATATGTTAGCATCAAGCTAGCTGATTTTAGCAATGCATGTTTAGGTCAACCGAGCGTTAGCATTAGCCATCCTATGGGAAATCCCATTATATGTTAGCATCATGCTAGCTGATTTTAGCAATGCATGTTTAGGTCAACCGAGCGTTAGCATTTGTCCGTCTCTCCTCAGGTTCCTGCTAACACCGACAGCGTGATGTGTTTCGGGCCCCTGGTTCCCGACGGTTACGCCGTCTGCTACAACCCCCAGGCGGACCACGTCCACTTCTCCATCACCGCCTTCAACTGCTGCGAGGACACCAACGCAGAGACGTTATCTCGCACCGTGAAGGAGACTCTGTGTGACCTGCAGGAGCTGCTGGAGCCGCCCGTGTAGCGCCGCCGCTAACCAGGATCCACCGCTCTGGCGCTAACCAGGATCCACCGCTCTGCCACACAGGAACAGACTGCTTCTAAAACCTTTTTGTACATCTTTGGGAACCTTTTATAATGCTTTGATTCTGAAAAGAGCTGATCTGGTGGCTTTGAAGTGATTTTTGATACTTTTTTAAGGTTCTCATGAAGCAGCGAATCTCCGTCTTTCTGCGTGATCAAGTTCTGTGATGGAAGCTTCAGCGTTTTCACCGTAAAGCGGCCAAAGGCAACCGGACACTCCAGAACAAACTGTACTCCTGTCACTGGTCGGGTCGGGACATAACCCGCCGTCTGAGACCGTCCCACTAGGAATAAAGCATTTTTACCTCTCCTGTGTTGGCTCTTTGTAGATTAAAAAGCGACTGAAAGGACCAAAGAGGACGATTACGAACCAGAGTCTTGTATTCGCTGCTTTGCTCCAACTGCCTCAGAATTGAGATGTTTTTGGATGTGTGGCCTTGTTGTCCTTTCAATCTGCAGGACTGGATAATAAAGTCTGTGATCACTTGAAGAGAAAAAATTTGAGTCAAATGTTATTTGGTCCATAATTTTCCCTGCAGTTCACCATCAGTCCACTGGGGGGCAGTAAAAAGGGCTTTTCCTGCTCATTTCAAGATGGCTGCCTCCGTTAAAACATTTGGAGGGAAAAAGTTAAGCTAATTTTTCTAAACTTTATAGAACAAATAACTCATCTATTATTTTTTTAAATAACTAATAGCTGTATTGAAAAATGTAAAATGTATATATATTATTTTTATAATCCAGCTACATCATAATAAACGTGTTTGGGTGAAATTTGAGACAGTAGGTAACAAATTAGCTTTTTTATCGAGCTAAATTAGGGCCAATATTATTTAAAACTCAGATAAAACAAATTGAAAGAAAATATTGTTGTTTGGGCAAAAATATGTAAAATGTCCAAAACTTTCTGCTACTCTAAAGTAAACGTAATTATTTTCAGCTTTGAATGTTTACGTTTTTAAGTTTCAAACCTCAAAATGTCCTTTAAAAAAAGTCTCAAGTGAAAAAAAGTTTTAAAATGGAAATTTTGAGTTTGAAACCTGAAAAGCAGAAAATAAATTAACTTTTTTTTAGAATAGCATTTTTTTTTATTCTTTTTGGCCAAACACTAATATTTTTTCAATTTGGGTTTCAAATAATATTGACCCCAATTTAGCTCCATACTTTTTTTTGCATCTTATGCTAACGATTTGCTAAATGACATTACTGATAAATATCTGACGCTGTCTGGTCTCAGCATTTCCAAAGTGGGAAATGCATTCTATCAATTTTGCAGGGATCCCAAACTTTTGCACATTATTTTTAGGGCCGGGAACCGATTAAAAAATTAACTAATTAATCGCAAACCTGGAAAAAACTAATCGCGATATTGCTATAATTTTTTTTGTTTCAATATTTGCTGACCAATTATTATCTGTGAATAATCACAATATGAAATCACACACAAAACTCTACATTTAGAGCATTTATTTTTAATTACTGCTGTCAACCGATTACAAAAAAAATCTGATTAATCGCACTTTTGTGTTGGGATTAATCACAATTAATTGCAATGTTTGACCAGGTCAAATTTATTTGTGTAATATGGCACCAGATCACAGATAAAATAATCATTTTTTTGTGTAAAAGATTATCTAAAATATGAAGAGTAAAGTAATTAAAAACAATAGAATACTTATTTTTTTGTAAGTAACCATTGTATAAGTGGAATAATACTTGCACAAAGGTTTTAACGCACGACGTGGAAGCCTGAACCGCCAAGTTAAAGCGAACATTAATACGTTAATGTTCGTAGTCCTCTTTTTTTTCTTTTTTTTTTAAGGTTAAATGATGGAAAAAGAACGTCTCATCTGTAATCTGATGCATTTAGAGGATTTTTCCATCTTTATTTGGCTTCTTTATGCGCATTAACATAACGTTTTACCTGGAGTGTCCAAACTCTTGATCCCAACTATCTCAGATATTACGACATTTTTGTTGATTTCAATAAATGCTTTTAAAAAACATCTTGACTAAAAAATAGAGGTTTTATTTATGTCTATTTTATCACATTTACAGGGTCAATGTTCCTGCAAAGAAAACGTTTAAATCTATTTTAACCAAACTAGTTTATTAAAGAGGTTCTTCCTGAGGATTTCTATAGAAACACATTTTCCAAACAGCTGTTAGGTTGGGACACATTCCAGTGAAAAATGGCAGCAAAGTGTCAAAAGCAAAAAGCATCAAATTAGTCAGTAAGTTGTGTTTGTTTGTTACTCAGTGAGACCTGAGAGGTATTAAAGGAACACTTTTTTATTGGTTCTGGCATGAATTGATTTAAACCTGTCTGATAATTGTCTTGTTGGTTAAGCAGCTGAGTTCCTCCTTAATCAATTTCAGCTGTATTGGTGTTCATGAATTAACAACAGGTGCACTTCAGTGGCAACAATTAGAAAACCCTCCAAACAGGACTGGTGTTACATGTGGAGGTCATTTCAAGTTTCTCCCTCTTGATCTTTTTTGGCTGGTTTCCACTCGTGCTGATTTTGGCTTGATAATTATCTCTACTGGCAGTATGAGGAGATTCCTTAACCCTACAGAAGTTGAACGGTTTGGTGGTGGGTCAGTGATGGTCTGGGGAGGCATATCCATGGAGGGACGCACAGACCTCTACTGCCTAGGAAATGGTGCTCTGACTGCCATAAGGTATCCAGATGAAATCCTTGAACCCATTGTCAGACCCTACGCTGGTGCAGTAGGTCCTGGTTTCCACCTAATCCACGACAATGCCCGGCCTCACATGGGAAGAGTATGCAGGCAGTACCTGGAGGATGAAGGAATTGAAACAATTGAATCGCCTTCACCATCCCCTGACTTAAACCCAATAGAACATCTCTGGGACATTATGTTTGGGTCCATTAGGCGCCGCCAGGTTGATCCTCAGACTCTACAACAGCTCAGGGATGCCCTCACACAGATCTGGGAGGAAATGCCACGAGACACCATCCGTCGTCTCATTAGGAGCATGCCGCCACGTTGTCAAGCATGCATACAAGCTGGTGGGGGCCACACAAGAGACTGAAAAGCATTTTGAGTTGCAGAAATTAAGTTTTGGAAAAAATGGACTAGCCTGCCACATCTTCATTTCACTCTGATTTGATGTTGTCTACACAATTGAGCCTCTGTAGGCTGAAAACTTTTATTTCCATTAAAAGACTTTCATCCTTTTGTTCCTAAGACACTGAACTGTTATTTGTATAGATATCCAACTTCATATTGAGATCTAATGTGTTTCTTTAAAGTGCTCCTTTAATTTTTGTGAGAAGTTTATTTTTATTAATCACAAATTCAACATTTTGTCACACTGGAAGTTACAAAACAAACCGTGTTTCATAATTTTACAAAAAAAATTAATAGATTCTGAGCAGCCAATAGAAGAACAAAAACATCATTTACATTTAAAGCGCTGCTGGGAAAATGGGAGGCGTCTCAGAGCTCCACGGTGATTGGTCAAGGCTAGACAGGAAGTTACGTATCCAGCGGCTGTTTCAACGTTTATTTAATACCGGAACAAACAAACGCATAAAGTCGATCGTCTTCGCTTCTGCGGGTCAAAGTCAGCAGGTGGGAAACTGTTTCCTTTATCGGACACCTGCGCTGGAAACAGCTGAAGATTAACAAACGAAGATGGCTGAGTTAGTATTTTAAATCGCGTATTTTTTAAATTTTATTTTACAAACGGATAGTTTGTTTTATTAAAAATGAGCGACTCGAAGGTTCCCCGTCGGGGAGGAAGATGGAAGCGGAGCACCGGCGCTCTGGCCCGGCTCTTCCTCCCGCTCCTCGGTGCGTGTTTCTGGGCTGCGGGAGCGGCGTACAAGCCGGTGATCATCGTGCACGGACTGTTCGACAGTTCCCAGAATTTATTAAACCTACAGAGATTCATCAACGAGGTGAGGACTCAACCGGACCAGCGAAGTAAACAAACATTTATGAGATCCATGTTTATGTAAGAGCCAGAAAACCGAATATATCTCATGTTATTAAGCAAAAATCACAGTTTGCTGCATTTATCAAGATCAAAATCCAGATTTTAATTGATATTATGACTAAATACGTTAATTACATATCATAGAAAAACATTTCTGCGCATTTAGGTTTGATTTTAGTTACTTATTTGTTTATTTGTCTACATTATATTCTTTATTTTTTGTGTTTGAACTCATTTAAGATGAATTTGTTCAGTAAATGTCAGTTTTTAAGACAGTTTGGACCAAACAGGAACTTTAATTCACGTGATTCTGAAGACAATAAAAAATTTCCTTCTCTTTCGTTCTTCCAAAACAACTGTAGAAAGGCGTATTCTATTTAAATGTATGGTTCTGCTTCAAAAAGAACATTTTTCTGTGTTGCATTTGCTTAAAAATCACTTTTCCTTTCTGTTTTAACCTCCGCTGGACTGAATATTTGCAGGTTAAACAGCAGATAACTGGTTTCTGGTGTTCATAAGTTAAAAGAGTTTCCTGTGTTTCTGCAGTCTCATCCAGGGACCAACATCTCCATCATCGACCTGTTCGACGGCTATAAGAGCTTGGACCCGCTGTGGATGCAGGTGGAGGGCTTCAAGGCGGTTATCTACCCAATAATGCAAAATGCGGCGGACGGCGTTCACTTTATCTGCTACTCTCAAGGTGACGGAGCGCATTCCTGCACACGTACATCCAGATTCCAGCGCATGGATCTAACTCTCAAAAACATTGAGTTGATTCATTTGGAATCTTAAAAAGCCTTAAAAATTGTGCTGTTCTCCATTTTTCACATTTCTTGTCAAAAATATAATTTTTAACTATGATTATTTAATCAAATCATGGAAATTGCATAACAAATTCGTATGTGTCGGTAGACTTAAAGCTTATCAGAGGTTTAAAAAAAAAAAGTAGCGCGCTAAAACATCACAACACACAGGAAAAGAACTTTAGATCATAAAATGGGAATAAATGATTATAAATGATAAGTAATTCATAAAATTTTGATTTTTATGACCTTAAAAAGTTTGGAATTTAGCTTGAAGAAACTCGTAGGAATCTTGATTTCTTATTTTTTTATTTTCTGCAAGTGGATGCATCAGAAAAAGGGGCGGAGCAAGGAGCTTTTGGCCCCGCCCAGCGTATTTCCTACCTCACAAATACGATCTTTTACCAACATTTTTTTCTTTCTGCTCCTGTTTCACAACAAGTTGAATAAAAAATAAACTCAATGTTCTTTATATATGTTCTCCTTCATCAGAGAAAAGCCACAAAAACGTCTTTTTCATCAAAGTCTAAAATGTTTTGTATCAGCTTTTGTACTTGATATCTGGCAGCAGTGAAATAGTTTTTTTAGTTACTAAAAGATTTCAAATGTGTTGTTTTTCATTTGCTGGATTTTTTGATGGATTTAAAGCTTTTAGCTTTCAGTTTTGGCAGTAATCATGTGACCTCATGATCACATGACTTGATTTATGTCTGAACAAACCTCCCATCGTGATGGTAAACGGCAGGAGAATCTTTCAAAGCAGATTTGATCCTTTTATACATCTGAATTCTTTCTGATTCATGTAAAAAAGTTAGTTATATTATGATGGAACAAAAAAGGATATCATTTAGAATTTATACCATCAACCATTTCTATCTCCAGTTCTACATTACACAAGCACATTTCTTAATCATTTTATCAGCAAAAACTTCCTCTTTGTGGTTAAAAACATAAACATGTGACACCAGAGTTTTTATATTTTTGACTAGAAGATGTTAAACTTCCCTGATGGAGTTCATGTTTCTGATTCTTTAACATGTTTTGTGTCATTTTTCTCATAATGGAGGAAAATCGTAAAGAAAATAAAGATTAAAATTTGATTTTTTTATATTTCTAATTCAAATTATTGTGAATCAGCAGCAGTTTAAAGAGAGATGTAGAAAATGGGCGGAGCCACAAGCTTCGTTTGACCTCTCAGTAAATCATCAGAGCACATGTGTCAAAGACGAGGCCCGGGGGCCGGATCCGGCCCTCCAGATCATTTTATTCTATTATTAATGACCCGATGTTATCTTGAGCTCATTTCTAACTTGTATAATTTTGACAAAATATATTTTTATGGAGAGTAAAATATTGAAAGTTATTTAAGGTTTAAGTTGATTTATTCTGGAATAATATTCCTGCATTTTTATTATTCATAACTATGTTAAAAAGTTACAGTTTTAAAGTTTAAAAATTGATTCTGCAGCTTTGGCATTTACTACGATTTTTTTTTTAGGCTATTTTGGAGTTTAGCTAATATTTTAGTTGGTTATCAGCTTCAGCGTTTTGAGTTTGACACTCCTGGGGGGAAGCAGAGTTGGCCCCGCCCACACCTTACAGGTGAATCTCTAATGAACTCCTGCCGCTCTGCAGAAACTATGTTCTAGAAAATGACACGTTTTTCGATTTTTGTCTGAGAACGGCATCATTGGAATGAAAAGCAGACTGGAGACAGTTCAGAAGATGATTGGAGTTGGACTTCACGTGTTTGTGTTCCTGCATCCTCACAGGCGGGCTGGTCTGCAGAGGGATCCTCTCCACCCTCCCTGAACACAACGTCCACACCTTCATCTCTCTGTCCTCGCCTCAGGCCGGCCAGTATGGAGGTGGGTCGGGGTGATTCTGAGTTCATGATGATGCATGGAGTGGATTTGTCTTCCTCTCATCCTCCTCTGTCTTCCTCCAGACACCGACTACTTGAAGTACGTCTTCCCAGAGTTTGTGAAGTCAGAAGTCTACCGTGTTTGTTATTCTGGGATCGGTCAGAAGTTTTCCATCTGCAACTACTGGAAAGGTGAGTCCTGAAACCGTCTGTGTCTTGATGCTTCTGGAGGTTTCCTCACTCCCCCCCCCCCNNGACCCCCACCACAGAGACATGTACGTCAACAGCAGTGACTATTTAGCTCTGCTCAACGGCGAGAAACCAAGTCCAAACTCCACAGGTCGGTGTCGACTCGAGTCGTTGTGTCTCTGAACTTCTATGGAAAATGACTGAAACACTTTTATTTATTCGTGGCTTCAAACCTGCAGAGTGGAAGGAGAACTTCCTGAAAATCCAAAAGCTGGTTCTGATCGGAGGCCCGGACGACGGCGTCATCACGCCCTGGCAGTCCAGGTGAGTCGGGCCTTCCAGCGCTCTGACCACGAGCTCCAGCTGACGTCCTTCTTGACCCGTTTGAGTTCCTTCAGGGCTCAGAATCCATTTACTTTAGTTTGTTTTGGCAGGAAAAGTTCTACTTATTAAAAATTCCTTTCTGCATTCCAGAACTACGACATTTATGTACTTTTATTTCTTTGTTTGTCGTGTCCCTGAG
Source organism: Oryzias melastigma (assembly GCF_002922805.2). Lineage (NCBI taxonomy): Eukaryota > Metazoa > Chordata > Actinopteri > Beloniformes > Adrianichthyidae > Oryzias > Oryzias melastigma. The sequence continues at coordinate 25,032,766 of NC_050522.1, read as the reverse complement.
TTTGCAACGATTCCTCACAGCTTGTTTTGAAGCAGCATCGCTGCAGCAACCAGCTGGTCTGATGATTTCCTCATTGACTTGGTGAAATATATCAGTGCGTCTGCTGTGCTGCTTAGAACAACTCTTCCACCTAAAGAAAAGCTTAGAATATTTTGTTTTTTTCACTGTGAGAATGGTAGAACTTTTCTTTAATATATGTGGCATTAGTTTTAATATAATTAAGTTCTATAATTTACTATAATTATAATTACTCAATCTAATGCCACAGACAAAAATACAACCGCCTCAGCGCAACGGAGAGACAGCAGCAGAATTTTTATGACTAGCTTCCGTCATGAACGCAGACGAGGTTTACGCCATTACAGAACGGAGCAACAGCTGGGCACCTGCAGGGCGGCGGCTGCCAGATCGCCGCCAGCAGCAGGTCTGATTGGTCGATACATAAATGTCTCCGGACGGCAGCCGCCCAGTAGCCTCGGGGAGATGTTCCTCATTCTCAGCACACAAGAAAATATGTGAGGCGGACAAAATTACATTATATTTAAATACACAATGAAACTATTTTCATCAAAGCAAAATTATAAACTCGAAAGGGGCCAGAGGGACGGCAGTCTGAAATCGGCCGGTCGTCCGGTGATTTTAGGGACCTGCAATACCTCTTTACTGCCACCGGGCTGCCATAGCATGACAGCATGACACCAGCTGCCAATGAGGTCGCTGCACTGGGACTTTGCTGAATCGCTGAATCTTCTTGCGTATTTCCAGGAACCCAAATTTAACCACAAGATTTCCCGTTTTTGGTGTTCTTCTAAGCTGAATTTCATTTTCCAGTTATTTGAAGTTGCGTAATATGTTTTTGTTATTTCTTGGAAAAGAGGAGAGTAGCATTAATATAGGAGTCAGCAGTTAAAGTTATTAAATCGATCTTCTAAACGGCCAGGAGCCTGATGAAAAACAAGCTGGAACTCGAGTTTCTGTTTTACCTCAAATCCACGTTTTTTAGGTAAAACCAGCAGAAACCATCGACCATCAGAGAATCGGCCCGCGGCTGCTTCGATAATCTGTTCTGACTGCTGTTCCAGAGTTCACAGAGGGGGAATCGTTCCTCCTGGAATTCCCGGAGGCTTTTTTCCCCACAAATTAAGTTCTTTGTCATTAAAAGTCAAAAATATTCCCCGTATTAAAGCATCAGTGAAGAGACATGAATCCAAGACTAGGAGGGATGACCTTAAAGAGGACAGAGAGACTCTCATCCGTGACTTTCATGTGACGCTCACATGTTTGTCGTCTTTCCACAGTCAGTTTGGGTTTTATGACGACAACGAGACGGTTGTTGAGATGCAGCAGCAGGACGTGAGTTCCCGTCTGTGCTAACTCCTCCTACATCACAGCCGCTTCAAGTCCCACTAAAGAATCCTCTGCTTCTGCTTCAGTTCTTCTGGAGCGACAGCTTCGGCCTGAAGACGCTGGCCGCCCGGGAAGACCTGATCATCTGCACCTTCTCCGGAGTCCAGCACATCTACTGGCACTCCAACGAGACGGTGTTCCGCGGCTGCATGGAGAAGTGGCTGGTTTGACCCCGCCTCCGCGAGGACGGACGAACGCCCGTTTTATCCCTCGGCCTCGGCGGGGGAGGCTTGACCCATTCTTACTCATTTTGCACGTTACATGTTTTAGGATTGTTTTTGTCTAAAGTGGGTGGAGCCAATTCAATGCAACAACCATCAGATGAACTCCACTTTTATCTGGAGTTACAGGAAGAAAACGTACCAGCACCTTTAACGTCGCAGCTCGACTCAGGAGTTTAGGAGTTACTGCAGATTCTCACCGATTCACTTCTTCAGAGATGAATCCAAAACCTTCTTAACCCTTTAACAGCCGGAGCTCCAGTGTTACGTTCTTTTGTTTCCTGTAACTTTTCATCCGTTAACACGGTAACTCCCTCAGATTCTGACGGAGGATGTTACGTTACGTTACGTTTTTGTGTTTAGGCCTCAGGGGTTAAAGGGTTAAACGAGCTTCACTCCGGAGATGTTTTTACCTTTTTGAGAGCCACGATGTGAACGCTCTTTAAACGAACATTATTTTATGTTTTTAGTGTTAAATACGCAAAAGTGTTCCACAGATTCTCTTTTTAAGCTTTTCTGAGTCCAAAAATAAAAACTTGGACTCATCACATCTTTACAGTCCCGTATTTCCAAATAGAAACAAACAAAAACTTTTATTCTGAAGGTACTGGAGTTCGATTTCCTTTGGGAGGACTGTACCGCTTTTAAATTTAAGGAGAGATTAAAAGTCTAAGATTATTCAAGGACAGAAAACAAGAACTTTTAATTTTAACTTTTGTGATAATTCGTTTTAGTATCTTTAAAAACGAAGATCATAATCGCTCGATTGAAATGTCAAAAAAAGGGAAATTTAACCGAATAATTTGGATTTACAGAAAAGTGCTTTTCATTTTGGGGATTTTTTTGTTTGTTTTTTAGATGTGATGTAAAAAGAAAAGACACAAAGGGAGTCAATGTTTTAGGAAAGTCAGCTTCCCATGATGCACTGGGGTGGCTACAGACCAATGTTGTGATACATTGTGGTAAATGGAAGAAGAACGTAGGGAGCTGAGGTTCTTGAAGGAGGTGGAGGATGATAATATTGAGATTTTAGGAAAGACGGAGAAGAAAAAGATGGAAAATGACCGGATGGTGGGATGGAATCAGAATGTAGAAATGAGATTAATATCCAGACTCATAAGGAAGAGTTCTTACTGACAGAAATCTTCCTCAGAAAGAGAATTTAATCGTTTAGTTTGAGAAGTTTGGAAGCGACACAGGAAGTGTCCCTATGATGGGAATGTAGAGCTGGGATTTGTTTGAAAACGCAATAAAAGGATTTTAGATTCGCAGATGTTAGAGTTGGAAACAGTGGATGAAAAGGAGGAGCTCCGGGATAGAGCCCTGGGGTACACCGCAAAAAATTACTGTCTTAATTCTGGGGATAAAAATTACTTGTTTTAAGTAGAAACTGAAGAAACAAGTCAAACAATCTTCCAATGTAGCTTTTAAATTTTACTTGAGAAAATTTCTTGATTTAGGAAATATGTAAATTGGAAAAATCTTAGAAAAATTAAGCTACAAATGAAGACAAAAACTGTGAAGTCGGAGCTTCATTCAGATTGTTTTGTTATTATAAATGAGAAATTAAATCTTAAAATTAAAGTGTATTTCTTGTTTTAAGACTAAAAGTAACAAAATCAAAATTAGTTGTGAGTTCTCAGTTCGGCTTAATTGTGGAACAAATTGGCCCCAAAACGAGTCAAATTTGATGAACTTGTGATATTTGTGGTCACATGTTCAAATGCTGAACGATTTTTCTTAAATTCAGACATTTTCTTGTCCTTAAATGCTTTTTTATATATATTTTGTCTACATTTACAAACAAAATGAGACAGAAAACTCACATTCTTTAAGCAACTTTAGTCGTTTATGTGTCTAAAATCAAGATAAATATGATTTTACGTCTAGTTTTAAGATGAAATCTCTTGAAATGACAGGAAGACTTCAGACTCGAGAGGAACTTCTGGGAATCTGGAGACAGTGATGAGGAGAGGCGATGAAGACGGATGGAGGGAGAAATAGTGTCAGAAGAAGCATTACAGCTGAGGAAGAGGAGGATGAAGAGTAAAACACTTTACCTTTTTGGATCAAACTTCTTAAATTATCAAGTTTAGATTCTTTTTTTTATATATATATAAAATTGTCCAAAGTTTCCTTTCCTTTAAGCCTTAAAGCTGCTCGTAGTGAAGCTGGAATCACAGAACTTTTTCTCTTCTTGGATAAATGTTACAACTTTGACTTTTAAAGCACATTTAAAGCTGTAGCTTTATTTATCGGCGCTCGAACACACCTGCTAACAGGAGCTGAAAATGTTAGCAGGACAGACGTAATGACGGAGCACTACAAAACAAGAGCGTCAAAATCATCTGTGGACTTTTATTTTGAAAGGGCACAGCCGTGATCAGATTTTCAGATGACTCCGGAGCCGGGCGATGAATCGTTTTATCAATCAATTTAAATTAAGACACATTTAGCCATTGACTGTCTCTGTGAATTGGCCCCTCCCCCCTGGCGTTCCGAACAGGAAGTGACCCCAAGAAGCCAAAATCCCGTAAAGAAATAAACAGCTGTCATTCTATTGGTCAGAATGACCATTCTTGTTCTTGAAAATCTTTTTTTTTTTTTGTAGTTTTATAAACTGGCCAATCAGATGCCTCAATTAAAAGTGGGCGGAGCCTGCTGACCCCTACAGCAAACGATTTTTATGTAGCCTGCTTTCAAGTGGTGGGGGTGTGGCCTTCCATCAAACTCGCCCCTGTTGGCCAGAGTGGTTGCCGTAGAAACGATGGCTTCCATTATGGAATTGACTTGATTTGGTTGAAACCGTTTTCTTTAGAAGACAGTCAATGGTTGCTCTTGAGTTCAGGCCAAATTCTCCAGGAGATTTCAAAATAAAAGCCTTTTTTTGGGGCTCGTTTGTACATTTTTGCTTAAGAAAGTAAAAAGAGGAACAAAAATCAGAGATTTGACCCTTTGGTTGTGTCGCCCAGCCCTCCATGACACTTTAGCGTCCATTGACTTCATTTAGAATGAAATGCCGTTAAGGACGGTAGCGACGTCAGCGCGTCACATTTACCTCAAGAATCTCGGCGTATCATTTATCTTCATGTACAGATATAACTCTTCTAATGCTGCAGGCCTTTCTATATTTGTACTGCTGTGTTTTCTAGATGCCCATTTTCTATGTGGACGCATGTGCGATGCCATCGTTACGTATATCATGTCAGAACCACGCTGTGCTTTGGGGCCGTTCTCCTCGTTTGCTTTCGTAGGTGAAGCCTTAAGTGTCGACACCCATGACCAAAGTGCTCCGAGCGGCCCGCCGCCGCCGCCAGTGACCGTGCTAAAAGTGAGGGATCGAGTGGAGATGTTCACTGACCCGCCCGCTGGTGCATGTGTCACCGCCTCCCATCACATGTAGAGATCTCAGGTGTTTGTTTAGATGAGGGATGCATGGATTTACCTGTAGGAGGATGAAAAAGGGATAAAAAGTGATAAAGTAAGTGAATTTTTCAGTGGTATGGATAGCACACATGGACAAAAAGGAGGAATTATTTTAATGTTGAGATTTTATCCTTTTGTTTCTTGTTCTCTTGTACAAATTATCTAATTCAGAACTTCTATGTTTGCTTTGTTTAGGAATTTACAGTTTTATTGTCATAAAAATGATGTCATAAGAAACTTTTTTAAAACTAAAGCTGATATTTTAACAATTTCTACAGTGTTTGTCCTGCAAAAGAACATTTCTAGAACCTCATTTCATCAATAAAAGGGAATATTTAACTAAGATGTTTGTTTGTTTTCATTTGGACAATAAAGTTTATTCAATTTAGATTGTGCAACATTTTTAAAAACAATAAGTTTAATTTACCATTCATTTTAAAAAAGTGCCATCCATCCACAAAATAAAAAAGAATACAATTAAAAAAATGGACAGAAGTAATTAAGATTTAAAAATATAATAATAAATTGGAGTTAAAAGATAAAAATACTGTTTTTCTTTAGTTATTCAATTCTCCATCTCATTTAAATGAGCATTTCAATCAATAAATGGTCATAAATATTTTAGAATATTTTTCATCATTTGTGACTTTTATTTCTTGCCGTCTTTTAGGTTCACAGAGAACGTTGAACAAATGTCAGAGGTCAAACGAAATGGGATTGATTGTTCTGAAATGGAGAAAAAAACATGGAAAAGCTTAAAACAAACATAAACAAAAGATTGGATTGAGATCATATATTGGGCTGAGTTTCCTTGACTAGTACAAAACATTTTTGCACAGAATAAAACTAGTTTTGTGTATTTCTGGTGATTGTTTTAAGGATTTTATCTTATTGTTTGGGCTGAACACCACAGCACATCTTAGGGATGAAATGTTACTTATGTTAATTATTAAATGTTAATTATCCCATTAATGTGCAGCTAAAACGACCAACTTGGGGACATCAAGTCTGTAAAATATACAATAAAATTTGCTTTTTCCAATAATCAAAAACTTAAACTTGTAAACAAGCCAATATACTAATTTACTGCTTGTATAAAATCACGTTGAATTTGACCATTCTCCTACAAAAATTACATGTAATCTACAACACATTACTACAATAACTTACTATTTTCATACAAAGGCCTTTTTTCTGTTAAAGTTAGAAATTCAAAAGGGCTATTTCATATATTTATTACATTTTTCAAAGGAAAAATAATAGTCTCCAAAATGTCTTCAGTGTTTTGGATTTGGGTTAAAGTTTCAGACATAGAAAATCTAAAAAAGAACATTTTTAAATATTAAATTATGTATATCCTAGTAAAGAACTTTCAAAATTAAGGTTTGGCTCTGAAGAAAATTATTGTTTCTTTGGGTTCAAAACATTGAAATCGTTGACCAGTTATTTTTAAATTTCATGTACGTTAATAGTAGTTAGGCCTTTTTTTCTGGTGTTCTTCTAAAGTTATTGCTTGGGTAAAATTAGAAAAAAAAAATCATTTTGGTGTAATT
>NC_050522.1:25017108-25025525 GCF_002922805.2 Oryzias melastigma | reverse complement strand
AATAATAAATTATGTATATCCTAGTAAAGAACTTTCAAAATAAAGGTTTGGCTCTGAAGAAAATTATTGTTTCTTTGGGTTCAAAACATTGAAATCGTTGACCAGTTATTTTTAAATATCATGTACGTTAATAGTATTTAGGCCTTTTTTTCTGGTGTTCTTCTAAAGTTATTGCTTGGGTAAAATTAGAAAAAAAAATCATTTTGGTGTAATTTCCCATACCAATCTATTTGATTTTGTTTTAATATATTAATAATCCTTGAAAAGCTTTATATTAAAAAAAATGATCAAAAACCAAACCACAATTTTTAATGCTATTTATTAAAAAAATTAAAAGTAAAAAAGCAAGAACTTTTCTTTTTCATTTTGTTAAAACGATAAATTATATATATAAAAAAACCTTTGTATTTATGTGTTTTTTGTGTGTCTTTGTTTTGCTGGTTTCCCTCTTTTTGATGATTTAACTGATTTGGTGTTTTTCTAACCGTTTTATATTATTTATTTATTTATTTGGTGCCTTAGCCATAGAAGGAAACGTTTTTTGTTAGTCTTCAGTGTTCACGACTTTCACACTCATGTAAACTTCATTTCCCGTCGCGCTTTGCGCCACCGGAAGTGCCTGCGTGATACACCGGATATCTGGACGCGGCGCCTCGAAAGGCCCTTTTCCGTCTCAGAAAAGTGTGGTACACAACGGCGGACACAAGTGAGTAAAAATATCACATTTTACATGCTTTAAATGCAACATAAAGTTATAAAATCTAACACTTAAAATCACAAAGTAGTTCGTGTTTTTCCGTAAATGGAGTTTTAGACATAACTTCTCCGGAACAGACTTTATTTTAGTCTCCGAGGAGAGCGGCCGTGTGGAGCGTTAGCCGCTAGCTTTGGCTCGTAGCACATGTGGATGCGGCTCGTTGAGTAGCAGCCGCTCTTCTTGAGTCAATTTGCGCTTATTAACATAAAATGTCAGGAATGAGAAATCAAAAGTTTTTTTTTTACTTCTAAAATGTAAAATCTTAGCCACGGATAACGTAAGGTTGAGTACGTAAACTAGCTTTTAAGCTATCAGAGGCGATGTATGCTAAAGCTAACCGGGACGTTTCTACGTCTCCATTTATCTGTATTTTTTAACTTTCATTCACTGTAGTTTACTTTATGCGAATTAATTTTTTCTATCTTAAATGTTATGTTACATTTGATTATATAGTTCAATTGTTTAAAATGTTGCATAACATTTCGCTTTTTAATGCTCTTTTTGCTTGACACCTCTACCTGTCTCGGTTTCCATAGTGACTGATTGGGAGACTGCCCCAGCTGTGGCTGAGACCCCAGAGATCAAACTCTTTGGTAAATGGAGCACCGATGATGTCCAGATCAATGACATCTCCCTGCAGGTGAGCAGCTGAAGAGTTGGCGTCCCCGTGAGCGAGGCTAGAGTCACGCCCTGACATGGATCGGTTGTCCCGGTGTGCTAGAGTTCTCGCAGAGCAAAGCATCTCTGCTTATTCGTTGACTGAAGTCTCATGTGACCCAGCCAATCACCAGCTCAGATACATCATCTGTCAGATCAATGATCGATTTATTCCTAGAAGGGTTTTATCTAAATGTCTGCTCTGTTGCAGGATTACATCGCTGTAAAAGAGAAGTACGCCAAGTACCTGCCACACTCTGGAGGCCGCTATGCCGCCAAGCGCTTCAGGAAGGCCCAGTGTCCCATCGTGGAGCGTCTGACCAACTCCATGATGATGCACGGCCGCAACAACGGCAAGAAGCTGATGACCGTGCGCATCGTCAAGCACGCTTTTGAGATCATCCATCTGCTGACCGGAGAGGTAATTCTGTCCTGCAGCGTTTGTTTTAACAATTCTTCTGTCGTAATACGACCCCAACGTCCTCAAACACTCACGAGGTCTGGTGAAAATAAATTCCAGACGTAGTTTGACCTCGGGAAGAGGCCGCCATCTTGATTTTCCAATTGGGGAAAGAAAAATAAATTCTGTCTGGGGATTTAGATCCTTTAAACTCTCCATCAAGCAACTTTTGGAGAGAAGCTACTTTTAAACTTTGTAGATTTTAAACAGCGTTAGCATGACAAGCTAGAAAAATTCCTCGCACATTTTTCATCAGAATAGTGTGAAAATTAAACACATGAATCGTTTGTTCAAGCTGAACGAAACAACATAACATACGATTTGAACATATTAGGAATGTGGGCGTGGCTGACAAAAATCTCCAGTGCTAAGGAAATCCGACAATTTACTTTAACATTCTTATGAATATTACGTCAATATGTTCTTCACCCCCAGGTGACCAAAAGATAAAATAGTTGCTATGGAGATAAAACCAAAAGAACCCACTATTAATGTAAGCTAGCAAAATTGCTTGAACTTTTTTCATCAGAATGTTGTGAAATTTAGCGCATGAATTGTTGACTCAAGCTGAACTAAACAATATGTTATGAATGTGGGTGTGGCTAACAAACACCTATTTTTTATTTAAGAACCATTTAAAATAAACATGTATTTACCAAATAAGCTGGAAAACATGATTAAAAAAGCTTAAACTCTGAATTAGAAGTTTAAATCTTTCAAAGCAATGAAGTGAAAATAATCTGAACACAAACTTGATGCCAACAGACAAAATATAATTTATTTTCTGTGTTTTTTGTGCAGAATCCCCTCCAGGTCTTGGTCAACGCCATCATCAACAGCGGACCCCGTGAGGACTCCACCCGTATCGGTCGCGCCGGTACGGTCAGGAGGCAGGCTGTGGACGTGTCGCCCCTCCGGAGGGTCAACCAGGTGCGGTTCTCTCCTACAAACGTCCTGAAAGAGCAGCCAATGGCGTGAAGCGAGGCTAGAGTCACACCTGGATATGATTGGTTGTCCTGGTGTGCTATAGCGCTCGCAGAGAAACCTCAGAGTTTATTCATTGGCTGTCGTCTCCTCGTGGGCCGGCCAATCACCGACTCTGATACACTGGCGTTTAACCCTTTAACTCCACTGGAATGATGTTCTACGACTGACCCGGTTCTGCTCTGTAGGCCATCTGGCTGCTGTGCACCGGGGCCAGAGAAGCTGCGTTCAGGAACATCAAGACCATCGCCGAGTGTCTGGCGGATGAGCTGATCAATGCAGCCAAGGTGAGCTGGAGCTCCATGAACTCCAATTAACCTCTAAGTGGTAAATTGATGGTTTTCCTTCCGTTCTTCAGGGTTCATCAAACTCTTACGCCATCAAGAAGAAAGACGAGTTGGAGAGAGTCGCCAAGTCCAACCGTTAAACATGTTTGCTTTCTAACAGAATAAAAGTGAAGAAATTCCCTTTGACTCAGTTTTATTACACATCTGGGGTCCAGAGAGGTACAGGTGGATTTTTAGGGTAGATCTTGACGAACAAAGAGGATAAAATGGGTTAATTTCAATACTTTACAACATTTGAAGTGGTTTAAGATTTAAACATCTAAAGTACAAAACATGAGACTAAGTTTTCTAACGTTGATGCAAAACTGTAGTTTTAGTGCAGAAAACCTCAGTGGTCAAAATCCTCCCAGCTTGTGAACAAAGTGACGAGCTTATGTGGTGTCAGACGTGATCAGTGGACCGGACCGGGACCCTCAGAAGTAGGTGTGCTTCCTGTTGATGAGGAGGCACAGCGAGGACAGAGACGCGCCCAGTTTGGACGCCTCGCTGCACGCCGTCGGCAGGAGGCTGTAGTCCGGCAGCTTCTGGAAGGCCTGCAGAGGACGGAGGAGAAACTTAGAGAGGAGGAGGTGCAAAAATAAAACCACAAATGGGCAGTTTTTGCTCACAAAACAGTATTTTCACAATAAAACAAAAAATTCCACACTTTTATTGTCAAAGTGTTCCCAGTGGTCTTTAAATTATGATTGTTTCGTAGGACAGAACCCAAACCACCAGGTTGTGGATCGGTACCGCTCTGTGGGTCGTTTGGTACCGAGCTGCAGACAGAAAACAAAAAGGAAATCCATATACCGTTTTATTTTTGGAAAACTACTTTTTGTGTAGCCTAACAGGAAAAGTACAACAAACAGCCTTAACGTGAAGATTAATGTTTTTTTAGAAAGCTGCACATAGCCAAATTTTAAATAATTCATTTCTGTAATCTTCACAGTAAAAAAAAATACTAAAACATTTTAAAAACTAGACACACAGCATTACCTGCAATAATGCTAGTGTGAATGCTGTAAGCTGAATGTGCCCACTGAAGATGCTAAAATTAATAGCTAGCGAAAATATTAGCGAAATGTCAAATTATTCTAAAAAAAAAAATCTAAATTAGCCAAAAAAAACAGCTAGCATGTATCTGAAATATCTAAATACCAAATTAGTCAAAAATAATGTAAAAGTCTAATTTAATCAAAACAGCTACCATAAGGCTAAAATATTAGCTAAGCTCCAAATTAGCCAATAAAACTTAAAAAAAGCCTAAATTAGCCAAAGAAAAAACTAGCTTATACCTGAACTACAAACTAAACGCCAAATTATCCTAAAAAATTGGTAAAATGTCTAATTTGGCCAAAACGGCTAGCATAAAGCTAAAATATTAGCAAAGCTCCAAATAAAAAAAAGAATCCTAATTTAGCCAAAACAGATGGCGTGTCGTAGAAATATTAGGTAAATGAAAAATTAGCCAAAACAAAATGGGAAAATGTCTAATTTAGCCAAAACAGCTAGCATGGGGCTAAAATATTAGCTAAGCTCCAAATTAGCCAATAAAACCAAAATGAGCCAAAAAAAGCTAGCATGTAGCTAAACTATAAACTAAGCTCCAAATTAGCCTAAAAAATGGTAAATGTGTAATTTAGCCAAAACAGCTAGTATAAAGCTAAAAATTAGCTAAGCTGCAAATTAGCCTTAAAAAAAAACCCAGAAATTTGCCAAAACAGCTAGCATGTAGCTGAACTAAAAGCTAATCTCCAAATAGTCTAGAAATCCTTAGTAACTGCTGAAACGGTCGAAAAAGCGAGCATAAAAAAGCTGAATATTTTAATAGCTGAAAGAGTTTTGGACATCCAAAAAATGTGTAGAAGAAAAATAATAATAATGTGGGTCTTGATCTGTCTTTCTGACGGTGTGGGAGGCTGGGTCAAATGTGGAGGTGGGCCTGATCCGGCCCGTGGGCCGTAGTTTGGGGACCACTGGTCTATTCCGAGTAGGGGTCTCCCTTTCACCTAAAAAAGGTGAGCAATATCAGCGTCATCCAGCCGTACGGTTCTGATCCAGATTCCAGCTCAGACCAGGAAAACAAAGACGTTCATGGATCTATTCGTCTGCAGGTGGATGATAAAAATGGGGTGGAGCAGGAAGCTTATGGCCCCGCCCAGAATACTTTTCAAACTGCATTTTTTTATTCACAACAGTTTGAATAAATACTTTTCTTCATATATGTCTTCCATCAGAAAAATGCAGTTAAAATATTTCTAATCAGAGTGGGTCTTTAAAATGCTGCAATCTGAGTCTTTCAGTTCAGTGAACTCCAACATGAAAGCAGGTCGTCAACATTTCCCTCTAATCCAATCCTGAGTTTTCTCCTGCATTTGCAGTTTGAACGCATCAGTGAAGGAGAACAGCTTTGTGAGCAGAGAGGAACCTGATGAAGAAATCCCAACCAGACGTTTCTACCACCTTCTCTGGGAGTCACAAAATGAGCAGAAAGATTTGAGAATTTGACAAATATAAAAACTATTAGACTTAAAATAATATGTTTTTATTTTATCTAAAAATGTTAAAATTATAACTAAAAGATCTCAAGGAACGCTTTGAAAATAGATCCAAAGATGATCGACTTTGATTTATTTAAAACAAAAATCAACGTTTAGTAGAAAGTTTTAATAATTAGACATTTTGATCAAAGCTAACCGTAAATTGGTTTTAAAAAAAACCCAGTAGATGACAAATTAGCCAAAAACGTTAGCCTGTAGCTAAAATATTAGCTAACACTTAATTAGCCTAAAAAATCCCAGTAGACGAAAAATTAGCCAAAAACGTTAGCGTGTTACTAAAATATTTGCTAAGTCTAAATTAGCCTATAAAAATCTCAATAGATAAAAATTAGCCAAAACCATTAGCCTGTTGCTGCAATAGAAGCTAACTCCAAATTAGCCTAAAAAAATACGAATAGATGACAAATTAGCCAAAAATGTCAGCCTGTTGCTAAAATAGAAGCTAACTCTAAATTAGCCGAAAAAACCCCCAGTAGATGACAAAATAAACAAAAACGTTAGCCTGTTGCTAAAATAGAAGCTAACCCTGAATTAGCCTAAAAAACAAAACACAGTAGATGACAAATTAGCCAAAAATGTTAGCTTGTTGCTAAAAGAGAAGCTAACTCTAAATTAGCCTATAAAAACCCCAGTAGATGACAAAATAGACAAAACCGTTAGCCTGTTGCTAAAATATTAGCTAACACTTAATTAGCCTAAAAAATCCCAGTACATGACAAATTAGCCAAAAGCTTTAGCCTGTTGCTAAAACTATAACTTGTAGCATCAGTCAAACATTCACATATTAGAGCAGAAGTGTCAAAAACTCCAATTAGAACTAAAGCGTTTGCTGCTGCTCCTGTGTTGTACTCACGGAGACGCTGTCCGGACACTCCTCCACGGGTCTGTGCAGCAGGAAGTCCTTCTTGGACGGTCCTCTGACGTAGATGCAGTTGGCTGCAGACTCCTCTGGAACTGAGAGGACCTCGTAGTGGTGGTCGGTCAGCTGCTCCATCATCTGAGACACAAACACGCCGTTTGAGCCGCTCGTCCTTCGACTGTCTGCAAACGTGACGGCGTTACCCTCAGGGTCTTCTTAGCCCCCTCGGTGCTGCTGAAGACGATGGTGTCCGGACCCCCCATGGAGCAGATGTTCTTCAGGCGGGAGCCGCCGCACACGGGGACCGTGGACACAGCAAAGTCCTGAGGAAATAAAAGGGGTTTGAAGGGGCCAAAACAGTTTAGCTGTTGCTAAAACACAAGCTAACTCTAAATTAGCCTTAAAAACGGCAGTAGATAACAAATTAGCCAAAAACATTAGCATGTTGCTAAAATATTAGGTAAACTCCAATTTTTTTAAACTACTATAAAGATGAAAACATGATCCTGATGAATCCTGAACGAGCTGAAACAGTCTGAAATCGCTGAAAGTGTGATCGAGTTTTTATGTGCTGAAAAACTTTTGGAAAGGAGATAAAGAATCACTATAGTGTGAATGCTTACTAAGCAATCACACAAATAGAAGTATTCTGTACTCAGAAAAAGACTTTCCTCTAATACTGATTAGTATCAATGATCATATTTGCAAAAACCTAAACTTTAATATATGTATTTTTAGGAACCAAGATGACCCTACTGAGCATGTGCAAATAACTGCTCCGTCCTCCAGCAGATAGTGAGTCACAAATGTTTAATTAAAGACATTTTAACCCATTAAACCAACATTTTATAGCAGAAACAAACTTTCTAACAATGATTTGAAGCTGCTGGGGTGAAAGCAGCAGGATGTCAGTCTGCTGCCTCGCCCTGACCACACAGAAATGAGGACGTCCAGCGGGAATGCAGGGCGTGCTTCTGGAAAAATGCACTTATGGGACGAGGGGGAATCGATACTAATGCACAGCTCTGGTGGAGCTAGTGTGGGTGTGATTCGGCGGGTGGAGCAGACAAGAATTCCCAGAGTGCATTGCTCACAGGCTTATTTTAACAGGCTTATAACAAAGTGAAGTTTTAAGAAAACTGTAGACACCAGGAAAGGACACTAGAGGGCGCCGCTCAAAGCCCCGCCTCTCACCCTGAACGTGTCTGCCAGCACCTCCGCCCCGCTGTGGTTGGTGTGGGACGAGATGCCGACGAAGAACTCCCTCCCGGTGAAGAGGACGTCGCTGCCTTCGAGCGTGGCCCCCCCGGAGCCCCCCTGCTCGGCCCCCATCTCTACCACGGTCAGGTTGAGCTCCGACATCACCCTCCTCACTGCCTCCACCTGAGACACACGCAGAGAAACTCTGACTTCTACGGTGGCCCAGAAAGAACACAATTCAGAAAAAAAGTTTCCATACAGGAACCCTAAATTATTCTGATCCTTAAGTGTTGTGACCCTAAAATATTGTGATCCTAAAGTGTTATGTTGAGACCCTAAAGTATTGTGATCTTAAAGTTCTGTGTTGTGACCCTAAAGTATTGTGACTCTAAGGTCTTGTGACCGTAAAGTGTTGAGACCCTTAAGTGTTGTGACCCTAAAGTATTGTGACCTTAAAGTTCTGTGTTGTGACCCTAAAGTATTGTGACCCTAAAGTATTGTGACCTTAAAGTTCTGTGTTGTGACCCTAAAGTGTTGTGACCCTAAAGTGTTGTGACCCTAAAGTGTTGTGACCCTAAAGTGTTGTGACCCTAAAGTGTCGTGACCTTAA
>NC_050522.1:25008176-25016827 GCF_002922805.2 Oryzias melastigma | reverse complement strand
AGAGAAGACTTCTACGGTGGCCCAGAAAGAACAAAATTCAGAAAAAAAGATTCCGTACAGGAACCCTAAATTATTCTGATCCTTAAGTGTTGTGACCCTAAAATATTGTGATCCTAAAGTGTTGTAATCCTTAAGTATTGTGACTCTAAGGTGTTGAGACCCTAAAGTGTTGTGACCGTAAAGTTTTGTGACTCTAAGGTCTTGTGACCATAAAGTGTCGTGACCCTAAAGTGTCGTGACCCTAAAGTGTCGTGACCCTAAAGTGTCGTGACCCTAAAGTGTCGTGACCCTAAAGTGTTGAGACCCTAAAGTGTTGTGATCCTAAAGTGTTGAGACCCTAAAGTATTGTGACCCTAAAGTGTTGAGACCCTAAAGTATTGTGACCCTAAAGTGTTGAGACCCTAAAGTGTTGAGACCCTAAAGTATTGTGACCCTAAAGTGTTGAGACCCTAAAGTGTTGTGACCCTAAAGTATTGTGACCCTAAAGTATTGTGACCCTAAAGTGTTGAGACCCTAAAGTGTTGAGACCCTAAAGTGTTGTGACCCTAAAGTGTTGAGACCCTAAAGTGTTGAGACCCTAAAGTGTTGTGACCCTAAAGTGTTGTGACCCTAAAGTGTTGAGACCCTAAAGTGTTGAGACCCTAAAATATTGTGTTGTGACCCTAAAGTATTGAGACCCTAAAGTGTTGTGATCCTAAAATATTGTGTTGTGACCCTAAAGTGTTGTGACCCTAAAGTGTTGTGACCTTGAAGTTCTGTGTTGTGACTCTTCAGGGCCACCGTAATTGTACATTATACAATTAAACTGAGTGCAGTTCAGTCCTTTTGTGGTGCATTGTAAACAAATAACATAAATTCAACACAAACATCAGACAATTTATGGCTCCTAATGCTGTACAAACGAGTTTTTAATAACTGCATTAAAAAGTCACTCGATTCCTAGAACCATTTAAACTGTGATAGCTCTTGGATAGAAACGTTTTTAATCTATTTGTCGTTGATTTAATTGTTCTGTATCTTCTGCCTGAAGGCAGCAGTGTAAACAGAATGTCCAGAGTGGCACGAATCTCACTTTACGTTTACATTTCACAGGATTTACTAATAAATTTGAGCAGAAAAAGGAGACGACATTTCAACGTCTTTAAATACATTTATAAAAAGACAGAAATCCAAAGTTTTTCATCTTCAAACACAAAAAAACATTGAAAAAAGTTTTTTCCTTTTTTTCCTTAATTCTCAAAGACGCACATTTGAAACTATGCAGAGGATGCATCCATGTTCAGAAGTTTATTCATTAATCTTACTGCCGTGTTAGAAGATGAATTTCAGTTTATTGAAGAGTCAAAGTTAATCTGTCCATCTAGGGTTTCCTTCATGATTTTTGAACCATTTTAACACAAACTACTTAAGAAAAACATCAGAAAACAGTTAAAATTAAACAGGAAATGGGAACTTTTGAGAAGTTACGACCCACTCAGACACATTCAGAGGATTTGTTTATCTGGACGCTTCTTCATGTATGATTGTATCTCAAACTGAACTAGGATAAAGACGGAGTCTCAAAGACTCGCTCTGATGAAAATTGTGCTTTTAACATAATCTTGTGGTATTTTTCTGACGATGGAGGACACGTATTAAGAAAAATAGGCTTAAAATTGCATTGCTGAGCATTTCTTTGTTCAAATTGTTGTGAATGAGGAGCAGAAGAAAAAATGATATCTGAAAAAGATCATATTTGTGACAAAAACACGCCCCATTCTGATGCATCTACGACTAGATCCATGAACGTCCTCATTCTTAATGAAAGGACCCCTGGGAGATCGTAGCAGGACTCGAACCCGTCTCTGCCGGGTTACCTCGCTGCGCCTCTGCTGCTTGAAGGGCCTGGTGATGAGCGCCGTGTCTCCCTGGATGACCGCCACGTCCTCTATCCTCCAGCTCTCCGGCAGCTCGCCGTCGGCCGGGATCTCGATGAGCTGCAGGCCGACCTTCTGCCGCAGCGCCCCCGTCAGGCAGCCGAACTGACGCTGGGCTTTGGCCAGGTCCACGGAGACCTCCCCGTTCTCCTTGCCGCCGTCCCCCGCGGGCTTCCCAAAGGATTCTGGGATGCCCCGCACCACGGCGTGCGTGAAGCGGCCATAGGGGCACATGTTTGCCATGACTACGAGAGAAGAACCACCGTCCTGATGTTAGCTAGAGAACAAGTTGTTAAAAAAGGGCGCGGCTGCTTTACAAAAGCTGGATGAGATTTGGAAGATCCTGAAGAAAGATTTATTCATCCCTCTGGGGTCAGTGTCTGCCGCCGTCCTCCATGTGAACACGCCAAGAGGAGGAGGAGCCTAAAGCAAGAGAAGACGGGTCAAAATGAAGCTTAAAAGACACTCAGAAATGCTGAACATGAGGATCAAACTGTCAGAAAGTTTAAAAAAATCATCTGAAGTCTTTCCCGTTTCAGGACAATTGCTCTTTGATCGCCGTCTCTGGACCTCAAAGCCGTCACCCACGGAGAGGCAGCAGGAGGGAACCCAGCCTTCCGGCCGCACAGAGCTTTCCTTCACGACTTATGCAACACCAATGCCCACCAACACATTCTGAAGGTCCTGACCGCCTTGGTCCCCCCAAACGGAAATGTATTCAACATTTATTGACACGATTGTGGAGATAAACTAAGGAGGAAATCACATCAAGGTGAAAAAGTGAACAATAATTTGATTTCCTGTTTCTAATTCAAGACAAACTAAGTGAAGTTTCATTAAAATACAAGTTCTATCATTTATAGATTTATTTTTTCTGTTGATATTTAACCAAAAAATATCTTTTATTAATGTTTATTTATTTATTTTTTGACAAGAAGAGTGGTGAGACAGTAGGTCAGACTTCAACAACATGACCACAATGCATTGCGAAGCAATAACAAACACTTTAGGGTTAAATTAAGTAACAAATTCTGTTTTTGCGAAACTTTGTTGGATCAAAATATGTAATATTGGAAGCATTTTGTGGTTTAAGACTGAAATTGTTATTAACAGAGTATTTCCGTGTCAGTGAATGCAACATCTTTTAAAGCTCCTGTTTAAATCTCACCTGGATTTAATATTTGTTGCGTTCAAACACATCTGCGAGACTCTGAAATGTTAATCTTAATCTATTTACAGCTTTAACAAACTAACGTACACTTTTTGGGCTTTATTCTGTTAAAACTCTAACTTTTCTTTTATTGTTGTTGTTTGGGTTTATCCAGCTGCAGAAATCGGAGAGTAGCGTGCACCGCCCAGCAGCTCGAAAGTCCTTAAGGATGATGTTTCGCATCTTTCGAACGAGGAAAATATTCAGAAATCGCTCAAGTTTTGCTAAGTTCATGTTTAGATTTTGCCTTTTGAGGTCTGCTTACCTGCTTTAAATGATTTTCATCAAAGTTCAGACGGGGGTTTGTCTGCTGAAGTTAATTTCCAGCCCAGCGCGCAGCCCGTTAACCCGACTCTCTTCTCCACACTGAAGCGGCTCAACAAACAGAAGACATGGCAGTATACAACTTCCGGTTTTTTGTTACAAAATAAGACAACGTTGACTTCGAAAGGGGTTAAAATTCCCGAAACGTGGTAGAAATATATACTAAATTTCTATATACTATAACATAAATGCTAAAATAGATGATTAACGATTCAAATAGTTCATAAAAGCATACATTTATAGAAAAATGACACATTATGCTTTTATTTTCAATATAAGGTCACTTAACTTCCGGTTTGCATTCATATTTGTTGCTAGCTTAAATGTCTACTCCAACAGCTTTCCATCCCAGCGCCCCATCCCCCACACGTCCTGTCCGGATTCAATCAGAACTGATTTCAAGCATCAGCGGAACTTTTGTTTTTGATTCCGGACGGTTGATCCATTTAAATCCCGCCTTAATATTATCACGGATTAAAATAATCTGTAAAGTTAAAGCTTTATAGTTGATATAATGATTTGAATAGGAAACGATTTTTTAAATTTTATTATTTTTTTAATATTTTCTCACTCGGAAACACGGAACAAAATCACAGATACACAAGGAAAAGAAAATATAAATAAGGCACAAAAATATGAAACTTAGATATTTTATAAATTAATATTTTAAAAACTAAATTAAATGTTAAAAAGTGGCCAAAATTATTTAAAAAACATTTTCTTTTACCATAAATGTCTAAATAATTTACATATTTTAAAATAAAAGATGCATTTTAGCTAAAGTTGCATCCATCTTTTGTTTTGCAGCAAATTTGGGTTTGTGGAGGATTAAGGATTTGTCTGTCATCCGTCTATAATCCTCATCTGAGCTCTGCAGCTACATTTGTGCTTTACATAAACCTGGACTCTCAAAGAAATCTGATGGATTAAAAGACAATTTTGAAATACTCAAAACCTTATTTTTTAGGTTTTTTTTTCTATAAAATAAGTTCAATGAATGTTTAAGTTCCAATAAGGATTTAAGTTTAATGAAATGACACTTGACTGCAGAGAGAGCAAATGTTTGGTTGTGGTCGTGCACCTTTGCAGACTCGACGGCGTTACTGCAGCGTCAGAGAAGTTCATGTAACGACAGAAGCAGGGCCGTGTGGAGGGGTGGATGCAGAGGGCGCAGACGGGATTAAAGAGCACCATCTGTCCACCCAGAACATTCAGCAGCAACAAAACATCCCCTGAAAAGCTGCATCTGTCAGGCTGCAGTCACTCCGGTCTGGAGGATGCTTCACTGAAATGCTTAAAAAGTGAGTTATTCAAGTTCATTTCATTAAAGGGCCAACATATTTTGATCTTCTTTACACGATGTGAAATTCTTTCCTCCAGCAGCTGGAGTTTGTTTGGAGTTTGTTTGGAGCGGCTTCGTTTTTTCCCTCCATCACAAGACCGCCGTCAGCAGACCGTCCTGCAGGCTGGCCTCACGTCTCCCATTACTCCGTGAAGGATGATTGGGTTAAAGCGGCTCATTGACCCTCCGTCTCCGGCGTGCCGACTCTCTCTGCGCTTTCTGACTTTAGGAACCATTTTGAGTAACGTTTTCTCTGTTTTAGAGGAAGAACAATCCAATATTGATCTATTAGTTTGATCATTATCAGAGTAATTGAAAATCTTTTTGGTTTTGAATTGGTTTATTTCAAGAAATCAAAAAAATATTAAAGTAGAAGGTACATATGCATCCATTACACACATAAATGATGCCATATATAATTACTGTTAATATTATATGGACGTATTTGTGCTCAAATGAACCATTAAGTCCTTTACATGTGAAGTTTGTCAAAAAGAGTTGAATTATTTTCTTGAAAAGGAGTTTATAATCTGGGCTCTCTTCAAAGTTTCTCCTGATGTGTTCATGGCTCCTGACTGGGATCAGTAAACTTTAGTGCTTTTAGGATTAAAATCTGATTTTGACACATTTTAACTCCCGTATGGTCTCTCTGGGTCAGTTTCAAATCGATTTTTCATTTTTTTTTCTCGAATTTTTGTATTTTAACGGAAGAACTTTAAATTCTGCAACAGGAAAAATATCTTGTGGAGTCCCTCAGGGTTCTATTCTTGGCCCTATTTTGTAATAATCAGTTCACATGAGAGCATCATCCTTCATTTCAGCTTCTTCTCTGGACTCAGTTCCTTCTTAAAACTTAAAAAGACACGAGGACGAAAACCTTTTGAGGAAAAACTGAGCACAAATAACTTTTCTCTTGCTTTGATTTACATGTCAAATGTAAATGTATCACACACACAAAAACAGCAACTATAAATAACATTTCATTTAGAAAGTCACTGTAGAAGTCACAAATAAAATACGTAAAATGAAACTGTTATACAAAAAGTCCTGCTAAATATGTTTTGAACCTATGGAAACATTTGATCTAAAACCTGTGTGAATGTCTTTAATAAACTGCTGCGTTTGTCTAATCCTGAATGAATTTCTATATTAGACACCATTATTAGCACCTTCTGTCTCTCAGGTGCTGAAGATAAATTCACAGATTCAGTCGGGAAAACCCAGAAGAAACGTAAATCTGCGTTTGGATGCAGCCTTCAGCATGTCAGCTGTTCACAATTACTTTCCCAAATGAAATTAGAAGTCTCGCGGCGAAAAGAAGCTGCAATACGGAGCGTCAAGACGACACGAAGGGAGAAAGAAACCAGGTGATCTGCTGCTGCTGCTGCAGGATTTACATTTGATTTATGTAAAATAATCATCCAGAGAGGAGGAACTGTTGGAAAAGCAACCTTCTCAACAGTTTTCTGACCTGAAGATCCTTCTCAGGACTGTGGAGGTTCAGTTCCGTCATGCGTCGCTTGGAGCTCCTGATCGGACTTCTGTGCTGCTTTCCTTTGGCAGGTAAGATTCTCACCTTTACAGGGAGAAAAAAGGAAATTCTGAAATGTTTTTCAAGAGCTTCACGTTTTTCCCAGTTTTCAGACAATCACAGATTGAAATTTAGGATTCAGATAATTTTTTTATTTCCATAAAATAATTTAAACAATTTTTTTGTGTTTGAGTTTGTGTTATTTTATAAATTCTTAGCCTTTCTAGGTTGTTTTCTGTGCTTCAAACTATACAATCCATCACTGGGTTAATGTCAAACATACGTTATTGCAAAAAAAATATTAAAAAAGATAATTTAGCACCAAATTTACAGTTTTAGATTCTGATTAAGTTAGACTAGAATGTTTTAATGTTTTTTAAATTCAAAAGTGGTTTATTTTTTGACCACTAGATGGTGCTGTTTGTCTTAAAATATTTTCTATAAAATCTTCTTGACATTTTATTAACATTAATATAAATATGTTTAGGTTTTGGTATTAAAATAGTATTTTTTCTGTCTGTAGAGTGTTTTGTTTTTTTGTAATCTTACATTTTTTCTAATAAAAGTTAAAAAATTTAGCATTTTTCATTAAAGATAAAGACAGAAAATGCTCAAATGCTTAAATAAACTAAATTTTAACCTATTTTAAATACATTATAAGTAAACATGTCTGCTCATCAGCATCATTTAACATGGATTTTTACTTAAAATTGTACTTAAAATTACTCAAGTGTTCCAAAAGTTACACGCCTGTGTTCTTAAAGTTAATTTATAACAAATTTTATGTTCATTATTGTCTTAAAAGTTTCAATAAATTATTATAATTAAATTGTTATAGTAAAATGTTCATAATAAATGAAAAAATCCTACTATTAATGTTGCTTTAAAGTCAATTTGCTCCTAAAAATCAGGTATCTCTTGTTGGTTTCTCTTGTCAGCGCTGAATGTTTGTGATTTTCTCGCCCCGTTCTCGTTCTCCAGCATGTCTGCGCTGCTACAGCTGCGTGTTTCCGGCCATCTCTCCTCTGGACTGCCTGGAGTTTCCTCTGGAGTGTCCTGCAGGGCAGCGCTGCCTCTCCAGCGAGGCCACGGGGAATCAAGGTAACGTCCGGAGCTTCTGCTTCTGCAGAGTTTTACTGCAAACAAACAAACTTCAGATGCAGAAACAGCGAATCCCAGAAATGATTTGATCATTTCTCCTTATAGCTTCTAAACTTTACAAAATCCAACGTTTTAAAACAGTATTAAAGTAACAAACTTCCGATTTTCCTGCCCACTTTACTGTGAAGATGAGCCCCAGGAGCCTCGGCTCTTTATCACAGCAGGCCGGTTTTCAGCTCACTAATAGATGTTATTATTAAATTATGTCTAAATATAAATCTCTCTCTGCAAATCAAATGATTTCCTCTGTAAAAAAACTTCAGCAAAACTTTATTTTGTTTCATATAAGTTCATTTTTGTTTAAAACTTCTGTTTTAAAGAAAAGAAATACACTAAAATGATTGTATTTGTTTTACTTTTACTTCTACAAACATCAAATTAAATTTAAGGCCTGATTAAAACTAACTTCAAAGTAGATCAATTATTAAGAATAGGCATCAATATTCAAACACGAAACCTTAGTAATAACATGTTTGTTCGATTATTATGTAAAAACAATCAAGTTACAAAATAGGGAAGTGAATTAAATTAATGTGGAAATACATGTTATTGATACAAAAAATAAGAGTAAATTCAAAGGTTTTTTGTTTTATGTTACTGATATTTCTCTGAGTTTTCGCTCCTTCATTTCGATGATCAGGGGCGGACTCAGCAGTTTGAGGGCCCCAGGCGAACACAAACATGGGGCCCCCTGCTGAGGTTTTATTTGTTATTTTGGGTTTTACAAAACAAAAGAAAATACACAAATGATGGAATGAAAAAGTTCATAATTTAATAACTTTGTTCCAGTAAAAAAATTGATTCTTTCTCATATTTTAAGACTTTATTCTAATAAAAAAAAAATTCTCATGATTTTACGATTTCACTCCAATAAAAGAATGTTTTTCAACATAATTTTCTAACGTTATTCCAATTTTTTTACAACTTTTTTCCATAATTTTATGATTTCATTCTATTAAAAAATGTTTTTTTCACATAATTTACCGATTTTATTCTAGTAAAATCATAATTTTTTTAAATAATAATTTGACAATATTATTCTGTTAATAAAATGTTTTTTTCTCATAATTTTAATTTATTCCGGTAAAAGTATTGAATTTTTGCTCGTAATTTTATTTTCATAAAATGTTGTTTTTTTCCAGGAAAAAAATTTGACTTTTTTTCCAT